>NC_080690.1:46819417-47146003 GCF_030445035.2 Dasypus novemcinctus | reverse complement strand
TCTTCAATTTTCACGTGGATAATTTTAAAATTATGAAACAGTTCTTGCTTCTGTTTTTACTGACTTTTTAAAATCTGGACCTGAAACAGATTCAGGCATTGTTGATTGGCTGATATATTTTTTGTTTCTTTAATTTTCCTTCTCCTTTCTATTTTGTATTTTTTTCCTTGCAGGTTTTGGTCTTGTTGCCATTGTTCTTTTGTTCTTGTTGTTGCTGGAGTAACCAGATTTTTTGTCCCAGAGAATTTTGTGTTGGTAGTTAAATCTAAATTCAGATTCAGGTTTGATATTTTTGGCAAGACTGCTTCAGAGGTGGTTTTGCCAGAAGGCACATAATGCCTTGTAACAGTTTGAGATTATTTATGAATCCCCAAAAGAGAAAGATTATGTCTGGAAACTAATCTATTCCTCTTATTGCATTAGATTCAGCTGAGATGTCTTTGATTAAATTACCTGTTAAGATTTGTTTTGACCAGTCAGTAAAGTGTTAACTCAGTTTGGGACCTCACCCTCTTGGTGGGCTGATATAGACAGACACTCACTGAAAATAAACAAGAACACTTGCTGGAAGAGAGAGAGCTCTGTCATTTTTTATCCTGGGGTATTGGGAAATGAGATGAACCACTCATCTGATAGTTTGCAGCTGACCTTGGGAAGAGAGTCAAGACTGCTGTAGGAAGCCTTGAGAGACAAGCCCTATGCTAGTCTGTAGTTGAGATCAGGAAGAAGCTAGGCCCATGCAGCCTTAAGAGGAAGAGGAAGCCCAAGAAGGAGATCAGTGACCACCTTGTTTTAACATGTGACAACTGACTTTAGTGAGAAAGCAAACTTGAGTTGACCCCATTAGGACCTTGTAAGATTTTACCCTAAATAAAAACCCTTTATAAAATGAATATCCTTTATAAAAGCCAACAAATTTCTGGTACTTTGCATCAGCACTTCCTTGACCTTAATATCTCCTTTTACCTTAATATCTCCTTTTCTGGGATGTTGGAAGCCATTATTGACAATGAAAATATCTGTTAATTCATAAGAGATTATAAATGGTAATATTCTAATTCCACCATGCCTTCTTCATCTGTTAGCTTCTTAAAAAGAGAATATCCTTCTGTCAACTATGTGCTTGCACTGAGAAATCATTTACATAGAAAAGACAAGATAAATGCTCTTTCTTTCCCCTCATTTGCCATTTTTAAATTTTTAAACTTTTAATTTGAGATAATTATAGATTTAGATTCACATGCAATTTTAAGAGAAAATACTTAGAGATTCTGTGTACTCCTTATCAAATTTCCTACATGGTAACTTCTTGCAAAAATATGATACAATATCACAACCAAGATACTGACTGTGATACAGTCAAGATACAGAACAGTTCCATCATCACAGAGATCCCTCCTGTTGCTTTTATAATCACCCCAACATCCCTCCTACCCTTAGTCTCTAACCCTTGGCAATCACTAACTGGTTTTACATTTCTGTAATCTTGTTATTTCAGTAATGCTGTGTAAGGAATAATTTAGTTTGCAACCTTTAGGGTTTGACTTTTTTCATTCAGCATGACTCCCTCTAGATTTATCCAAGTTGTTGCATACATCGATAATTCATTCCATTTCATTGGTGAATTGTAGTCCATGGTATGGATGTACCTTTGCTTACTTCACCATTCACCCACTGAAGGTCATTTAGGTTGTTTCTAAATTTTTAATGTGCTTATTTGCTATTTATTATATTCCTTAGTGATGTACTTGCTATTTATAATTTCTTTAATGATGTTTCTGTTCAAATCTATTGCTCATTTTTAATATAGCTGATCATTAGTCTTATTATTATTGAGTTGGAAAAGTTCTTATATATTCTGAATACAAGTCCTTTTTCAAATGAATGGTGAGAGAAAATTTTCTCAGAAACTCCAACTTTCCTTTTCATTTCCTTAATAGTGTCTTTCCAATAGCAGATATTTTTTATTTTGAAGAAGCCCAATTTATCAATGTTTCATTTTTATAATTTATACATCTTGTTTCCTATCTAAAAATTTTTTTAACCTACTCCAAGGCTAAAAGTATTTTTCTCATGTGTCTTCTTCCTAAAGTTATTTTTTTGGTTCTTAAATTTAGGTCTATCATGAAATTACAGTTAATTTATATATATGGTGTGTGGTAAGGGTTAAGTTCATTTTTTCCATGTGGATATATAGTAGTTCCATCACCATTTGTTACCTTTGCGCCCTGGTTGAAAATCATTGGACCATTCATGTGTGGGTCTATTTCTGAACTTTTTGTTCTGTTCTATTCACTTATTTGTCTTTACTGTCTTGACTATAGCTTTATATCAAGATACATTACATATGCCTTGAAACTGGGTTGTTGGGGACTGAATAACGTACCCTACAAAAGATGTTCAAATCGTAATCCACTGACTATAGAACTACATTTCTAGCAATCCTTTTACTTGGAATATATTCAGAAGAACTGAAAGCAAGGATGGGAACTATTTGTGTACTGATATTCATAGCAGCACTATTCACAATTGCTAAAATATGGAACCAGCCCAAATGTCCATCAATTGATGACTGGCTAAACAAAATGTGGTATACACATACAGTGGAATGCTACTCAGCTATAAGAAAGAATGAAATCAGGATGCATAATACACATAAATGAAGCTTGAGAATGTGATGCTGAGGGAAATAAGCCATACACAAAAAGAAAATATTGCATGGTCTCACTAATATGGAATAAATATGATGGGTAAACTCATGGAGATAAATTCTAGAGTATAGGTAACTAGTAAATAGGATATGGATTGAGAATGGAAGCTGATGCTCAATGTATGTAGAAACTTTAATAAAATTTATTATAAAAGTAAGGAGATGAATAGAGTTGATGGTAACACATACTGAGTTTAACTAATATTGATGATTTATAAATGTGATTGTGGCTGAAAGGGTAGTCTGTTGACATAAATATCAATTCAAAGGAAACTAGAGAATAATCTAAGGTGTGTATAACAGTGATTTTGGTAGTGGATGAAGATGGTTATAAATAGTATAAATATAAGAATGTTCTTTTATAAAGTGTTAAGAACATGGTGATACTTGGAAAATCATAACCATTGTAACTTATGTATATAGTTAACAGTAATATTGCAATAATTTTGCAGCTATGACAAATAAGATATAAATATATCAATTCTAAGAGTTAAGTATAAGGGGGCATGGGATTTTTTTCTTTTAGAGCAATGAAAGCATTCTGAAATTGATGGAGGTGATTACAACACAACTCTGTGATGAATATGAGAGCCACTGTGTACACTTTGAAAGGACTGCAAAAATCATGGGACTGAATAACACAGTGAATCCAGTGGTGGAAGATGAACTGTGGTTAAAAGAACAAATACGAGAATATTCTCTCATGAACTATAACAAATGTATAATACTAATACAGGGTTTTAATAATAGGGTGGGTTGGGGGAGAATATACCAAATGTAAGATATGGGCTGTGGTTAGTAGTAATATTTTGATGATGTTATTTCATAGTTTATAACAAATGTTCCACAATAATGCAAGTTTTGTCATGGAGTGATATATGGGAGCCCTGCCTGATGATATGCATATTTTTCTTTGTAAGTTTAGAACTTTTATTTTACACTTATTGTTCATATATATTCATGTATGAATAATATACTTCAATAAAATTTATTTTAAAAAAATCTTAATCCACATTTCTGTGTGTGTGAACCCATTTATAAACAGGGTCACTGAAGATGCTATCATTATTTAAGGTGTGGCCGCATTTGTGAATACAATTTTTCAAGATCGGTGCCAAATTGTATCAGGTTGGGTCTTGAACCATAACTGTAGGGCTTATAAAGAGTGAAAATTTGTACAGTCAGTAGAACCCAGAAGCCATAAGCAACCAGAGAGGAAAAAGATCACTAATGACCCTGAGAAAAAGTATGGCCTTATTGAAACTTGATTTTGGACTTTCAAATAAATGTTTATTGTTTTAGCTGACCCATTGTATGGTATTTGTTTCAGTATTTCTGTCAAATTGAGACATAGGTGATGTGATTCCTATGACTTGGTTTTCTCAAAATTGTTCTATGATCATGGCAGTTAGCTCTGGAGTTCAGTGCCTTGTCAGTGGGGTCTCCCTGTGAATTTGTGTTCCTGAGTGTGATGGAGTTGGACTCAGATATGAACATTCTACACATGCCTCTTCTATCACTTTTACTGAACCTGTGGTTGGTGCTGGGATTGGTGTATACCCGGAAGACTTCAATCTCTGGACTGGTCATGTGCCAGCTGGGCCCTGAGTCTCAGCAGAGTTGCAGCTCCTACTCTCTGGTTTGTTGGTTAACAGGAAGGTGAAGATGGTCAACCACCACAACAGGGAATCAAGAGTGCCTACCACTCCAAGCAGTAGAATTGTATCCATCAACCATGTGGGATCTAAGCCCCCTCTTGATATAGAGGTTGAGTGGACATCACCAACCCAGGGTCCACAGGATGGAGGAATAAAATATGGATTAGAGTGAACTTACTGGAATTCTACTAAAGGACTATTGTGACTAGTAATGGAAGAAACTAGCACTGATCTGGAGAAAATGGCCACAGTATTTGCTGAGGGCAGGGAAAGGGAAGTAGAGATAAGATATGAGGGCATTTTTGGGACTTGAAGTTGTACTAAATGATATTGCAGAGACAGATGCTGGACATTATATATCCTGCCAGAACCCACTGAATGGACTGGGGGAGAGTATAAACTACAATGTAAACTATAAGCCATGCAGTGCAGCAGTGCTCCAAACTGTGTTCACCAAATGAAATGAATGGCCCACAATGATGAAAGGGGTTGTTGATGCGGGAGGAGTGTGGAGGTTGGGAAGTGGGGTATGTGGAACTGCTTATATTTTTTAATGTAACATTTTTTTGTGATTTATGTATTTTTAAAAAAGACAATTTATTATTTAAAAAAATAAAAGAATGAAAAATAGTGAATAATGCTGCTATGAACATTGGTGTGCCTAAATCTGTTCATGTCCTTGCTTTCAATTCTTCTGGGTATATACCCAGGAGTGGAATTGCTGGGTCATACAGCAGATCTATAGTTAAGTTTTTGAGGAAATGCCAAACTGTCCTCCACAATAACTGAACCAATCTATATTCCCACTAGCAGTCTCCAACACTTGTAGCCCTCTGTTGTTTTAATGGCCACCAGTCTAATGGGTGTAAGATGGATATCTCATTGTAGTTTTGTTTTACATTTCCCTAATAGCTAGTGATGTTGAGCATCTTTTCATGTACTTTTTTTCCATTTGTATATTTCTTTGGAGAAGTGTCTATTCAAGTCATTTGCCCATTGTTAGAATGGGTTGTTTTTCTTTTTCTTTTTGAGATACAGGATTTCTTTTATATGCTAGATATTAAGCTCCTATCAGATATATGGTTACCAAATATCTTCTCTCATTGGGTAGGCTGTCTTTTTGCTTTCTTGACAGGCTCCTTTGAGGTGCAAAAGTTTTTAATTTTGAGGAGGTCCATTTATATATTTCTTCTTTTGCTGCTCATGCTTTGTGTGTGAAGTTCACAAAACCACTTCTTATTAAAAGGTCTTGTGAATGCTTCTCTGTATTATCTTCCAAGATCTTTTCGGTCTTGGCTCTTATAGTTAGATCCTTGATTCATCCTGAGTTAATTTTTTGTTTTAGGTGTGAGATGTTATTCCTTTCTCATTCTTTTGGGTATGGATATCCAGATCTCCAAGCACCATTTGTTGAAGAGGTCATTCTCTCCCAGTTGAGTGGGTTTGTTGGCCTTGTCAAATATCAAATGACCGTAACTGAGGGTTTATATCAGAACTCTCAATTTGCTCCCATTGTTTGGAATATATATCCTTGTGCCAATACCATTCAGGTTTTTTTTTTTTAATTTAACAATCAGTTCTTCCTTTTTTTTTTTTTGTATTTCTCTTCCCTTCCCCTCCCCCCAGTTGTTACTCTCTGTGTCCATTCACTGTGTGTTCTTCTGTGACTGCTTCCATCCTTATCAGTAGCACCAGGAATCTCTGTTTCTTTTTGTTGTGTCATCTTGTGTCAGCTCTCTGTGTGTGTGGTGCCATTCTTGGGTAGGCTGCACTTTCTTTCGCACTGGGCATTTTTCTTTCCAGGGCACACTCCTTGCACGTGGGGCTCCCCCACACTGGGGACACCCCTGAGTGGCATGGCACTTCTTGTGTGCATCAGCACTACACCTGGGCCAGCTCCACAAGGGTCAAAGAGGCCCAGGGTTTGAATTATGGACCTCCCATGTGGTAGGCAGATGCCCTATCCATTGGGCAAGTCCACTTCCCTACCATTCAGTTTTGACTGCTGTAATTTTGTAGTATGTTTTAAATTCAGATAGTGTGATTCCTACAATTTCATTTCTCTTTTTCAATATGTTTGTATTAGTCAGCCAAAGGGATGCTGATGCAAAATACCCAAAATTGGTTGGTTTTTAAAGAATATTTATTTGGGGTAGGAACTTAAAGATACCAGGTCATAAAACATAAGTTACTTCCCTCATCAAAGTCTTATTTTCACGTGTTGGAGCAAGATGGCTACCAATGTCTGCAAGGGTTCAGGCTTCCTGTGTTCCTCTGAGCTCAGCTCCTGTTTTCTCCACAAGGTCAGCTGTAGACTATCAGGCAAAGAGCTCTGTCTCTTTCCCCAGGGCTCCAGCTTAAGATTTCAGCATCACACTCCAACATCAAAACTCCAAATGTGATATAGATATAGATGTGGAATGGACACAACCATTCTAAGGTCCACAGGATGGAGGAATAGAGTATGGATTAGAATTAACTTACTAATAATCTATTCATGAACTGTTGTGATTAGTAATTGAAGAAAATGTGGCATTGGTGTGAGAAAGTGGCCATGGTGGCTTCTGGGGGTAGGAAGTGGGAGGAAGAGATGTGATGTGGGGGCATTTTTGGGGGTTGGAGATGTCCTGGGTGGTGCTTCAGGGACAGTTACCAGACATTGTATGTCCTCCCAAGGCCCATTGGGTGGACTGTGGGAGAGTGTGGGCTATGGTGTGGACCATTGACCATAAGGTGCAGCAGTGCTCAGAGATGTGTTCACCAAGTGCAATGAATGTCTCAGAATGATGCAGTAGGTTGTTGTTATGGGGGGAGAAGTGGGGTGAGAGGGGTGGGGGTTATATGGGGACCTCATTTTAATGTAACATTAAAAAATAAATAAAGACAAAAATAAATAAATACTTAAGCATGTTTTTAAAAACCCCAAAACTCTGTCCTTTATCATGCCTTTTATCTGAGTCCCCACCCACCAAGGGGCAGGAACTCAATGCCCTAATGATGTGGCCCAATTAAAGCCCTAATCATAACTCAGTCAAGCCCAGGTACAGATCAGATTACAAATATAATCCAATATCTATTTTTGGAATTCATAACCATATCAAACTGCTATAATGTCTTTGGCTATTTTGTACCTCTTGCTCTTCCATATAAATTTCATAGATTTTCCATTCAGTAAAAAATGCTGTGCTCATTTTTATTGGGATTGCCTTATATCTGTAGATCTGTTTGGGTAGGATAGACATCTTAATTATGTTTAGTCTTCCCATCCATGAACAGCAAATATTCTTCCCCTTATTTAAGTCTTCTTTAATTTCCTTTAACAGTGTTGTGTAGTTTTCTGTGTATAAGTTGTTTACATCTCACCTTTAGTTAAATTTATTCCTAGGTATTTGATTCTTTTAGTTGCTATTGTAAATGGGATTTTTTTTCTTGATTTCTTCTTCAGATTGCTCATTATTGGTGTACAGAAATGCTACTGATATTTGCACATTGATCTTATAACCTGCAACTTTACAGAACTCATTTATAAGTTCTAGAAATTTTGTTGCAGATTTTGCAGGGCTTTCTAGGTATAGGATCATATCATTTGCAAATAGTGAAATTCTCACTTCCTCCTTTCTTATTTGGATGCATTATATATCTTTCTCTTGCCTAAGTGCTCAAGCAAATATATATAACAACACAATGTTAAAAAAGAGCAGTGATAGTAGATATCCTTGTCTTGTTCCAGATCTTAGAGGGAAAGTTTTTAGAATTTCACCATTGTATATGATATTAGCTGTGGGTTTTTCATATATACGCTTTACTATGTTGAGCAGTTTCCTTCTATTCTTATCCTTTGCAGTGTTTTTCTCAGGAAAAGGTGCTGTATTTTGTCAAATGCTTTTCTGTGTATATAGAGATGATCATGTGGTTTTTTTTATTATGATCTGTTTAAGAGGTGTATTACATTGATTTTCTTAAGTTGAGCCATCCTTGCATACCAGGGATGAAATGCACTTGGTCATGGTGTATAATTGGTTTGATGTGTTATTTAATAAAATTAAGTATTTTGTTGAGGATTTTATCATCTAGGCTTGTTAGAGAGATTGGTCTGTAATTTTCCTTTCTTTTTTTTTTTATGTAAGTCAAAATTTTTTACTTACTTTTCTAGCTTCTTTCTTGCCATACTTTTATCAAGTTTAATTGTTATAGCCTGTTTGTAATTTTTATATATTTTTGAACTTTTTTTTACTTTTATTTTTTATTTTTATTTTTTATTGATTTTGTAAAAATATTACATTAAAAAATATGAGGTCCCATTCGACCCCACCACCCCCACCGCACCCCTCCCCCCTCCAGCAACACTCACTCCCATCATCATGACACATCCATTGCATTTGGTAAGTACATCTCTGGGTATCTCTGTACCTCATGGTCATTGGTCCACATCATGGCCCACACTCTCCTCCATTCCATCCAGTGAGCCCTGGGAGGATTTACAATGTCCAGTGATTGCCCCTGAAGTACCATCCAGGGCAACTCCAAGTCCCAAAGGCGCCTCCACATCTCATCTCTTCCTGTCATTCCCCATACCCATCAGCCACCATGTCCACTTTTCCCACTCCATTGCCACCTTTTCTCTGAGGTCCTTGGATTGGTTGTGTCCGTTGCACCTCTATGTCAAGAGGAGGCTCAGATTCCACATGGTTACTGGATGCAATCCTCCTGCTTTCAGTTGTAGGCACTCTAGGCTCCATGGTGTGGTGGTTGTCCTTCTTCAACTCCATCTTAGCTGAGTGAGGTGAGTCCAATAATTCAGATTGTAGGAGCTGGAGTCTGTTGAGGCTCAGGGCCTGGCTATCATATTGTCAGTAAAAAGATTCAATCCCCTAAATATATCTTAAACCCCAATACCAACTACAATTCCAGTAAAGTAGCATGATAGTCTTATGAAAAGAGATCCCCTCTGGGTCCAGTTATATCACGCAGAAACACCAGCTCCATAGAAGGGCCATCTGACATGGCAGTGAACCCTATCTGCCATGACCGTAGAACCCGTGGGTCCCTTTAGCCCTCAAAGGAACCAATACCTGGGGATTGTATCTACTTTATCTGTCTCTTAGACTCTGCTCAGTTGTGCATAAGGGAAATTCTTCTGACAGCCTCCAGACTCTTTTTTTTTTTTTAGAGACTCATAACCATATAAACTCATTTCTCCTTTCTATTTCCCCCTTACATTAGCTCAAACAGCATTTTAAAGTCATATTATTCTATGTAGACAGGGATATTCTACTGATCCGCATCGAACCTTCAATTCAAGTCATTTTCCAGTTGCATTATCAGTTGTTAGTTGATAGTGATCCCTCGGTGCCAGGGAGGCTCATCCCCGGGTTTCATGTCCCACACTGGGGGGAAGGCATTGCATTTACATGCTGAGTTAGGCTTTGAGATTGGCCACATTTGAGTAACATGAAGGCTGTCAGGAGGAAATTCCCAGGCACAGTGCTGCTCTAGGCCTTGTTCTTATTTCAGGCATATAGGCTCACAAGCATAGTCATTAGTATCAGGCGCTTACTGTTGGACCCTCATTCCTTCTCGGTCCTTGCTGCTGCACTTGGGGGACTGCCGCTATTCCCCTAGGGACCATGGCACAGCACCTCCGGCCAGGGACCCAGTACCCCCCCAGCTTTAGTTTTTAATTGTTGCCACTATGAGTATATCCAAACATTACCATGCACCCTGGACATATGCCCTGTATAGCTCCCTGTCAGCCATATATCCCCTGTCAATAGTATCCCATACCAGTATTTCTCTGCTGCCATTGTTGGACCACTCTGGGATCCAGAACTTCCTGAATATTGAAGCCCCAATATCATGTCAGGATCTCTTACTAGCAAAATGGAATATAGCGATGGGTTTAAAGGTTAGATATAGAATATGTGTTGACTTGGAAAAATTCTACATCCTATCTTTTTCTTTTCCTTTTTTTTTTTCCCTAATTACTGAACTTCTCTTCACAAGAGCCCTAGACTACAGCAATTCATGTATGCAATATACAGCACTCCCACACATCCACCACAAAACCTTTTCCCTTCCACAGCGATACTCTTACAACCTATTCACAACATATTTACTTAAAGTGATGTACAGAGTCTGAGACAATAGCTTTCAAACCAGGTGACATCTGTGCTTACATTGTGGTGCATACTTTAGGACACGCAGTTTTCTAACATTTTTAGTTATCCTATGTTTTACATTATGGTTTACATTATCATTCTGTCATCCCCTATATGTTTATGATGTAATATTACATATTTTATATCCATCCTTGTGTACTCTCACGAAACTCCTCTCTTACCCCACATTTACGTTGGTTTCACACATTTAACATCCATTTTCCCATCCCCTTGGTGCCCACAGTGACAGCCAACCTCCGTTTCCTGAGGAGCCACGTCCAGAGATACTTGCAACGGTGTTCAGGTCCTAAATTGCTCAGGTGCCCCAATGCCCTGGGAGCCACCCTTTCTCTCGAGAGATACAGTTCCCTCTATTCGATGGCATTAGTCCTCCCCAGGATGTGGGTCCACCCCCACTCTCACTACTTGGGTCTCTACCCAATGGTATCACCCATTCTGGCAAAATGAGAATTCAGACATTCCCCAGGAGCCCGTACCGCATCGGACCATCCCTTCCGAGCATCCTAAACAGGTAACCCTCTTAATTATATTTTGATACGATTTTTTCAGCATTTTACTCTCAACCAACACCTGACACTCTCCTGTGTTTATATGCTACCCCTCCCTCCCCCCACTTTTTGGGCAATATTACTCATCCGCCCATCCCCAGCCCCCCTCAAACCCACAAAGCCCCACCCAAAGGCAACTCCTTGCCCCCATTTTATCTCTCCTTTGTGTTCATACTTACCGCCAGCTCATCAAAATTCCACCCCTGCAGACGCCGGCTCACATCCTTCCTCCACCCCCTGATTTCCTGTAAGCCTATCATTCAGTCTCTAGCTCTCTGAGGCAGCTTGTTTATTTCATATCATTGAGGTCATGTAGCATTTGTCCTTCAATGCCTGGGTTGCTTCACTCATCATAAGGTTCTCAAGATTCATCCATGTTATCACGTGTGTTTGTAGTGTATTTGTTCTTACAGCTGCGTAGTATTCCATTGTGTGTATATACCACATTTTATTGATCCACTCATCTGTCGATGGGCATTTGGGTTGATTCCAACTTTTGGCGATAGTGAACAATGCTGCTATGAACATTGGTGTACATATATCGGTTTGTGTCCTTGTTTTCAGTTCTGCTGGGTATATACCCAGCAGTGGTATTGCTGGATCATATGGCAAATCTATGGTTAGCTTTTTAAGAAACCGCCAAACTGTCCTCCAGAATGGTTGGATCCTTCTGCATTCCCACCAGCAGTGGATGAGTGTTCCCCTTTCTTCACATCCTCTCCAGCATTTGTATTCCTCTGTTTTTTTTCATAGCTGCCAATCTTATGGGAGTAAGATGGTATCTCAGTATCTCATTGTAGTTTTGATTTGCATTTCCCTGATAGCTAGAGATTTGGAGCATTTTTTCATGTGCTTTTTAGCCATTTGTATTTCTTCTTTGGAGAAGTGTCTGTTTAAATCTTTTTCCCATTTTTTAAATGGGTTGTTTATCTTTTTATTTTCAAGATATATGAGTTCTTTATATATGCAAGTTATAAGTTTCTTATCAGATATATGGTTGCCAAATATTTTCTCCCACTGTGTAGGCTCCCTTTTTACTTTCTTAACAAACTCCTTTGAGGTGCAGAAGGCTTTAATTTTGAGGAAGTCCCATTTATCTATTAGTTCTTTAGCTGCTCGTGCTTTTGGTGTGATATTCATGAAGCCATTTCCTATTACTAGGTCCTGTAGATGTTTCCCTACACTGCTTTCCAAGGTTTTTATGGTCTTGGCTCTTATATTTAGGTCTTTGATCCATCTTGAGTTGATCTTTGTATAAGGTGTGAGATGGTAATCCTCTTTCATTCTTCTACATATGGATATCCAGTTCTCCAGACACCATTTGTTGAATAGGCCACTCTCTCCCAGTTGAGAGGGTTTGGTGGCTTTATCGAATATTATATGGCTATATATGTGAGGTTCTATATCAGAGCTTTCAATTCAATTCCATTGGTCTGTGTGTCTCTCCTTATGCCAATACCATGCTGTTTTCACTACTGTAGCTTTGTAGTATGTTTTGAAGTCAGGTAGTGTGATTCCTCCAATTTCGTTTTTCTTTTTCAGTATGTCTTTGGCTGTTCGGGGTCTCTCTCCTTTCCAAATAAATTTCATAGTTAGTTTTTCTAGTTCCTTAAAGAAGGCTGTGTTGATTTTTATTGGGATTGCATTGAATGTGTAGATCAGTTTTGGTAGGATAGACATCTTGATAATATTCAGTCTTCCTATCCATGAACAAGGAATATTCTTCCATTTATTTAGGTCTTTTTGATTTCCTTGAACAGTCTTGTATAGTTCTCGGTGTATAAGTTTTTTACTTCTTTAGTTAAATTTATTCCTAAGTATTTGATTTTTTTATTTACTATTGTGAATGGTATTTGTTTCTTGATTTCCTCCTGATCTTGCTCTTTATTCGTGTACAGAAATGCTACTGATTTTTGCACATTGATCTTATAACCTCCAACTTTACTAAACTCATTTATGAGTTCTAGAAGCTTTGTTGTAGATCTCTCAGGGTTTTCTATGTATAGGATCATGTCATCTGCAAATAATGAAATTTTGACTTCTTCCTTTCCAATTTGAAGGCCTTTTATATCTGGTTCTTGCCTCAGTGCTCGAGCAAGTACTTCTAAGACAATGTTAAATAGGAGTGGAGACAATGGGCATCCTTGTCTTGTTCCTGTGTTTAGAGGGAAGGATTTTAGGATTTCTCCATTGTAAACAATGTTGGCTGTAGGTTTTTCATATATACTCTTTATCATGTTCAAAAAATTTCCTTGTATTCCAATCTTTTGGAGTGTTTTTATCAAGAAAGGGTGCTGTATTTTGTCAAATGCTTTTTCTGCATCTATAGATATAATCATGTGATTTTTTCCCTTCAATCTGTTTATATGGTGTATTACTTTGATTGATTTTCTTATGTTGAACCATGCTTGCATACCTGGAATAAATCCCAGTTGGTCGTGGTGTATAATTCATTTAATGTGTTGTTGAATACGATTAGCAAGTATTTTGTTAAGTATTTTTACATCTAGGTTCATTAGAGAAATTGGTCTGTAATTTTCCTTTTTTGTGGTGTCTTTGTTTGGCTTTGGTACTAGGGTAATGTTGGCGTCATAGAAGGAGTTCGGCAATGTTTCATCTGTTTCAATTTTTTGGAATAGTTTCAGCAGGATTGGTGTTAGTTCTTTCCGGAATGTTTTGTAGAATTCACCTGTGAAGCCGTCTGGCCCTGGGCTCTTCTTAGTTGGGAGATTTTTAGAGAGATAGAGACTGATTCTATCTCTCTGCTTGTGATTGGTTTGTTAAGATCATCAATTTCTTCTTTCGTCAATATGGGTTGCTTATGTGTTTCTAGGAATTTGTCCATTTCCTCTAAATTGTCATTTTTGTTGGAATATAGTTTTTCAAAGTATCCTCTTATGATAGTCTTTATTTCTGTGGGGTCAGTGGTGATATTGCCTTTCTCATTTCTTATTTTGTGTATTTGCATCTTCTCTCTTTTTTTCTTTGTTAATCTCGCTAAAGGTTTGTCAATTTTGTCGATCTTCTCAAAAAACCAGATATTGGTCTTGTTTATCTTTTCAAGTGCTTTCTTATTTTCTATTTCATTTAGTTCTGCTCTTATCTTTGTTATTTCCTTCCTTCTTCTTCCTGTTGGGTCACTTTGTTGTTGTTTTTCTAATTCCTTCAAATGTGCAGTTAGTTCTTCAATTTTTGCTCTTTCTTCTTTTTTGATATATGAATTTATGGCTATAAATTTCCCTCTCAGTACTGCTTTTGCTGTATCCCATAAATTTTGGTATGTTGTGTTATCATTATCATTTGTTTCAAGGTAGTCATTGATTTCTTTTGAGATTTCCTCTTTGACCCACTGCTTTTCTAAGAGTGTGCTGTTTAATTTCCAAATCGTGGTGTGAAACCTGGGCCTCTGTCCCTTGCAAATTTCCAGCTTGACTCCACTGTGGTCAGAGATATTGTTTTGTATGATTTCCATCTTTCTGAATTCATTCAGCCTTTCTTTGTGGCCTAGCCTATGGTCTATCTTGGAGAATGATCCATGTGTGCTTGAGAAGAATGTATATCCTGCTGTGTTTGGGTGTAATGATCTATATATGTCTATTAGTTCCAGCTCCTCTAATATACTGTTCAAATGTTTTGTTTCTTTAGTGATTCTCTTTTGAGATGTTCTGTCCAAGGTAGATAGTGGTGTATTAAAATCCCCCACTATGATTGTAGATGCATCTATTGTTTCACTTAGTTTTTCCAGCGTTTGTCTCACGTACTTAGAGGCACCCTTGTTAGGAGCATAAATATTTATGATTGTTCGATCTTCTTGACAAATTTTCCCTTTCACTAAAATGTAGTATCCTTCTCTGTCTCTCACAATTGTTTCACATTTAAAGTCTATTTTGTCTGATATTAATATAGCTACTCCTGCCTTTTTTTGGTTATTGTTTGCTTGTATGATTGTTTTCCAGCCATTCACTTTCAATCTCCATGCGTCTCTGGGTTTAAGATGTGTCTCTTGTAGACAGCATACAGATGGGTCATATTTCCTTATCCAATGTCCCAGTCTGAATCTTTTGATAAGTGAGTTTAATCCATTGACAGTGTTATTACTTTCAAGGAATTATTTGTGTTAGCCATATTTTTATTGGATTTGTGTTTGTCATATTTTGTTTGTATTTTTTTTCCCCGTCTAGTTTGTCTTTTTTTGTTGCTCTTATACTCTTCTCCAACTCTGCCTGTCCTGTTTTTTCCTTTCTTCCTGCAGAACTCCCTTTAGATCTTCTTGAAGGGGAGGTTTCTTGTTGGTATACTCTTTCAGTTTCTGTTTATCTGCGAATATTTTGAACTCTCCATCATGTTTGAATGTTAGTTTAGCTGGATATAGTATTCTTGGTTGGAATTTTTTTTCCTTTAGCACCTTGAGTATATCATACCACTGCCTCCTTGCCTCAATGGTTTCAGATGAGAAATCAGCACTTAATCTAATTGAGCTTCCCTTGTACATGATGGTTTTCTTTTCTCTTGCTGCTTTTAGGATTTTCTCTTTGTCTTGAGCATTGGATAATTTGACCAGTATATGTCTTGGGGTGGGCCTGTTGGGGTTTATGATTAGTGGAGTGTGCTGTGCTTCTTGGATATGTACATCTGTCTCTTTCAGTAGATTTGGGAAGTTTTCAGCCATTATTTCCTGCAACACTCCTTCTGACCCCTTTCCCTTCTCTTCACCTTCTGGAATGCCTATAAAACATACGTTTGAGCATTTTGCATTGTCATTCAGGTCCCTAAGTCCTAACTGGATTTTTTCTATCTTCTTATTGACCCCTTCTACTATCTGTTTGATTTCTAATGTACTGTCTTCCACATCACTAATTCTCTGCTCTGTCTCTTCTAGTCTGCTGATATTTGCTGCAAGTGTATTTTTGATTTCTTGAACTGTGGTGTTCATTCCCATCATATCTGTTATGTTTTTGCATATGTCTGCAATTTCCCCTCCAAGTGATGTCTTCATGTTGTTAAACTCTTTCATTACTTCATCAAATTTGTCGGTGATAAATGTTCTGAGATCTTTCATTGCTTGTGCAAAGTTTTGCTCCTCTTCATGATTTTTGGTTTGTTGAATGGATTCAGCCATGTTTTCCTGATTACTGGTTTGGTTTGTAGATTTTTGTTGCTTTCTGGTCATCTCTTTATCTTGACATATTTAATCAGTTCCTTAGCTTCTTTGTCTACTCTTGGAGGTTAATTAGCTGTTATTTTTGCATGGGTGTTATATCTTCTTTTTGTTACTTTTTTCCTTCTTATTCTAATTTCTTGTTGTTGGTTAAGTTCACTTTAAAGGAAAGTATATTAGTGTTGGGGAAAGGCAATTGTGTGAGCAAGGGAAAAGTGTATAGTAGTATTGGTGATTTATGTTAACAAAGCAAGAATATGAGATCTGGGAGGATGGAGGTTAGATTCATGTAAATTGTGTAGAGTTATAGCAGTAGGTAGAGTACTTATTATGAGGTAGATGATTGAATATGGGAGGAATGTGGTATGAGCTAAAAAGCTATTGTTTTCATGAGAGAGGGAAAGAGAAAAGAAAGATAATAGTTTCAAGTGTGGATAACAGACAGAAAACAAAACAAAGGTATTAGGAAATAAGACTTAGACCCTTCATGGATCGAAGAAAGGGAGGTGGGAGGTGGAATATAGGAGAGCCAGTAGATGGTGGCGGATATCAAGATGTAGGGGAAAGAGGATAGTGTAGTAGCCTAAATCAGTTCACACAGAAATGAGGCAGTGGAGGATGAGAAATCCCAGCGAATGTGAGGTGTTTCCTGCCGCACCTATTGTATAATTGAGTTAAAATAAACTAAGTAGAATATGAGGGACAAGAGGGAAAGAGACAACAGAAAAAAAAAGAAAAAAAAAAGAAAAAAAAGGGGGGAAGGGATGAGAGGATGAAATGAAAAGAGGGTGGGCAATGGGTGGGGAACAGGTAGGGGAAAGAAAAAAGAAACAAACAAAAAAAAAAACAGATATACACGAACCAGAATTAAAACACCCACTACACAGCACCTACCACACACACAAAAAAAAAAACTTAAATAACTGAGTAAAAAAAAAAGAGTTTGGGGGATACGCTGTGAGAGAAGACTTGGGGATAATGCGGTGTTAGCAATCAGGAAATTGAAAAAAGTAAAGAATGAGTCAGAATGAAAATAAAAACAAAACAAAATGAAACGATAAAGAAAAAACGCCAACGTTGAAAGCTAGGGCATTTAAGGATCTCAGATGGACCTCAGTGCATGATGGATTCAGGGATGGGAAGTCTGAGATATTGAGGACTGAAGAGGTGTAAGTCTCTGTGGTTTGGGCCACCAGAGTTTAGGGAATTCAGACCTGGCAACCTCTAATCTGGTCAACAGGAAGCCTGGGAGCCCCGCAGTGTAACACAGCCCTCAGGGATCCCCACAGCTGGGTGCCAGCCCTATGGGGGAAGTCAGATCCGCAAACGCTATATTGTGACTGAACCCTGCAATTCACTTACTAAGCTGGGCTCATTAGTACGTGTATCTTTCACTTCAGCTTTTGGACAGCTCCCGTCCTGTGATTCCAAACCACTGCCACTAGATGGCACCTCTACACCGCAGCCACTTTACTAGTACAGATCCGAAGCCCGGCCTGTGACGCCAAAACAGATTACAAAACCGAAATTCCCAGGCTTCACAGAGTATTCCCTAATCGGCTTCCAGGTGTGTCCCCCTCCCTTGCCGCAGCCTAAAACAATTTTCCAATTACGTCCCTTTTTTGCCTACAGCCTATTTGGGTTAGAGACCGGCTGCCGGGCTTTTGGGGGCGGGGCTTCAGGCGGAAGCTCTACTGTTTGTGCTTGCAATCCAAAGTTTCTCCTGCTTCACAACAAAACACCGTCTATCTTCCCAAATCGATCCGCAAAGGCGACCTGTCGCATCAACCCGCCAATAGCTTGCCCAGAACTCACGAACTCCTTAGCAACTCAGAGCCATCTAAAGGCGAAGCTGCCGGGCAGGACCACCACTCCCCCCACCCCCAATAGGGAGGAGCCCGTGCACGGGTCTCACCTGCGGGCAATAGAACCCAAATTATATCTACTAGACCAATCCTCTCCATTACCTTTCCACCCAATAGATGTCCAGGCACTTCTGCCCTGCAAAAATCCTGAAAAAGCCGTGCCTTGGAGAACCTGCAGCCGCGCCCAGCCGTCTCTTCCCGGGACAGACCACAAAGGCAAGTTCACTCGGCGACCATCTTGCCTCTCCCCCTCTAGTGTATTCTTAATCTATACCATTGTGCTTTACATTCTGGTAGTTTCTGTTATGTTTCTCCTTATACTTTCAAATTCTTTTTAAAGATTAAAAAAAAATTTTATAGAAGCTTTAGGTTACATAAGTGTTACATAAAAAATAGGGGATTCTTATATGCTCCACCCGCATTTTCCCACCGTAACATCTGTCATTAGCATTGACATCTGTCATTAGCATCTGTCATTAGATGTTCCCACAGTAACATCTGTCATTAGAAGCATTGCTACTAACCATGGACTATAGTTTATATTATATTTTATACTCTGCCTCTCACAATTTTATAGATTATGACAAAATGTTTAATGGCCTGTAGCTATCATTGCAATGTCATGTAGGACAATTCCAAAGTCCAAAAAAAAGTCTCCAAGTTACACCTATTTTTCTCTCTCTCTCCCCTCAGAACCTCTGGTGGTGGCCACTGCCTTTATATCAATGATAAATTTCTTCCACTGCTAGAATAAAAATAAGTCTATAGTAGAATAATAATATGTGTACTTTAGTCCATTGTTCACTCCCCAGTCTTGAGGATTTAGGGATGGTTATGCCCACTCTGCTTCTAATAGAGGGGGAACTTAGTTCTCATGGGGCTGATAAAGGGAGCTAGCTTGTTTGCAGTTGCAGACACTTCTGTTCCTTGGGATGGGCATTGCCCATCATCATCTCCTTGTTGTCCTGGGTAAGTCCAATGAACTGGAGAATAGGTGTTGCAACACTGCTGAGATTCAGGGCTCAACTGGCATATGGATGGACCAAAGATTTAAGTCTCTAGGACATACATTTAACCAGTATTGTGTTAATTATAGGTTAAAATAAAAGGGTCAGAAGAACCATGTGTAGGTAAATTATAAATGAGTTTAACTCTGTTACACTGGGGATCATAAGTTTCAAACTAAGGCCCACTGAGGGGGTGCCAAATTCCTGAGCTTGTCTGCCCTGCTTAAAGTGTCTGGATGTTTCTAGAGCCCTCAAGAGCCCCACTGTTTGAGACACTGTTTACTGTGGCAGTCAATGAGAGCCTGCTGAGATGTGTATAAGCATAAATTCTGGAATGAACTGCTGACTCGCTTTGAAATCTCTTAGCAATAAAAAGTCATTTATATTTAAAATATCCCCATTTAGTTCAAGGTCTTTTATGAGATGCACCAGATGTACAAGTATTGAAGCATTGCTGCTAACCATGGCCAATGGTTTACATTATGGTTTACATTTTGCATCATAAACTTTTTTAGATTTTGATGAAATTTAAAATGGCCTGTATCCATTATTTCAGCATCACACAGAACAATTCTAATGCCCTAAGAATGCCCTATTTCTTTCTATTCTATTCTTTCTTCCCCCTTCCCTCAGAGTCAATGGTAAGCACTTTCAATTTTTTTAAAGATTTATTTTATTTATTTCTCTCCTCTTCCCCCCTGCCCCCATGCCCCAGTTGACTGTTCTCTGTGTCCATTTGCTGTGTGTTCTTTTTTGTCCACTTCTGTTGTTGTCAGCGGCATGGGAATCTGTTTCTTTTTGTTGCATCATCTTGCTGCGTCAACTCTCCATGTTTGAGGCACCATTCTTGGGCATGCTGAACTTCTTTTGTTCTGGGTGGCTCTCCTTCCGGGTCGCACTTCTTGCACATGGGGCTACCCTATGCGGGGACACCCCTGCGTGGCAGGGCACTCCTTGTGTGCATCAGCGTTGTGCATGGGCCAGCTCCACACGGGTCAAGGAGGCCCCGGGGTTTGAATGGTGGACCTCCCATGTGGTAGACAGATGCTCTATCCACTGGGCCAACTCCGCTTCAGCACTTTCAATTTTTGAAGAATAAGATTCATAGTTACTTGCAATAATATTGAGGGCTTGATATATTGGTCTGTTTTCTTTTATTAGGAACAGCCTATGTTTTCCAGAGATGCTTGACCCTGTAATTCAGAACATAGTAGGCCTCCTGAGGATGGGAGTTAAATATTTTCTTGTTTATCATGTGGGTCACCACCCACTGAGATAATACACTGGCAAAAAGGACACTTACATATTTCATGCACCAGGTGTACCCTATCCCACAAATCCTCCCACACTTGACACCCTACACCAGTAACCCTCCCCTGCCACATTTGCCAAAAGGACATCCCCACCTTTGTAGTTTTAACCACAGGCCTGCAAATCCTCAGAGTTCACCTGCTCCTTCCTCCAACCCTCCCCCCCCTGTTTCCATGGGTAATCCAATCCAACACTCTCACCTTCTCTTCTTCATAGACCAGTGAGTCTAATCACATCAGTGCACTACTCTTGCATCTCTCTACTGCCCAATCGCACATCTTATCACAGATTTTGCCCAAATGGGCATCAGCACAGCACACTCTAATTCCTTTCTGTTTCCTGTAACCTCTCTTCCAGATTTTAGCTCTGTGCATCTGTTCAATTTGCTTAAGTCATATCAATGAGGTCATTTAATATTTGTCCTTCAGTGCTTGGCTTAATTTACTCAACATAAGATCTTCAAGGTTCATCCATGTTATCCTGTGTGTTAATATTGCATTTCTTCATACAGCTGAGTAATATTCCATTGTATGTATATACTCTTATTTGTTTATCCATTCATCTATTGATGGACATTTGGGTTGCTTCCAATTTTTAGCAATAGTGAGTAATGCCACTATGAACATTGGTGTGCATATATCTCTTCATGATCCTGCTTTCAATTCTTCTATGTATATATCAAGCACTGGGATTCCTGGATCATATGGCAGTTCTATAGGTAGCTTCCTAAGGGAAAGTCAAATTGTCTTCCACAATGGCTGCAACATTTTAAATTCCCACCAGCAGTGGATTCAGTGTTCCTTTTTCTCCACATCTTCTCCAATACTCATGGTCCTCTTCTTTTTTAATAGGTGCCGGTCTTAAATGTGTAAGATGATATCTCATTGTTGTTTTGATTTGCATTTCCTTAATAGTTAGTGATATTGAGCATCTTTTCATGTACTTTTTTAGCCATTTGTATTTCTTTTTTGTAGAAGAGAAGTGTCTATCCAAATCTCTTGCCTATTTTTACAATTGGCCATTTGTCTTTATTTTCAAGATGTAGGATTTCTTTATATATGCTTGATATTAGGCCCTTATTGAGTAGGTGCTTGCCAAGTATTTTCTACCATTGAGTCAGCTGCCTTTTCACTTTCTTGACAAACTCCTTTGAAGTGCAAAAGTTTTTAATTTTGAGAAGATCCCATTTATCTATTTTGCCTGCCCTTTTATTTTTTAAATACATCAATTTTATTGATACATATTAATAGAGCATACAATTGATTGAAATTGTACAATCAATGGTATTTTGTATAATCCCATAATTGTGTGTTCATCACTTCAATCATTAGTAAACCATTTTCTTTATTTCAATAATAATATGTTAAAAAAAAAAAACAGAAAAATTCCTCACCTCTCAATCTCTCTGTTTCCCCTGCTGTATATAGCTGTTATTTCTGTCTATATGGTATGAAATATATCTCAATAAAACTGCTTAATAGAAATACAGATACTTGTACAAGAATAGCAATTTATCTATATTTTCTTTTGTCACTCATGCTTTGGGTATAAAGTTTATGAAACCATTTAGCCATTCTCTCCCTCTCCCACACTTTCTCATACTAGCAACATCCTTCATTAGTGTGTTACATTTGTTACAATTAATGAACCCACATTGAATCATTGCTACTAAATGTGGACTGAAGTTTACATTATGGTTTTCACTTTATTCTGCACAATTTTGTAAGTTATGACAAAATATACAATAGTGCGTATCCATCACTGCATTCTCATGCAGGACAAACCCATTGTCCCCAAAATGCCCCCATGTTACACCTATTCTTCTCTTTCCCATACTGCAGAATCTCTGGTGGTCACTGCCTTTACATCAATGATAAGAGTTCTTCCATTGCTAAAGTAATAATAAGTCTACAGTAGAATAATAATAAGTATACTTTGTTTCATTTTTCATTTCCTAATCTTGAGGATTTTGGGATGGTGATACCCACTCTGCTTCTAATTGAGAGGGGTCTTAGATCCCATGGACAGATGGATGGAGCTATCTTGTTTGCAGTTGCAGACACTACTGTTCCTTGGGATGAGCATTGTCCATCATCATCACCTGGTTAGTTGTCCTGGTTGAATCCAATGAACTGGAGAGTAGGTGTTTCAAATCTGCTGTAATTCAGAGCTCAACTGGCACATGAATGGACCAAAGTTTTAAGTCTCTGGGACATACATTTATCATGTATAGTGCTAATGATGGATTCAAATAAAAGGAGCAGAAGATTCATGTCTGGAGGACCTATTAATGAGTCTAATTCTCTTACACTGGTGATGATAAATTCCAAACTAAGGCCCACTAAAGGCCCAACAGAGCTGCCTGCCCTGTTGATAGTGTCTGGATATTTCTAGCGCCCTCAAGAACCCTGCTATTTATTTATTGTGGCAGTTAATGAGATTCTGCTGAGACGTGCATAAGCATAAACCTCTGGAATGAACTCCCAACTCACTTTCAAATCTCTTAGACATAAAAACTCATTTGTATTTAACATTTTCCCTTTCATTCAAGGTCTTTTTGATGATGCATTGCTAGTTGGTGCTTGGTAATAGTACCTCAGTGCCAGGAAGGCTCATCCCCAGGATCCATGCCCCATACTGGGAGGAAGGTAGTGTATTTATATGCTGAGCTTGGCTTAGAGGGGGAACACACTTGAGTAACATTTTCAGGACAACTCCAAGTCCCAAAAATGCCCCTGTATCTCATCTCTATTTCCCTCTCCCTGCCCTCAGCAACTATCTTGGTCACTTTCTCCAGATCAATGCTACAATTTCTTCCATTAATTGTCACAATAGTTCTATAGTAGAATATCAGTAAGTTCACTCTTGCCCTGGCCCACAGGACGGCACCGGAGACCTGAAACCTGCCGAGAAAGAATGGTGGGACAAGAGACACAAAGAATGACAGCAAGACAGGGTTCTGATCAAACTGCAACTTTATTAAAGGGGGCAAAGTATATATACCCTCGGGTGGGGGAGGAGCAGGGAGTGAGGTAGTAGAGGCTAAGGATTGGTTGTTGCTGTCGCCGGGGTGGGAGGCAGACCTTAGTTTCACTCCTTGCGCCTGCGCACTATCTTATCAGTCTGGGCAGTGGCGGGAAACGGAGAGCAAAGGAGCAGGGAGGGAGAAGAACAAGGAAGTGGGCTCTGCTCTGGTGGCCATGTTGCCGGCATTGCTGAACTCAGTGTATACTCGTACTGACCGCTCCCAACATCTCCTCCCTTTTTCTTTTATTAGCACAGTATGTTTCGTATGGCTAGCTGAAGGAAGTAGAGGTCTCATTTCCCTGATGTAGACGGCTCTCATTTTTTCGGGAAGGGGTATTATAGATTGTGCAGTGGAGGCCGATGAAATGAGGGGGGGCTGTGCCTGATTTAGGTTGGAACCATACCCGGTGAGCCGTTTCAGCTCACTCACACATGTGACCAGTCTTACCCGTCATGGGGAGGCATGGCAGCAAAAGGCCATGTCCCTGTCTTAGGTTGACTGTTAGGTCAGTTCAGTTGCCCGTCATTGGCTAGCCAGCCCAGCTCCCTGAGCAGTCAGAATGCTATCGACGCATCCCACCTGTCTATGCAGGCCGAATGTGGTCTAAGCACCCTGCCTAGTGGCCTTGGCAAATAGAGTGCACCCCTGTAACAATGAGGCATGCTTCTCAGAGATCAATTAGGTTGTGCTTACCTCTAACTGTCTCCTGCAGTGCTGTGCCTTGCAATCAGCAGCTTATTGGCGGGGAGAGTTCATCCAGGAGGGGAGGCAGTCTGGATGGTCCATAGACACACCCTGGTCAGCGAGATGGAGCCGGTGGTAATGCACCTGGATAGGCCTGCCAAGAGCGGAGTCAATTTGGTCCTTGACTAACTGGATAATTCTTTTTATGACTCAAGGTTCGAGAGAGAGTATGGTTATTAATGGGCCTAGTATAGGGAGGATGTAAGGAAGGATTCCATTGAATCCCCAGGAGAATTTTCCTTGGGCTTCTCTTTATTACTCTTTGCTAGTCCATTTCTGAGCTGAGCCATGTTATTTCTAATAAGGCCAGAATGATTAGCATAAAAGCAGCATTCCTTTCCTAATGCCGCATAAATCCCTCCCTCCTTAAGGAAGAGGAGCCCTCTGCGGTTTTGGAGGACAACCTCAGATAATGAATTTAGGGACTTTTCTGGATGGGAAATGGAGGTTTCGATGTGGGCTATATCTTCATTTACGGCTCGCCTGATAGAGGAGAAAGAAATTTGTTGTGTAGTTAGGGCTGTGACTCCAGTACCAGCTCCAGCGAGACCTAAAAGTGAAGCGATTGTGATGGCAGTGATGATTTCTCTTTTTTGTACATAGGCTGGTAGGAGGTGGCACTGCCAGGAGTTAAAGAAGTGGTTATCATTATAAAAATAAATGCGGGGGAGCATAATAGCAAGCATGCAGGTTTCACGGGTGGTGTTGAGGGCTTGGATGCTAAGACATGGGGTGAGGCCAGTGGAGGAACACAGTCATTTTGTATTATTATGGGGTATTAAGAATGTTGCACTTGAAGCCTTTTAACTTTATTTCGAACAATGCCAGACTTGTTGGCATAAAGGCAGCACTGTTGCTGCAGAGCTAGACATATTCCTCCACATTCTACTGTAAGCAGATTTAACCCTCTTCTGTAACACTACCTCAGCTAGAGAGTCTATTTGATCTTGAATATCTTGTATAGTGCTCAACAAAGCCTGGACATCATTAATTAATTGCTTAGATAATTTTGTATATTGGGTAAGAGCAAGTCCTAACCCCACAGTACCAGTGGCTAGGGCTCCAGAAATGCCTAAGGTAACAAAAAGTGGAATAAGTTGCACGGCTCTTCTAGAGTGGCCGGCAATGTAGTCCATGCTGGGGATAGGTACAGGTTTAGTTCTATTAATAACACTAACATTGGGGAGGAGGATGACTGGGAGGGCTGTGGACGGCTGGCTCAGCTGGCTCAGGGGTAGCTGCCGGGGGGCCGGGGGCCCTTTGAGCCGGCAGCAGGCGGCTCAAGGTGTGGTGGGGACGCGCAGCGCGATGGAAAATGCTACGGAGACAAGGGCTGTGCACAGGTCTACTTTATTGAGGAAGTGCACTTAGTTATATAGGGTTGTGTAGAGGGAGGGGTTGGAGCTAGGGCGGACTGGCTACGGGGTGATAGTGGATAGGTGGGAGTGGGCGGATGGCTATGAGGTAAGCAGTGGCTAAGGAAGGAGGCAGATTATGTGTTGGCAGTGTGGGCGGGACTGGCGGGAAGAACAGCAACGGCTGGAGGGGGAAGATAACAATGGCTGGGAGGAGGGGTGAAGGGAGGCAGCAGCATAAGCTGCTGCTAAAAAGGGGTATAGTACAAAGAGGTTACTAAGGGCCGGCAGGCAGGGGACTTAAGGTGGGGAACAATTGTTCCCTTTTTGTTTTAATGGGGGGGGGGGGGATGGAGAGAAGAAGAGGTGGCTTTTGGCCATACACCGAGGTCAAAAGAGCCCTCGCAGTAGGATAGGCGTGACCAGTGACGGGGGAGGGTGGTGCAGCCCAAAAATCCCCTCTGCACAGAGGGCGGTACACCCATGCCTGTGGGTCAGGCGGACGGCACTGGTGCCTAGTGCACGCCCGTCTTTGCCATCCCTAGTGACAGACTCCTGACTGGGTGGCCGGCGGGGCGATGGGAACATGGGGGTAGTTGGGGAGAGGGCAGGGGGGGCTAGGAGGGCGGTGATTGGGGCGTAGACAGGTGAGGTAGCGCTGGTGGCGGTGCGCATGGCAGACGGGGTGGGCGGAGAAGGCCAGGACGGGTGCAGGCGGGCCTGGGAGCGCTCTGGGTGGCTTCTGAAAAACAAAGGAGGAGAGCTGGGGGGGGAGAAAAGGTTTACAGGGGGGTGGTTCGGGCTGCACGGTGCGGCTTGCACGACGCGGAGGGGTTTCGCTGCTGGCGAGGCGTTGGTAGTGAACTTGCACGAAGGAGCTGAAGACTGCGTTTGCTTGATCTTTGGCAAGGCGGACTATCCTTCGGACAGCCCAAGGCCCCACTGTAAGGGCCAGAATGAGGACAATGAGCAGGCCTAAAAAGGGGAGAAGGTACGGGAGGAGAGTGTGGAAAAGGCTAGGAAAGTAGTTTGCACTTTCTCGCTCTCGGCGGCGCTTGTCAAGTCCCTCTTGGACCTTTTTTAGATTGTCTTCGGCTAAGCCGGTGGAATTGGCGTAGATGCAGCACTCTTCTCCAAGGGCGGCACACAGTCCCCCTTCTTTAATAAGGAGAAGGTCAAGGCCATGACGGTTTTGGAGGACTACTTCAGAGAGGGAGTTGAGGGAGTCTTTGAGGTATTTGACTGCGTCTCGGAGGTAGGTGATGTCTTCGTTGACGGCTTGTCTGAGCAAGGAAAGGGCAGAAGACTGTGTGGCAAGGGCGGCGATGCCGGTGCCTGCCCCTGCAAGGCCTAGGATGGAACCTACTGTAAGAATGGCAGTGATAGGCTCTCTTTTTTGGATATGAGCGGGGAATTCATGCCGTTGAAGGGTGGAGAAGAATTCGTCGTCACTGTGAAAAAGGACTTGGGGGGTTAGGAAAATGAGTAGGCAAATTTCATTAGTGGCGTCGAGCATAGCGACGCTGAGGCAGGGCGTTAGTCTGGTGGAGGTGCAAAGCCATTGGGAGGTGTTATGAGGGATTAAGAATTTGGCAGTGGTGCTGGGAGATGAGTAACTAGAGCAAACGCTAAGGGAAGGGTGAGGGCCTTGACGGGAATGAACACAGTGTCCTGTGGAGGAGACAGATTGAAAGGTTAAGGGAATAAAGGAGACATTCCAATTGCATTCGATAGGATTCTGGTTGGAGGATTCGGTGAAGGAGAGATTGGTTGCGATAGGCTCATAGAGAGGAAGAGAGGGGGAAAGGCAGAGCCAACAGTTTCGAGTTAGGTTGGGGTGAGACGCGTTTAGAGAGGTGTATGAGGCATTGATTAGTTTAATAAGGGGATTGGAGTATCGCGCAGGGGGCAAGCGAGGCTTAGGGGCATGGGAGCTGAGGGGGGCACCGGGCAAAGGAGCGGGCGAGGTGGAGCGGGGTGGAGAAGGAGGCTGTTGTGCCTTTGGAGGATTGAGAACCCGATTTGGGCCGACGGCAGGGGGGGTGGAGCAGACGGCTGTTTCTTTTGAACAGTGAAGATAGAGCCATAATCATAATTTTCCATGTATAGACGGAACCCCCATGTGCGACCTTGAAACCAGATGTCTGAGTTGGGGTCTTTGATTGTAAGCGTGATGTTATTCTGTAAGGCATTGCCCTTTTTTAGAGTGAGATAGGGGTCTTTGTTTGGGGCTCCTGACCAGCCATGGGCTATTGTTTCACAGCCCCAGGAAGGGCAGAAAAAATGTGTCGGGTCATGGCAGCCTCTTGCAGAGGCAGGGCAGATATAGTAGCCAGAGATTTCATAGTCCCAGGGGCCGCTAAGGCCTATAAGTGAGTCGTACCAACACCGATGAGTTTTGTGTGTAACGTCTACAAGAGAACTGACGACAGGAAGGTTGGCAAGATTACATATGTGCACTGAGAAAGAGGGAGCACTCGCAGTTACATCGAAGGCAAGGACTTTGTCAAATAGAGAGAGAGTCCAGTTGAAAGGTCGATGTGCCTGGTTGGCGGCAGTAGAGGAGGCGACGGAAAGCATGATGATGAGGATATGAAGGAGGATAGGAGTGTTCTGGGCAGGGGGAGTGGTGGAGGATGCCTGGGCACAGGCGAGCCGGAGGAGGCGGAGTATCTGCGGCTGGAGGGGATCCTCAGGGCTATTGATGGTTAGTTGGTGCATGCGATGGGCAAGGAGGCGGCAGCGGCGGCGTTCACGGCAGGTGAGCCGAGGGATGGGCTCTGAACTGGGCGTTGATGGGCGGCTAGGTGAGCCTGGAGGCGAGGTAGTGGGCGGCATCTGCAAAACAAAAGGGGAGAATAGGGGGAGGGGGAGGAGGAGGAGAGGGGAGAGAGGTTTGACTTTCATCTAAGGCATAGGGGCGTTGCTGGTGGGATTGGGGTCTCCGGTTGGGAGATCAGCTGGACCGTGAGGAGTGAAGGGTTTGTGAAGGGTTTGACAAGTCGGCCCGGGACCCAAATGGGTTGCGGTTCTGATTCCGGGAAGACACAGGCGAATCCACGTCCTTGGGTTAGGAGCGGCGCAGGTCCGTTCCACTTGGTGGTGAGTGGGTCGGGCCAAAGAACGAGGGGCGCAGGGGTGGGCCGGAAAGAAGGCCCCCAGTGCTTGTGGATGGGTGAGAGTCCCTCAGAGTCAAAGGTCATTAAATTGTGCTGGATGAGCATCTGTGTGACAGTTTCACGGGGGGTGAGGCGAGGTTGCATGCTCCTGATTTTTTGGATGAGGTTTTTGAGGGATTGGTGGGTGCGTTTGACGAGCCCTTGTCCTTGTGGGTTGTACGGAATGCCGAAGTGATGGGTGATGTTGTAAAGCTTAAGGAAGCTGGCAAAGGCGGTGCTCCGATATGCGGGACCATTATCGGTTTTAAGGTCCCACGGAACACCCATGAAAAGGATGGCTTCCCTGAGCGCTTGGATGGAGTACTTGGCCGACTCTCCAGGGAGGGCAGTGGCATAACAAAGGTGTGAAAAGGTGTCTACTGCAACGTGGAGGTATTTCCATCGGCCAAACTGTAGGACATGGGTAACGTCGAATTGCCATCTGGAGTTAGGACGCAGGCTGCGGGGATTAACTCCCTGGGGCTGAAGTGGGCCCAGGGGCAACAAGGGGGCGCATGAGCGACAAGCGCGCACCAGATGCTTGCAGGTTTCAATAGGCAAATCTGGAAGGAGTCGGTGTAAGGCGGGCGCTCCAAAGTGGAAACGCGCATGTAATGTTTTGGCTTGGTTGATGAGGTCTCCAGCTATGACGGCCGGGGCCATTGCGTGAAGAGAGACTGTCTGAACTGCCTGGTCGGCCAGGTGATTGCCATGGGCCAGGGGGCCAGGGAGGCCTGAGTGGCTCCTAATGTGGGCAATGAACCAGGGGTGTTGGCGTTCTTCAAGCAGGCCCTGAAGGGTAAGGAGAGCCGTGTTGATGGAGTCTGGGCTGGAATTGATGGGTGCTAGGAACGCCGAGAAGGCGAGGACTTGGCAAACTTGCAAGCAATAAAGGCTGTCGGTGAAGATGTTTACCGGGCGGTCGGCAAGGAGGCGGAGGGCTAGGGCAACAGCTCGGAGCTCGGCGACTTGCACGGAGGACTGATGGGGATGGGCATGACAGCAGGGCTGAGAGCGATTGGGGCAGTAAATGATTACTGCAAGTTTGCGTTTGGAGGCATCCGTAAAGGCAACGGCAGCGTTGGGGAGAGGCTTTGAGGATGGGAATGGGAAGTGGTTGGGTGCCGCTATGGGGAGCAGGCGTAAGCCTTGGAGGAGCCGGTGTTGAGGAAAATGGTTGTCGAAAGTTCCCAAAAACATAAGGAGAAGTGCCTGCATGTCTGGGGACTCTCTAAGAAGGAGGCTAACTTGTTCAGCCGTGAGAGGCCAGACAATAGAGTCAGGCTGACGGCCAAAGTGGTGGGTGGCGCGCTCGACGAGAGCGGTGGCAAGTTGGATGAAGAGAAGTGACTGTGGACTGATTTTCCGAAGCTTGCTCTTAGCCAAATGGGTCCAGAGGAGTGGTCCATCCTGCCAGAGGAGGCCGGTGGGGGTGCCTCACGTGGGAAGGACTAGGCCTAGCAATGGCTTGTCGGGGTCGAACCGCTGTAACTTGCAGTTTTGGAGGGCATCATTGACGTGTCCAATTGCATTGCTCGCGGCCTGGGTAAGGTGGATTTTTTTGGAGGGTGCCTGCGAGGGAGAGCCACTGGTGCAAAGAAGTCGGTATAAAGGCTGCAGTTGGTCAGTGGTGACTGGCAGAGCTGGACGGAGCCAGTTAATTTGGCCACAAAGTTGCTGGAGTTCATGGAGCGTTAGGGTGTCTGGAACATCAATCAGTGGCGCTTGAGGGGCCACCGTCTCTGAGATTTCGAAGCCCAGAAATTGGAATGGAGGGTGAGTGGCCACCTTCTCTTGGTTGATGGTAAGGCCAATGTGTTGGAGGTTTGTGAGCAGTTGGGCAATGACGGAACGCAAGTTCGACTCTTCTGGGTGAGCCACAAGGAGGTCGTCCATGTAATGAACAATGGTGGCTTGAGAGCTGAGAGGCTCTACTGCGGTGCGCACAAACAGCTGGCAAATGGCTGGGCTGTTCTTCATGCCCTGAGGGAGGACCTTCCATTGGAATCGCTGGGCGGGCCTCTGGTGGTTAGGCTGGGGCACCGTAAACACGAATTTTGGGCGGTCATCAGGATGAAGAGGAATGGAGAAGAAACAGTCTTTGATGTCAAGGACGGCTATGTGCCAATGTCGCGGGATAGCTGAAGGGTGTGGCATACCTGGCTGCGGGGAGCCCATTGGCTTGATGTGTTTATTGAACTCACACAGGTCATGAAGGAGCTGTGGCTTGCCAGACTTCTTGATGATGAAGAAGATAGGAGTGTTGTATGGGCTGGTGGAGAGTTCAATGTGACCAGCACGGAGCTGCTCGTCTACGAGGCCTTGAAGAACAGCGAGCTTTGAGACAGTCAGAGGCCATTGCTCCACCCAAATGGGTTCCTCTGTGTCCCATTGCAGAGGAACGGGTGCGGGAGGTTGAACACGAGCAATGGCCGAAACTATTGGGGGGACGGCGACGACTGAGATGTGGAGAGGACGGCCCCTGTTTGGTGGAGAATGTCGCGGCCCCACAGGATTTGAGAAACTTCTTTAAGGATGAGTGGACGGAAGAAACCTTGCTGTCCCTCAGTGTCTTGCCAAGAAATGTCTCTGCCTGCTTGCTTGGACACGGACTGGCCAGTGGCCCCGATGACGAGAGGCCCATCAACAAGTGGAATGCCTTCAGCCTGGCTTAGCGGTATGCAGGAAATTTCTGCACCGGTGTCAAGAAGTCCGGTCATCCATTTTCCATCTACACAGACAGTGAGGAGAGGCTTCTCTGCGGGCGTGATGGGGACAGACCATTGGATGCTTATGGGCGTGGCTGGTGGTGAGTTGGCACGCTGGCATTGGGAGGGGCCTCTTGGTGGTGGGGCTGAGGCTTGCCCCCATGCCCGTTTAAAGGTTGGCGATTGGGGTTGGCGGCACGGCAGTCGCGGGCCCAATGGTACCCCTTGCCACAACGCGGGCATGGGGTAGATGGTAGTCGAGGAGCGCGAGCTGTGGCTGGCGGGCCCGGAGGTTCGGGTACGGGGTGATTGGCTGGACGGTTGGTGCATTCTCTAGCGTAGTGGCTGAGCTCTCTGCAGTGAAAGCACTGGTTGGAGGCTTGAACCGCGGCGACAACAGCGGCTGCCATAGCAGAGGCCTGGCTGGAAACGCCGGAGCAGGCAAGGACCCAGTCGTGGAGGGGTTTATCGCGCAGCGGGCGGATGATAGCTCTGCATGCGGGGTTAGCGCCCTCTTGCAAAAGGTCCTTGATAAAAGATGTTTGGGCCTGAGTCCCAACGACCTTACGCTCGGCGGCTGCTTGCACACGGGCAACAAAGTCATTGAAAGGCTCCTCAGGTTTTTGGAAGAGCTTAGTCAGTGGCTCCGGGGCAGAGGCGGCGCAGGAGCGGAAAGCCCTAAGTGCACACTCCCGAAGCTGGACGAAGAAGCCGGGCGGGAGGCCTATATAGGCTTGGGGCTGGGTGAAGCGGCCGTGGCCAAGGAAGGTGTTGGCCGGAAAGGTGATGCCGGCACGCGTGTTTTCGGCGATCTGTGTCTCGCAGAATGAGCCAAAATGGGCACGCCAATCAACAAACTGGCCGGGCGTTAGCGTGCCCCGAGCAAGGGTGATCCAATCATAGGGAACACAGCGAGGGACGGCCATGCACTCAAGAATATCTTGCACATGAGGGCTGGCTAACCCGTCCTCCTTAATGGCCGTTCTAAGGGCCTGCATATCTTTGGGTGAGAAGGGGATCCAAATTTGTGGGTTGGCTGGGCTCTGGACGGGGTTCAGGGGGAACATATCGGCAAGCGGGGCAGTAGGAGGGCGGAGAAAAGCTCCATAGGCGTCTGGCTGGGGCGTGTTAGGGTGATTGCCAGGATCCTCGTCCTCATCGTTAAGGGGAGGGTGAGAGGCGGCCCACGGGGAGAATGTCCCCAGAGAGAGGTAAGATGGCGGCTGAGGAGCGTAAGATGGCGGCTGATGAACGTAAGATGGTGGCACGGCCAGAAAGGGAGGGCAGTTGTACGGCGAGTTCTGAGAAGAAGCAGGAAGGGGCGGGGCGGCGGACTGGTTCCTCCTTTCAGCTGGAGTCGGCCAAGATGGTGGGGCAGCCGCGTCACTTCCGGGCGCCGGCAAAGATGGCGGTGTAGCCATATCCGGTGGTGGACAAAATGGCGCGGAAGGCCCTTCCGGTTTAGTGGAAGATGGCGGCCATACAGCTCCCGGGGCGGAGCCGGATGTTGACTGAACAGGAAGAGGCGGGTAGAGGCGGGAAGAAGGCATAGGCAAAGGAGAAGGAGGAAGTGCGCCATGTTTATCAGGTGCGGCGGGAGACTTTCTTTGTTTGGAGGAAGAAGAAGGCGGAAGTTCGCCATCTTGCTCAGCGTCTGAGTCAGAGGCAGTGGGGGGGTCTAGCTCGAGGGCGGCTTCAAGTTGAGCAGAGAGAGAGCGGGTTTCGCAGTCATTGGGCGGGTCAGGGCCAGTGGGGGGGGCTCCTCAGATGGAGCGCAGACGAGTGACTCGGCAGGAGAGGGGACGCCTTGCAGGCAGGCGCGGATAGCGACCAAGGCCAGGATGAGCCCGGGGGGAAACTGCTTACGCTCATGTTCCATGGCAGAGGTAACACGGGCAATAAGAGTCTCATAAGTCTTAGGGCTCCATAGAGTCCAAATGGCGAGCCACGGATTGAAAGGGAGAAGCAAGTCCCAGTACCGCTGCAGTTGCCGAACCGAAACCCGAACGTTATTAGTCTCTAGGAAGGCGGCGAGTGCGCGGACCTGGGGAACCTGTCGGAATGAGAGGGAGGCTCCCATCTTTGAGCGACGGGGGGGGGGTGAGAGACGCCGGAGAGTCCCTACCTTGAGCGGCGGCGTGAGGGGACGGCGAGATGAGCCCCACGCGGCGTGGGGGGATGGCGAGATTGCCCCACGTTGGGCGCCAACTGCGGACGGCTGGCTCAGCTGGCTCAGGGGTAGCTGCCGGGGGGCCGGGGGCCCTTTGAGCCGGCAGCAGGCGGCTCAAGGTGTGGTGGGGACGCGCAGCGCGATGGAAGAATGCTACGGAGACAAGGGCTGTGCGCAGGTCTACTTTATTGAGGAAGTGCACTTAGTTATATAGGGTTGTGTAGAGGGAGGGGTTGGAGCTAGGGCGGGCTGGCTACGGGGTGATAGTGGATAGGTGGGAGTGGGCGGATGGCTATGAGGTGAGCAGTGGCTAAGGAAGGAGGCAGATTATGTGTTGGCAGTGTGGGCGGGACTGGCGGGAAGAACAGCAATGGCTGGAGGGGGAAGATAACAATGGCTGGGAGGAGGGGTGAAGGGAGGCAGCAGCATAAGCCGCTGCTAAAAAGGGGTATAGTACAAAGAGGTTACTAAGGGCCGGCAGGCAGGGGACTTAAGGTGGGGAACAGAGGGCAGTATCCCTTCCCACAATTCTCGTATTTTAACATTTTGCTCAACAATACTAGATTTATTTATATAGTAGCAACATTCTTCCTGGGGAGAAGGCAGGTTCCCCCTTTTTCAGCTGTAAGTTAAGGGCCTTGCAGTTTTGTAAAGCTACTTGGGCGAGGGATGTTAGTTGCTGCTGCATAGAGTTTAAGAGACTGTGCACTGGATTCTAGGCTAATTTGTTGTTGTTGTTCAAAGTATTGCAAGCTGATGAGGCCATGACCAAGAGCACCACGTGCTGTGGCAGCTGCAGCGACTGAACCTGTGAGGCTAATTTTTTACCAATATAGGGAGGAAGGCGGCTCTCTTTGACACAGATGGGGATAGTAAAAAACTTTTTAGTTTGCCTTCTCCATAGTATGTTAGTTGTGGGGTAATGGCTACTAGGATGCAAGGCCTCATTTTTATAGAATAGTACATTTTTGGGTTATAGTAATTTTCCAACCACAAACACATAAGGATTTCTTACACATGCCTGAAGATGAATTTGATTTAAATTCAGATATTGACTATTTTTACTATTATTCCCAATCCATTCTATAGTAGGAGCTATTCCTAGAAAAACTTTCCACAGATACTTCTGCTTGTGTATAGATGTGATATTACACAATGGAGAAGGGATTCATTTCCCCTCTGTTTCCAAACACTATTATTTTTAGTAAAAATTATTTTTTGTTGTCCTTTACTATTTAGACCGTGCCAAATAAATCTGTCATTATATTCAATGGGACTCCCCATAGGGGCACTTTCCCACACTATTCCATAGGAATCATTAAAAATGACAGATTTTCTTTTTATATGGCATTCTTGCCATCTTTCTTTATCCCTACTGTCTTTTTGTGGACAATCATAAGTAGGATTTTTAGTCATGATTAAATCTTAAGAGGGAAATAAAGTCACAATAAACTGAGTATTATTATTTTTGAAGATAGCTATGGCCCAATTTTTAACATACATACAGGAAGGATGATTACCAATGCATAAGCATTGATAATCAAATGGTAATATGAGATTATCGATTCTTTTTCTTGATAGGGTTTAATTGGCAATCGATTATCAATTGGTATAGGGAATATATGGGTTTTATTCAGATATAAAAGAATGGACTTTTCCAGGTTAACACTAAGTAATGGGGGGTTAGGTACATAGGCCTAATAAGTGTAATTACTGGCAGCTTCCTTATTACTTACGATCACCATCATCAGAAGTTGTAGAAGACTCCATCTCTTCATTCTGGAGCTTAATCCTTTTTGCAGATAACTAAATTTGTTCTCCATTTTCTGAAATGATAAGAGCATAGCCTCACCCCCTTACTTTAATCCTGCCTTTTTTCCACACATTGCTTAAAATATCTTTCTAGAGTATTGGTTGATCTTCATTTCCTGTGCCTACTGTAGATGTTTGACATTTTCTAAGTGACATTCCACAGGTGTTAATGAATTATAAACATTAAGAGAATGTAAAGTAAATAAAGCTTTTGCTAATTGATCTTTTGGTGTTATAATACCATCGTCTCCCCCTTTTTGTTTTAAAAGCATAGTTTTTAGGGTATGATGGCTGCATTCAATTATGGCTTGACCTGTAGGATTATAAGGAATGCTGGTATCATGTTCAATACCATAATTTAAACAGAAAGATTCAAAGGATTTACTAATGTAAGAAGGTCCATTATCAGTTTTAATTTTCAGAGGGCATCCCATTACCGCAAAAGCAGACCAGAGGTGTGAGTGAACATGATGAAACTGTTTCCCACTTTGAGCAGTAGCCCACATAAAATGAGAATAAGTGTCAATATAAATGTGAACAGATTGTAGTTTACTAAGGGATGGTATGTGAGTAACATCCATTTGCCATAATTGATTAGGAGTCAGGCTTCTGGGATTAGTCCCAGCCTGAAAAGACACTGTAGTTAAGGGTCCACAGGTGGGACAGATACAGATAATTCCTTGTGCCTGTAGTTTTGTTAACTTTTGATATTTATTTCACAGGCCTTTAGCATTAATATGAGTTAAAGCATGGCAATTATGAGCACTTTGTAAACACCTTACCAATAAATCAGCTCGAGCATTATTTGATGTCATAGGACTAGGCAAAGAGGCATGAGAGATATATGAATAATGTAAATAGATTTTAACCTAATGAGATGTTGCAAGTCAGCGCAAAGTTGAGATAACTCATCAGTAGCAAAGATATGAGCTGTTTCACTATGCTTGACAGTAAGGCATACATATTCAGAATCAGAGACAATATTCAAGGGCTCTTAAAACATTTGTAAAACTTTAATGATGGCTCAAAGCTCTGTGCATTGAGCAGATGAATAAGGAGTTGGCTAAACCTGTTCTTTTTGAAAAGTAACGTATGCTGCTTTTCCATTACTATTACTATCAGTAATTACTGTACAGGATGGTTGGGCTATGCACACAGCCTTGAAAAGCACTGCAAAAGTTTATTGTTGGGTTTTTTACAGATAAAGGAATGCAGCTGGCTTGATTTGTTTAAGAAGACACTAAAAGTCTTAGGAAGTTTTAAAACAAAGTGATAGCCATACAGCTGGACTTTAACTTTTTGCAACAAACTAGCAGTGTTTGGGATTGCTGCATAGTATGTTGTTACTTTAATCTATGATAAGAGGTTGTTTTTGTGACACATACTCTTTTATAATAATTAAAACCATAATCAACCACATTGTACTTTTCTTTAATATTATGCTAAAATATTGGTAACTTTATACACTTTTAAGCATTCATAGAAACCTTTTATCCATACGACTTTAATTAATAGAGGGTTTAAGGGAAGAAAAAGTTGTTAATTTTATAACAGTGTAAAACACCTTTATTTAGCTTATAACATATCAAATGAACTTAATTATTACTTTAATTTTTCTTTCAAGGTAAAAGAACAAATCTCTTATAATTAGTTTGGAATAAAAGGCTACTGTTCAGGATTAGGTTTTGAGAAAGCAGTTTTGAACATTATGTTCCTTTAAGAGATAAAACTTTCCTTCTTGGAATACCTAGGAAACGATAAGCACAAGAAACACAAGACAGACTTCCTTTGTATACTGACTGAGGATAAGAAATTTTACCAAAACAGATTAATGGTGAGAGGCCTTGAGAAAGAACAAAAATGTTTAACTTTGCATCAGCATACTACCCAACACCAAAGCCTGTAAAATTTTATAGATAGACCCATTAAATTTTATTTAACTTTAACTGTAAAAATTCCTTTTCCACCAACTTTCTGCAGTTTCAGCATTCACTCAGGTTTCGTCCTATATTCTACTCTTTCCAATAATTAATCATTTTATTTCAGAACAAAATCATTTTCTGTTTCTTAAATAATAAAAATAAATTCCATATAGCCTACATACAAAGTTATTAAGCAAACTTTTTATAATACTGTGAACACTAAACAAGCTTGTTAAAATAATGAACTTTTCTTTAAATACTTAGTAGCATGCAATATTAGAAATGGTTTTTTAGAAGCAAGTTGGCAGGGGAGGCTGGTTGCTGCCAATCTTTCCTGTTATAAAATTACCTTTTATTATTATCATCATCAATTCAGTTTTATATATATTTAAGAATGACCTTTTGGAATTAGCCATTTAATACCTTAATGTAAACAATGCTTTATTAAACCTTTTATTTATAACTATTTAGACTATTGAAGATAACTTTTATCTTTACAGAACACATTCCCTCACTTAAAATTATCACAATACCTTTTACAACTTGCCACATGCAAATTAAGTTTTAAGAGTTTATGAAAAATTAGCCATTCTACTTTAGGACAAAATACCCCTTTTTGCAAAACTTATAACATTTCAGTTAGCATTTTCACAAACTTTTAACCAAATGTTCATTTAAGTTTTGCATCCTTCATATTATCCTGTGAAGAAAGATAAGTTATTTATTTTAATCTAGGCAAGAACCATTTTTTTATGAAAAGGCATAGTAATTTTGTTAAGACTCACAATTTTTATTATTGTAGATATCTTATTAACATTTAAACTTATGTATTAATATAATAAACTTAAGTATTAATATAAGTGCTTATTTAATTTTTGGCCATTTGAATAGAGCTCTTTTAAAAAATTTTAGTAATTTATATTTACCATTTGGAGGTATCACAATATACATTGACATTGAATGAACAGACAGACAAACACAAAACAATTACAACACATTAACAGAAACATACAGTTTATTTACAATCAGCTCATAATTCTTTACTTTCTTGGTATAGCTGCTTTTAAATCTTCTGTTATATAGCACATCTTAGATTGTACCTTTCAAGATTTCTTCTGGAATTCATGTTGCCTGTAATATGCAAGCTTGTGCTTGGAAACATTTTTATTAGTTATCAGCAATCAGTTAAAATAACTTGAGCAGCAGTTAGACAGACTATTAGCACACATTTTTGGATAATTACTGTAAGACTATACTGAGACTTGAAGTTCTGGAGATAATTATTGATTTAAAACTGAAAATTCCTTTTAGACCTTGATAAAAATTTTGTACTCATTTTATTATCTTGGTTAAATTAAGCCCAATCAGAATTAGCATGGAAATAAAACAAAACACAAATGTTGCCACGTTTTTCTCTCATACCAGTGGATTAACTATTATTAGCCTTCACTAGCGCAGAGCTACATTGTCATGTAGATAGTAGGGAGCCGGAGAAGTTGTGAAAGGGGTGGGCATTTGCTGGAACAGAGTTGATTGCCTTATAAGCTTGTTTGGATTTTGGGGCTTGTGGCTGGCCTTGTTGATAGGCGGGGCCAATTTTAGAACAAAGCCTGAGGTAACCAGACAAGTTCTCTTTCTGTAAGGTTTAACTGCGGCCTGATAAGCTGCATTTGCATTTACAAAGGCAATTTGCTTTACAAAGTCTGTTTCTGTGTTGGTATCACCAAACAGTCTTTCCGCAGCCTTGCACAATCTGCCTACCACTCTCGGCTGGAAGAGGTTACATAAGGGGGGGGTTTAAATGGGGGAAGTGAGAGCGGCTCAAGATTACAACTTACATCTTCATTGGGAATTTCTGGGTTATTTTCACAGACCTCATCCTCGGGGGAGGGGGCAGAAGGTGTGGAGGGTTTATCATCAAGGGGAATTAAGCTGAGGGGTGAGTTTGAATGTAAGTGATGGGGTTGCGAGTGATGCTCAGACTTTTTACTGCAACCCGAAGGGGTTTGAGAACCTAATTTAAAGCAGTCTCCCCTTCTGTAACTAAATTCTTTTTATCAGGAGGTTGGGGGTGATTCCTAGTACATCTTGTACTAGCTGCCAGTAGCTAAAGGCGGTGACGGGGACTCTCTGAGGTCCAAAGGTTTTGTAATAATCAGTTAAACAATTGCCTACTCTGTTCCAACATTTTTCATCTATTGTGCCCTCCTCGGGAAACCATGGACAGGTTTTGATAACAAACTTAAAGAACTCAGTTAAACTTTTCTTTTTAACCTTAACTCCTCGTGTCTTGAGTGCTTCCTTTACTTGGCAAAGAAATAATGAGTGTGAGGATTCTGCTTGTCCCATGATTACAAAGAAGTGAAGCAAAATAGAGTATTTCGCTTACCTGCTTGGCCACCGCCAATGATTGAAGGATTTACGGGTTGGTGCAGAGCTGTTCCCTTTCTGCCGCTGGGAGCCTTTCATTGGCTGATGTGCTGGGAGTACTCCCTTCCTGGGTGGAGCAACGTTCTTTTCTCGATTACAGGGGATCGTCGGGCCCCATGTTGGGCGCCAAACTGCCAAGGCCCTTGGGATGGCAACGGAAACCCGAAACCTGCTGAGAAAGAATGGTGGGACAAGAGATACAAAGAATGACAGCAAGACAGGGTTCTGATCAAACTGCAACTTTATTAAAGGGGGCAAAGTATATGTACCCTCGGGTGGGGGAGGAGTGGGGAGTGAGGTAGTAGAGGCTAAGGATTGGTTGTTGCTGTCGCCGGGGTGGGAGGCAGACCTTAGTTTCGCACCTTGCACCTGCGCACTATCTTATCAGTCTGGGCAGTGGTGGGAAACGGAGAACAAAGGAGCAGGGAGGGAGAAGAACAAGGAAGTGGGCTCTGCTCTGGTGGCCATGTTGCCGGCATTGCTGAACTCAGTGTATACTCGTACTGACCGCTCCCAACACACTCTAATCCATATTTAATTCCTCCATCCTGTGAACCCTGAGTTGGTGATGTCTGCTCCACCTCTATATTGAAAGGAGCTTAGATGCCACTTGGTTAATGATTGTGATTCTCCTGCTTGGAGTGGTGGGCATTTTTGGTTCCCTGGTGTGGTGGTTGACCATCTGCAAGTCCCTGTTAGCTGACCTGTGCAAGTCCAACAAACTGGAGAGTAGGAGCTGCAACTCTGCTGAGGCTCAGGGCCCACATGGCACATGACCTGTCCAGAGATTGAAGTCTCCTGGGTATACACCAACCCAAGCACCAACCACAGGTCCAATAAAAGTGATAGAAGAGGCATGTGTAGAAACTTCACATCTGAGTCCAACTCCATCACATTCAGGAACACAAATTCCCAGGTAGGGTCCACTGACAAGGCACTGAACTCCAGAACCAACTGTGGTGATCATAGAACCTGTGTGTCTCCATAAGCCCTCAGGAGCACCAATACCTGAGGTTGTATCTACTTTGGCTGTCTCTGGTATCCTGCTGAGGTGTACATAAGTGCAACCCCTCTGATGATCTCCTTACTCTTTTTGACAACTCTTAGTCATATAAGCTCATTTGTCTTTACCATTTCCCCCTTTTATTTAAGGTCTCTTTCTAGTTGCATCACCAGTTAGTGATTGGTAGTTATCCCTTGGTGCCACAGAGGCTCATCCCTGGGAGCCATGTCCCACACTGGGGGAAAGGTAATGCATTTACATGCTGAGTTTGGCTTAGAGAGTGGCCACATTTGAGCAACATGGAGGCTCTTGGGAGGTAACTTTTAGGCACCCTGCAGCTCTAGGCCTAGTTCAAATTCTAGGTACACAGGCTTATAAGCGTAGTCATCAGTATCAAGGGCTCATCATTGCACCATCCTTTTTCATTGGTCTTTGCTGTTGCACTTGGGGGATTGTTGGTGTTCCATTGGGGAATGTAACAGGGTTCCCCTGGAGGTAACTCTTAGGCAATATATAATACTAGGCCAAGTTTCAATTTCACATGAAAAGGTTCATAAGTATGATCATCCATATTAAGGTCTGCCTTCATTCACTAGACATTGCACTTGCACTCAGGGTGCAGAGGGTGATGAGCTGAAGCCCATAAGGGCAAAATCTATGATAAGGGGGAAGGGTGTTGTTGGGCAGTAGGTGGGCATGACAGTGGTACAGTGACAGGATTGGATTTGGTGGTGCTGGTATGTGAGGAGGAGTAAAGTAGGAGGGGGTGGATTGAACTACCCATGGGATGGGTGAAAGGTCAGGGGATTTGCAGGTCTGTGATTAAACCTATAATGTTGGAAAATTTCTTTTGGGAAATATGGCATGAGAGCATTACTGGTGGAGGGTGTCAGATGTTGGGGTATTCAGGACAGGACTCACTTGGGGTAGAGTTCTATGGAATATGTGAATATTCATCTTATCATAGTGAGTTATGTCAGTGTGTGGAGACCCACAGAATAAACAAGATAATATTAAGCTGCCATGCTGTGGAGTCCTCCTATGTTCTCAGTTAGAGGGACAAGAATCCCTTAAGAATATATGTAGTGCCTAATAAAAGAAAATAGACCAATATGCCAATCCCTGAATATTATTGCAAGTAACTATGAATCTTATTCTTCAAAACTTGAAACTTAATGATTACCATAGGTCCCAAGGAGATTATGAGGTAAAAATAGAATAGAAGGAAACTAGGGCATTTTTAGGGCATTAGAATTGTTCAGCATGATCTTGCAATAATGAATACAGGCCACTTCAAGTTTTGTCAAAACCTATAAAAGTGTACCATTCAAAATGTAAATCATAATATAAACCATTAACAATGGTTAGTAGGAATGCTTCAGTATTTATACATCAAACCTAAAAACATATCATCCTCATTTAAAATGATATTAATAGGGGAGAGAAGACAAGGGGAAAGGCATTGAGTCATGGGAATCATTTGTATTCTCTGTCTCCTGTAAATCTACCTTCCAAACTCTAGGTCTGGGATGTGGCTAAGGATGCTTAATACATATCAGTGTGGTCATATTATATTTGTACTTCAGTGTCTGACACATTTTTCTTGCTTAAGTGCTCAAGCAAATATTTCTAAAACAATGTGAAATAAGAGTAGTGAAAGTGGGCACCCTTGTCTTGTTTCAGATCTTACAGGGAAAGCTTTTATATGATGTTAGCTGTGGGTTGTCCATATATACCCTTTATCATGTTGAGGAAGTTTCTTTCTATTCCTATCTTTTGAAGCTTTTTTTCCCCCTCAGGGAAATGTACTGTATTTTCTTGAATGCTTTTTCTGCCTCAATAGAGATGATTATGTGATTTTTTTTCTTTTGATCTGTTAATGTGGTGGATTACATCGATTTCTTTTAAAAATTTTTATTTAGTTGCTCCTTTTATAAAAAGATACATAGATCACAAAAAATGTTACTTTAAAATTGATTTTCTTATGTTGAAACATCCTTGTATATGAAGGGTGAAACCCACGTGGTCATGGTGTATAATTAGTTTGGTGTATTGTTGAATAACATTAGCAAGTATTTCATTGAAGATTTTAGCATCTAGCACTTTAGAGAGATTGGTTTATAGTTTTCCTTTCTTGTGGTGTCTTTGTGCAGCTTTGGTATTAGGGTGATGTTGACATCATAGAATGAGTTAACCAATGTTCCCTTTATTTCTCTTTTTTGGAAGAGTTCAAGCAGGATTGGTGTTAGTTTTTTCCATATGTTTTGGTAGAATTCACCTGTGAAGCCATCTTGTCCCGGGTCTTCTTGGTTGGGAAGTTTTTGATAACTAATTCAATTTCATTACTTGTGACCATTCTGTTGAGTTTTTAAATTTCTTCTTTCATCAGTGTAGGTTGCTTGAGTGTTTCTAGGAATTTGTCCATTTCTTCTAAGTTATCTGTCTTGTTGGCATACGATTTTTCAATGTATCCTCTTATTATACTCTGTTTTTGTGGATCAGTGGTGATATCCCTTTCCTCTTTTCACAATCTATGTATTTGCATCTTCTCTTTCTTTCTTTGTTAGTTTAGCTAAAGGTGTGTCAATTTTATTAATCTCAAAGAGCCAGCTTTTGATTTTGTTATTTTTTCTAGTGCTTCCTTTTTTTCATTTTCATTTAGCTCTGGTATAATCTTTATTATTTCCTTCTTTCTACTTGCTTTGGGATTAGTTTGTTTTTTCTTTTCCTAATTATTCAAGATGTGCAGTTAGGTCTTTGATTTTAGCTTTTTCTTCTTTTTTCAGGTTGGCATTTATTGCTTTAAATTTCCCTCCCAGTACTGCTTTTGCTGCATCACATAGGTTTTTTTAAATTGCTATTATCTTTTTTTCATTTTTATTATCTTTTTTAAAGATATATAGGTAAAACAAAATGTTACATTAAAAAATATGAGAGGTTCCCATATACCCGACTTCCCACACCCCCTACTTCTCCCACATCAACAATATCTTTCATTAGTGTGGTACATTCATTGCATTTGAAGAGTACATTTCAGAGCATTGCTACACAGCATGGATTATAGTTTATGTTATAGTTTACACTCTCTCCCAGTCCATTCAGTGGGTTATGGAAGGATATATATTGACCTGAATCTGTCCCTGCAATATCATTGAGGACAATTTCAAGTCCCAAAAATGCCCCAATATCACACCTCTTTTTCCCTCTCCCTGCCCTCAGCAACTCCTTACCACTGTCTCCACATCAATGATATAATTTCTTCCATTGCTAGAGTCACAATATTTCTATAATAGATTACCTGTAAGTTCAATACAACCCATATTTTATTCTTCCATCCTGAAGACCCTGGGATGGCAATGTCCACTCCACCTCTAAATCAAGAGGGGGCTTAGATCCCTCATGCCTGATGGATGGAATTCTCCTGCTTGCAGTTGTAGACTCTCTTGGTTCCCTGGTGTGGTGGTTGGCCATCCTCGCCTCCCTTTTAGCTGACCTGGATAAGCCCAATGAACCCTAGTGTAGGTGTTGCAACACTGCTGAGGCTCAGGACACAGATGGCACATAGACAATCCAAAGATTCAAGTTTCCAAGCATACAACAACCCCAGCACCAACCACAGGTTCAGTAAAAGTGATAGAAGAGGCATGCATAGAGAGGTCATATCTGAGTCCCATTCCATCACACTCAGGAGCACAAATTCCAAAATAGGGTCCACTGGCAAAGCACTGAACTCCAGAGCTATCTGTCATGATTGTAGAGCCTGGGTTTCTCTGTAGCCCTCAGGAGCACCACTACTTGGGATTGTATCTACTTTGACTGTTACTGAGATCCTGCTGAAATGTGCATAAGCACAACCCCTCTGATGACCTCCTGACTCATTTTGAAGTCTCTTAGCCATATAAACTCATTTGTCTTTACAATCTCCCCATTATATTCAAAGTATTTTTCTAGTTGCATCACCAGCTCTTGCTTGGTAAGTAATCCCTCAGCACCAGTGAAGCTCATCCCCAGGAGTCATGTCCTATGCTGGAGGGAAGGGAATGCATTTATATGCTGAGTTTGGCTTAGAGAGTGGCAACATTTGAGCAACATGCAGGCTCTCAGGAGGTAACACTTAGACACCATGAAGCTCTAGGTCTAGTTGAAATAATTTCTAGCACACAGGCTCATAAGCATAGTCGTCAGTATCAAGGGCCCATCATTGGACCTTCCTTCTTCACTGGTTTTTGCCCTTTCACTTAGGGGATTGTTGCTGCTCCACTGGGGAGTGTGACAGTTTCCCAGAATGGAAACTCAACACTCCCTCAGTTGTCTTGTGAAATTCAACCCCTTATATCAATCAATACCCAACAAACATCAGAACATATCTATATACCCTATATGCATGCCCCAGAGATCTCACTCCCACCCATGTTTCCCCCATCAATGACACACACCAATGTTTTTTGCTGTGTTTCATAGGTTTTGATACATTGTGTTGTAATTTTCATTCATTTCAAGGTAGTTATTGATTTCTTTTTAAATTTCCTTCTTGACCCACTGATTGTCTAAGAGTATGTTGTTTAACTTCCATATCTTTATGCCTAATCTGGTTTTCAGCCCTTTACTGATATCTGGCTTCATTCAATTGTGGTCAGATAAATTACTTTGTATAATTTCAATCTTTCTGAATTCATTGAGAGTTGCTCTATGGCCTAGCATTGTGGTCTATCTTGGAGAATGATCCATGTGCACTCTGGAATAATGTGTATTCTGTTGTATTTGGGTGTAGTGTTCTGTTTATGTATATTAGGTCTAGATTCTCTAATGTATTATTCAAGGTCTCTGTTTCTTTACTGATCCTCTGTCAAGATGTTCTGCCTAATGGTGATAATGGTGTATTAAAGTGCCCCACTATAATTGTAGAGGCATCTATTTCTCCACCTAGTTTTCCTGATATTTGCCTCATGTATTTTGAGGTGCCCTTGTCAGGTGCATAAGTGTATGATTGTTTTTTCTTATGGATTGATTACCACTTTTATTAATATATAGTGTTCTTCTTTGCCTCTTACAATAGTTTTGCATTTAAAGTTTATTTTTTCTGTTATTAGTATAGCTACTCCCACCCTTTTTTGGTTCTTATTTACATATAAACTTGTTTTCCAACCATTCTCTTTCAATCACCTTGCTTCCATGGATCTAAAAGTGAATTTCTAGTAGACAGCATCTAGATGGGTCATATTTTCTTATCCATTCTGTCTATCTGTTTCTCTTGATTGGAGAGTTTAGTCCAGTAGCATTCCATGTTATTACTGTCAAGAAATTACTTACATTAGCCATATTTTCTTTAGGTTTATGTATGTGATATATTGTTCTTATTTCTTTTTGTTTTCTTCATTGTTCTTACCAATAATCTTTCCTACTCTCTCTTCTAACACTCTCTCTCCATTTTTTCCCTTTGATCTACAGAATTCCCTTGTGACAAACTCTCTTAATTTCTGTTTATCTGTGAATATTTTGAACTAACCCCCATTTTTGAATTCCAGCTTTGCTGGATAGAGAAATCTTGGATGGAAGTTTTTTCTTTTAGCACCTTAACTATGTCATATCTCTGCCTTCTGACTCTGTGGTTTCAGATGATAAATCAGCACTTAATCTTATCAAGCTTCCCTTGTATGTGATGGATCTCTTTTCCTGTACTACTTTCAGTATTCACTCTTTGTCCTGAGCATTGGGCAATTTTACAAGTATGTGTCTTGGGCTTAGGCCTATAGGATTTAGACTGTTTGTGGTGCATTGCACTTCCTGGACATGTAAGTACATGTCCCTCAAAAGAGTTATGACGTTCTTAGTCATTTTCTCCAACACTCTTTCTGCCCCTTTTCCTTTGTTTTCTCCCTCCAGGATGCCTATAATGTATATACTTGAGCATTTTGTGTTGTCATTCAAATCCCTAAATCCTTGCTGGGGTTTTTCTTTCTTTTTATCTGTCTGTCCTTTTTATTTATCTGTTCTATCTGTGTGAATTCAGATGTACTGTCTTTAACATCACTAATTCTTTCCTCTGCCTGCTCAAATCTGCTGTTATATGCTTCGAGTGTATATTTTATTTCTTGCATTATGCCATTTATCACCATCATATCTATTGTATTTTTTATGTATGCTTACATTTTATTCAGTATTCCCCCTGTGTCTTCTTAATATCCCTTACTTCTTCCTTACTTCATTAAGTTGATTCATGGTATTTATTTGGACATCCTTGATTTGTTGTTCCACATTCAACATCTCCTCCGTTTTTTGTTTTATTCATTAGACTGGACCATGTCTTCCTATTTCTTATTATGGCTTGTAATTTTTTTTGGTGTCCAGGCGTTTGTTTATCTTGAGGGATTTAGTTGGTTGGGTAGTTTATATCACTACTCTAGGGTTTTATTTTGGTGTGTGTGTGTGTGTATGGAAAAGTTTCTTTTTGACACTTGGTTCCTCTTATTCTATATCCTTGCAATTGTCTGTTTTCCCTTGAAAAACAATTAGAACCAGAGAAAAGAAAAGAGATAAGAAGAGAAGAACAATAGTAATAATCATGAAAAAAAGGTAGAAGAGGAACTGTATAAGAAGTAGGAAAATAAGTAATATGAGCATAAAATAAAAAATGTACAAAGGAATAAGAATAAAAAAGGTGGAATAGGCAAAATGAAACAAGGAACAAAGTAAAGAAAAAATAGAATGAATTAAAATGCCGGAATGATGAGAAGACAGGAAAAGAGAAAGAGAAAAAGAAAAAGAGAGAGAGAGAAATGAAATAAAATATTAAGGCCAAAAAAAAAAAGTGGAATGAAAGAACAAGAACAGAAAATGGAAGATTAAAAAATGAAGAAAAGAAAAGAAAAAAAGTAGGTAGAAAAATAAGTAGAAGAGAAAGAATGGAAACAAAGAAAGGGAAGGAAAATAAACAAGAAACAAAACAACAACAGCAACACACTGAGGAAAAGCAGCTTTCCCTCTTAAGCCCCTCAGGCTGCTGGTGCTCATCAATCAATAAAACTTCAGCCTGCCCTCTGCTGGTGATATACCAGGTTTTAGTAAAGAAAATAAAGAAAAAAGAAGAAGAGAAAAAAGGGAAAAAGGCACCAGTATAAAATAACAGATCAAAGTAAACCTAAAACAAAATAAATCTGTCTTTTTGTTTCCTGTCATAAGGTAGCAGTTGGGTATCCAGTGGAGCACTTTCTGGATTACTTCTCTAAGAAGACCCAGCAATTGAACCAGGGACTTTGTATATGCAAGGCAGGAATTTCTCCCTTGAGCTACACTGGCTTCACAGCGTAAGTGGGCCTCTAAATACTTATCTGAGTCTTCCTGCCTCCATTCCCTCAGTCAAGTTAGGCTTCTAACAGTTTGCCAAGCTGTTTCCTGTCTCTGTCCCCACGTACCTTAGTTTTTCTCTCTCCCAGGTAGGCTGGATGTGATAGCCTGCCTGATTAGATCCCCCCTTCCCTTTCTCCAAAACCATCTCAGTCCCCTTTGAGATGCAAAATGTGCTCAGCTGGCCAAACTCATTTAAAGAAATCTTCACCCTCTGCCAGACCCCTCTTCCTCTGAGGGAATGTTCCCTCCCACCCAGTGGATTGTAGTGAGTCAGGGGAATTACTCAGGCTATTTGTCCTGACTGTGGGTTGTATGTGCTGTTTCCAGCCATAGGGGTGAGTAACTCACAGTTTTTCTTTGACTTCTTTATCTGTCTAGTTCCCTCCTGGATGATGCAATAGCATTTTCCCATTCCATGTATCTCTAAAGCTGCTTCCTCTGATAGGTTTTTGCCCTTTCTCCATTCTTTTTTTGTGAGAGAGCTGGGCTCTGCATACCTACATTGATGCTATTTTCCCAGAAGTCCCCATGATAAATTTATCAACTTTTTCCTTATATGATACTTAGGGAAATTTTTTCTTCACTCCCAGATATTAAAAAATTCACCCCAATTTTTCTAATTCTTTTGTTTTCTCCTTTTTTTTAACATTTAAGATTTTCTGGTATGCAGCATGAAGATTGGATCCAATTTTATCTTTTTCCATAGGGCTGTTTGGTTTTCTCAATACTACTTTTTAATATTATATATTTTCTGTGCTAATTTGAAATGTTGCTTTTATTATATACTAAATTTCCATTAATAGCTTGATTCATTTCTAGAATATTAATTTCAATGGAAGTAAGTCATATTGAAATAAATTTTAGTTATTGTCACAATGAGGTTGATTATCCAAAGGAGGAAAAATAATTAGACATAATAAAAGACGCCACACAAAGGCTGGAGCTCACGCTGCAGTGTTTGTTTAATTAACATGGAATTTTCTAGTGGGGACATCAGTGGTACAAAGGAAGCTGGAAGGCTAGGGGTAAAATTCTTTGAATTGCTTTCTATGACTGGTGGGTCAGGAGAATGCTAGGCTATAGTGGTGGCTGCTATCTTCTGTGATCCCCTATACAATACTCAGCAAGAGTGCCCTGGAATAAATTGAGGTGTAAGAGCCTTCTGGACTTCAGTTACCTTTTATGAAATCAAAAGCTTACCTGTCATCTCTCACAGCTATACTTTAGACAGTATACTCGAAAGGGAGGACCTAGTATTTTATGGATTTTTAGTAATGACTATTAATATATTATGTATCTCAGAGAGATGATTCAACCACTTTTGAATAATTTAATCTGGGGACAACAGCAGCTGGCATGAGACATGTAATAGCTATCTAAAGGATTGTCATTTCTGGTAAAGAATGCATTATCAACTCACAACCACAACTTTGCAGAAAGGAATGCTGTAGACTTATTTTATAATTTTTTAGCATTGCTTCTGCTGGTTACTTACTCTAAATACAAATTCTAGGAATGCTTATATTCCTTTTCTTTAATATAGAAGACAAATAATTTATCTAGCTATGGTACTTATTCTTTCATCTCCTTCTCAAAATTTCTTAAAATTGTAGTTCAGTTTTAATTATCTTTTTGTTCACTTTTGTAAGCATAAAATATATATATATATATATATATATATATATATATTTTTTTTTTTTTCTTCTTGGCTTCTTGCTAGTTTGGAAGAGTATGAATTTTTAGGTTTGAGATTCTGTACTCTGTATTAGCCAGAAAACAGATGCTCTAACAAACTATGTAATTAAAGAAAGCAGAATAAAGGGATAATTGCAAAGATCTGGGGAAGACTTAGGAAAACCAAAAGGGGTAGTGAAATATCCTAAGTCCATTAAAAGCAGGGAACTGTTACCACTCCACACCTGAGGAGGAAGAAGATGCATGGAGAAGTCTTCCTGAAAGGAGCTGTGGACTTGGGTAGAAGGACACAGCCAATACACAATTATTTGATAGGGCACATCAGGGGAGATAAGTATCTTGATTTCATTTTCCTTCTTCTCTTCCATTTCCTGTGGTGTGATCATTGCTAAAACCCAGCTGAAAGACAGAAAACAAGGAAATTCATGCAGGTTGGCCTCTTGTGGTGCAGAGAAGGATGGAAAAGAGGGTCAAGCTGGAAGCAACCCAAAACAAAGTAATTGTTCCTCAGAACATATTCTATTTCTGCTTTCTCATACCTAGTATTGCCACTGAATGAATTCTGTGCCAGTTTGAATTTTTTTGTTCACATGTCTTAAAACTTAGTGTTGTAATGTTTAATGTAGATACATTTTTGTGTAGACCTTTTTGCATGCAGGTTACCAAGAAATAAACGGACACTTTCAATCTGAAAACTGCAGATATCCTGGAGTTCTAGAAAATAGTCTTTCACTTTTTTCTTTATATTCTTTCTAACTATTTTATTCTCTCTTTCTAGAACATTTACTAATGACTGTAGCTCTCTAGGTGGACTCTTCTCTATGCTTCTTAAACATTCTTCTTTCTTTTCTTTTTGCTTTATATTTTGGGACATATTGTTAATTTTATTTTATTTTATTTTTTCACATACTAATTATTTTATTACATTTTATCATTACTTATGCTTTTGAAGGTCATTTATATCTACTACATCTGCATGGTGGAAATACTGTATAAGGAATTGCCACTGTTCATGTTCAGTGATGTCATGCTGGCAGCTTGAAATCAGCTATGGTGAAAGCAATTGCACGATGGAAATTAGCAAGTGCTATGAAACTACAACTGGACTATCCCCTTCTGTTCCCAGAAGAGCCAGTTGTCAAGTATTTATAGACACACCATTGACTTGAGCCTTGGGCTCTTTGTTCTTTATCAGATAAAGGAGCAGACAAACTGAAAAAGCTTGAGAAACAACAATTATTCCTTTAAGGGATAATCTGAACAAATCTAGTCTTCTGTGGTCCCATAGAGGAGGGGTCCCCTACCTCCAATGTCTTCCCAGATTTGGGGTGGGACACCAAAAAATTGCTCTTGACCTCAATATCTTCCTTCTCTCTTATAACTCTTGAGTAACAGTGCTGAACAGGGCGGCTCTCCCACTGTAAAGTACCCTGGCCTAATTCTTCTAATCCTGCTTCACTGTAGCAAGAGATGAATTCAAAGAGGTTCCAAACCTTCAAGACCAAATCATAGAAAGCTCTAATCCACACATCCGTAGCATAACCCTCCTTCCTTAACAAACTTGGTATTTTATATATATATATATATATATTTTAAATTCATTTTTCAAAAATATTACATTCAAAAAATATGAGGTCCCCATTCACCCCCACCACCCCTACCCCACCACTCCCCTCACAGCAAAACTCTGCCCCATCATAATGACACTTTCTTTGCATTTGGTGAGTACATTTCTGGGCACTGCTACACCTCATGGTCAATGGTGCACATCATAGCCCATACTCTTCCACGTTTCATCCAGTGGGCCATGGGAGGATCCACAATGTCCGGTAATTGTCCCTGCAGCACCACCCAGGATAACTCCAAGTCCCGAAAATGCCTCCACATCTCATCTCTTCCTCCCATTCCCTGCACCCAGCAGCCACCATGGAAACTTTTCCCACACCAATGCCACATTTTCCCTGTGGACCTTGGATTGGTTGTGTCCATTCCACATCTATGTCAAGTGGGGACTTAGATTCTACATGGATACTGGATGCAATCCTCCTGCTTTCAGTTGTAGGCACTCTAGGCTCCATGGTGTGGTGGTTGACATTCTTCAAAACCATGTTAGCTGAGTGGGGTAAGTCCAATAAATCAGAGTGTGGGAGCTGAAGTCTGTTGAGGCTCAGGGTCTGGCTATCATATTGTCAGTCCAGAGATTCAAATCCCCTAGATATATCTTAAACCCCAGTACCAACTACAATTCCAGTAACGGAGCATGAAAGGCTTGTGAAAAGAGATCCCATCTGAGTCCAGCTCCATCACGCAGAAACACCAGCTCCAAAGAAGGGCCAACTGACATGGCAGTGAACCCCATCTGCCATGACCATAGAACCCATGGGTCTCTTTAGCCCTCAAAAGAACCAATACCTGGGGTTGTATCTACTTTATCTGTCTCTGAGACTCTGCTCAGGTGTGCATAAGGGAAATCCTTCTGACAACCTCCAGACTCTTTTTCAGAGACGCACAGCCATATAAACTCATTTGTCCTTTCCAGTTCCCCCTTACATTAGGTCAAACAGCATTTTTAACTCCTGTTATTATATGTAGACAGGGATAATCTGCTGGTCCACATTGAACCTTTAATTCAAGGTCATTTTCTAGTTACATCATCAGTTGGTACTTGGTAGTGATCCCTCAGTGCCAGGGAGGCTCATCCCCGGGTGTTATGTCCCACACTGGGGGGAAGGCATTGCATTTACATGCTGAGTTTGGCTTTGAGACTGGCCACATTTGAGTAACACAGAGGCTGTCAGGAGGGAACTCTTAGGCACAGTGCTGCTCTAGGCCTTGTTCTTATTTCAGGTGTATAGGCTCACAAGCATAGTCATTAGTATCAGGGGCTCATTGTTGGACCCTCATTCCTTCCTGGTCCTTGCCGTTGCACCTGGAGGACTGCTGCTGCTCCCCTAGGGACCACAACAGAGACCCCCCAGCCAGGAACCCAGTACCCCCCCCCAGCTGTTGTTTTTAATTGGTTCCACTATGAGTATATCCAAACATTTCCATGCACCCTGGACACATGCCCTGTATAACTCCCTGTCAACCATATGTACCCTGTCAATAACATCCCATACCAGTATTCCTCCGCTGCCATTGTTGAACCACTCTGTGATCCAAAACTTCCTGAAAAGTGAAGCCCAATATAATATCAGTTTCCCTTACTAGTAAAATGGAATATAGCGATGAGTTTAAAGGTTAGGTATAGAATATATATTGATTTGGAAAAATTCTACATCCTATCTTTTTCTTTTCTTTTTTCCCTAATTATTGAGCTTCTCTTCACAAGAGCCCTAGATCACAGTAATTCATATATACAATATACAGTACTCCCACATATGCATTATAAAACCTTTTCCCTTCCACAGCAAAAATCTTTTAACTTATTCATATCATATTTACTGAAACTGATGTACAGATACAGAGACAATAGCTTTCAAACAAGGTAACATTTGTGTTTACATTGTGGTTTATACTTTAGGCTATACAGTTTTCTAAATTTTTTAGTTATCCTAAGTTTTACATTATGGTTTACATTATTAGTCTGTCGTCCCCTTTATGTTTTTGGTGTAATATTACATGTTTTATATCCATCCTTGTGTACTTTTGTGAAACACTTCTTTTGCCCTCACATTTACTTTGGTTCTATCTATTCAATATCTATTTCCCCCTCCCCTTGGGTGCCACAGTGACAGTCAATCTTCATTTTTTGAGGAGCCATGTTCAGAGATACTTGAAACAGTGTTGAGGGCTTGACTTGCTCAACTGCCCTAATATCCTGGGAGCCAACCTTTCTCCTGAGAGATACAGTTCCCTCTATTTGATGGCATTAGTCCTCCCCAGGAAGTGGGTCTACCTTCACTCTCATTATATGGGTCTCTACCCAGTGTTATAACCCACTCTGGCAAAATAAGCATTCAGATATTCCCTAGGAGTCTGTCTTGCGTCAGATTATCCCCTTTGAGTATCTTAAACAGGTAACTTTCCTAATTATATTTTGAAAAGGTTTTCTCAGCATTATACTCTCAACCAACACCTGACAGTCTCCTATGTTCATATGTTGCCCCACCCTCTCCCCAATTTTTGGGCATTTTACCCATCCGCCCATCCCTAGCCCCGCTCAAACCCACAAAGCCCCACCCAAAGGTAACACTATGCCACCATTTTATCTCTTCCTTGTACACATACTTACCTCCAGCTTATCATGGATTTCACCCATGTAGATGTAAGCTTACACCCTTCCTCTACCCCCCAATTTCCTATAAGCCTATCTTCCAGTCTCTAGCTCTCTGAGGCAGCTTGCTTATTTCATATCATTGAGGTCATGTGGTATTTGTCCTTCAATGCCTGGGTTGCTTCACTCAACATCAGGTTCTCAAGATTCATCCATGTTATCACGTGTGTTTGTAGTGTATTTGTTCTTAAAGCCAAGTAGTATTCCATTGTATGTATATACCACATTTTATTGATCCACACATCTGTTGATGGGGATTTGGGTTGATTCCAACTTTTGGCGATAGGGAACAATGCTCCTATGAACATTGATGTGCATATATTGGTTTGTGTCCTTGTTTTCAGTTCTGCTGTGTATATAACCAGCATTGGAATTGCTGGGTCATATGGCAAATCTATGGTTAGTTTTTTGAGAAACCGCCAAACTGTCCTCCAGAATGGTTGGATCCTTCTGCATTCCCACCAGCATTGGATGAGTGTTCCCATTTCTTCACATCCTCTCCAGCATTTGTATTCTTCTGTTTTTTTCATAGCTGCCAATCTTATGGGAGTAAGATGGTATCTCATTGTCGTTTTGATTTGCATTTCCCTGATAGCTAAGATTTGGAGCATTTCTCATGTGCTTTTAGCCATTTGTATTTCTTCTTTGGAGAAGTATCTGTTTAAATCTTTTTCCCATTTTTTAAATGGGTTGTTTATCTTTTTATTTTCAAGATATAGGAGTTCTTTACATATGCAAGTTATAAGTCTCTTATCAGATACATGGTTGCCAAATATTTTCTCCCATTGTGTAGGTTCCTTTTTTACTTTCTTGACAAACTCCTTTGAGGTGCAGAAGGCTTTAATTTTGAGGAAGTCCCATTTATCTATTTGTTCTTTTGCTGCTCGTGCTTTTGGTGTAAAGTTCATGAAGCCTTTTCCTACTACAAGGTCTTGTAGATGTTTCCCTACACTGCTTTCCAAGGTCTTTATGGTCTTGGCTTTTATATTTAGGTCTTTGACCATCTTGAGTTGATCTTTGTATAAGGTGTGAGATGGTAATCCTCTTTCATTCTTCTACATATGGCTATCCAGTTCTCCAGGCACCATTTGTTGAATAGGCCATTCTCTCCCAGTTGAGAGGGTTTGGTGGCTTTATGGAATATTATATGGCTGTATATATGAGGTTCTATATCAGAACTTTCAATTTGATTCCATTGGTCTATCTGTCCCTCCTAATGCCAATACCATGCTATTTTCACTACTCTAGCTTTGTAGTATGTTTTGAAGTCAGGTAGTGTGATTCTCCAATTTCGTTTTTCTTTTTCAATATGTCTTTGGCTATTTAGGGCCTCTTTCCTTTCCAAATAAATTTCATAGTTAGTTTTTCTAGTTCCTTAAAGAATGCTGTGTTGATTTTTATTGGGATTGCATTCAATGTGTAGATCAGCTTTGGTAGGATAGATATCTTAATAATATTTAGTCTTCTATCCATGAACAGGGAATATTCTTCCACTTATTTAGGTGTTCTTTGATTTCCTTGAACAGTCTTGTATAGTTCTCGGTGTATAAGTTTTTTACACCTTTAGTTAAATTTATTCCTAAATATTTGATTATTTTATTTACTATTTTGAATGGTATTTGTTTCTTGATTTCCTCCTGATCTTGCTCTTTATTCGTGTACAGAAATGCTACTGATTTTTGCGCATTGATCTTATAACCTGCGACTTTACTAAACTCATTTATGGGTTCTAGAAGCTTTGTTGTAGACCTCTCAGGGTTTTCTATGTATAGGATCATGTCATCTACAAATAATGAAATTTTGACTTCTTCCTTTCCAATTTGAATGCCTTTTATATCTGGTTCTTGCCTCAGTGTTTGAGCAAGTACTTCTAAGACAATGTTAAATAGAAGGGAAGAGAGTGGGCATCCTTGTCTTGTTCCTGATCTTAGAGGGAAGGATTTTAGGATTTCTCCATTGTAAACGATGTTGGCTATAGGTTTTTCATATATACTCTTTATCATGTTCAAAAAATTTCCTTGTATTCCAATCTTTTGGAGTGTTTTTATCAAGAAAGGGTGCTGTATTTTGTCAAATGCTTTTTCTGCATCTATAGATATAATCATGTGATTTTTTTCCTTCAATTTGTTTATATGGTGTATTACATTGATTGATTTTCTTATGTTGAACCATCCTTGCATACCTGGAATGAATCTCACTTGGTCATGGTGTATAATTCATTTAATGTGTTGTTGAATATGATTAGCAAGTATTTTGTTAAGTATTTTTGCATCTAGGTTTGTTAGAGAAATTCGTCTGTAATTTTCCTTTTCTGTGGTGTTTTGTTTAGCTTGGGTACTAGGGTAATATTGGCAACATAGAAGGAGTTAAGCAATGTTCCTTCTGTTTTGATTTTTTGGAATAGTTTCAGCAGGATTGGTGTTAGTTCTTTCTGGAATGTTTTGTAGAATTCACCTGTGAAGTCATCTTGCCCTGGGCTCTTTTTAGTTCGGAGGTTTTTAATGACTGCTTCTATCTCTTTATTTGTGATTGTTTTGTTGAGATCATCAATTTCTTCTTTTGTCAATATAGGCTGCTTATGTGTTTCTAGGAATTTTTCCATTTCCTCTGAATTGTCATTTTTGTTGGAATATAGTTTTTCAAAGTATCCTCTTTTGATAATCTTTATTTCTGTGGGGTCAGTGGTGATATCTCCTTTCTCATTTCTTATTTTGTGTATTTGCATCGTCTCTCTTTTTTTCTTTTTTAGTCTCGCTAAAGGTTGGTCAATTTAATTGATCTTCTCAAAAATCCAGCTCTTGGTCTTGTTTATCTTTTCAAGTGCTTTCTTATTTTCTATTTCATTTAGTTCTGCTCTTATCTTTGTTATTTCCTTCCTTCTTCTTCCTGTTGGATTACTTTGTTGTTTTTTTCTAATTCCTCCAAATGTGCAGGTAGTTCTTCAATTTTTTTCTTTCTTCTTTTTTGTTGTATGAATTTATGGCTATAAATTTCCCTCTCAGTACTGCTTTTGCTGCATCCCACAAATTTTGGTATGTTGTGTTATCATTATCATTTGTTTCAAGATAGTCATTGATTTCTTTTGAGATTTCCTCTTTGACCCACTGTTTTTCTGAGAGTGTGCTGTTTAATTTCCATATCATGGTGTGAAATCTGGGCCTCTGGCCCTTGCAGATTTGCAGCTTCAGTCCACTGTAGTCAGAAATATTATTTTGTATGATTTTGATCTTTCTGAATTCATTAAGCATTTCTTTGTGGCCTAGCATATGGTCTATCTTGGAGAATGATCCATGTGCACTTGAGAAAAATGTATATCCTGCTGTGTTTGGGTATAATGATCTGTATGTGTCTTTTAGATCCAGCTCCTCTAATATACTGTTCAAATACTTCATTTCTTTAGTGATTCCCTTTTGAGATGATCTGTCCAAAGTTGACAGTGGTGTATTAAATTCCCCCACTATAATTGTAGAGGCATCTAGTCTTTCACTTAGTTTTTCCAGCATTTGCCTCACGTATTTAGAGGCACCCTTGTTAGGAGCATATATATTTATGATTCTTCGTTCTTCTTGACAGATTGTCCCTCTCACTAATATGTAGTATCCTTCCTTGTCTCTTACAATTGTTTTGCATTTAAAGTCTATTTTGTCTGATATTAATATAGCTACTCCTGCCTTTTTTTGGTTATTGTTTGCTTGTAAGATTGTTTTCCAACCATTCACTTTCAGCCTCCATGAGTCTCTGGGTCTAAGATGTGTCTCTTGTAGACAGCATATAGATGGGTCATATTTCCTTATCCAATGTCCCAGTCTGAATCTTTTGATAGGTGAGTTTAATCCGTTGACATTCAGTGTTATTACTTTCAAGGAATTATTTATGTTAGCCATATTTTGATTGGATTTGTGTTTGTCATATTTTGTTTGTATTTTTTTGTCTTTTTTTGTTGTTGTTGTTCTTATACTCTCCTCCAACTCTGCCTTTCCTGTTTTTTTCTTTCTTCCTGCAGAACTCCCTTTAGCATTTCTTGAAGGGGAGGTTTCTTGTTGGTATACTCTTTCAGTTTCTGTTTGTCTGTGAATATTTTGAACTCTCCATCATGTTTGAATGCTAGTTTAGCTGGATAGAGTATTCTTGGTTGGAAATTTTTTTCCTTTAGTACCTTGACTATATCATACCAATGCCTTCTTGCCTCCATGGTTTCAGATGAGAAATCAGCACTTAATCTAATGGAGCTTCCCTTGTATGTGATGGTTTTCCTTTCTTTTGCTGCTATTAGGATTTTCTCTTTGTCTTGGGCATTGGATAATTTGACAAGTATATGTCTTGGGGTGGGCCTGTTGGGGTTTATGACGATTGGGGTGTGCTGTGCTTCTTGGATATGTACATCTGTCTCTTTCAGTAGATTTGGGAAGTTTTCAGCCATTATTTCCTGCAACACTCCTTCTGACCCCTTTCTCTTCTCTTCTCCTTCTCGGATGCCTATAATACATATGTTTGTGTGTTTTACATTGTCATTCAGGTCCCTAAGTCCTAGCTCTATTTTTTCTATCTTTTTATCGATCAGTTCTATCTGTTTGATTTCCCATGTACTGTCTTCCATATCACTAATTCTCTGCTCTGCCTCTTCTAATCTGCTGTTATTTGCTGTGAGTGTAATTTTGATTTCTTGAATTGTGATGTTCATTCCCATGATATCTGTTATCTTTTTGCGTATGTCTGAAATTTCCCCTCCAAGTTTTGTCTTCTTATTGTTAACCTATTCCTTAACTTCATTAAATTTGTCTGTGATATTTGTTCTGAGATCTTTAATTACTTGTGCGAAGTTCTGCTCCCCTTCCTGGTTTTTAGTTTGTTCACTGAATTCAGCCATGTTTTCCTTATTACTGGTTTGGTTTGTAGATTTTTGTTGCTGTCTGGTCATCATTTTATCTTGATGGGTTTAATCAGTTCCTTAACTTCTTTGTCTAATCTTGGAGATTAATTAGCTGTTGTTATTGTGTAAGTGTTATATCTTCTCTTTGTCACTTTGCTCCTCTTATTCTAATTTCTTATTGCTGGCTGAGTTCACTTTGAAGGAATGTATTAAGGCCAGGGAAAGGCTATTGTGTAAGCAGGGAAAATGTGTAAAGTAGTTTTGGTAATAAATGTTAACAGAGCAACAATATGATATCTGGGAGGATAGATATTAGATTCATGTAATTTTTGTAGAGTTATAGCAGTAGATGGAGTACCTATAATGAGGTAGTCAGCTGAATATGGGAGGAATATGGTATGAATTAAAAAGCTACTGTTTTCATGAGAGAGGGAAAAAGAAAAGAAAGGCAATAATTTCAAGAGTGGATAAAAGACAGAAAACAAAACAAAGGTATTATAAATTAAGAGTTAGACACTTTGGGGATCAAAGAAAGGGAGGTGGAATATAGGAGAGACAGTAGATGATGGAGGATATCAAGATGTGGGGGAAAGGGGATAGTGTAGGTAGCCAAAATCAATTCACACAGAAATGAGGCAATGGAGGATGAGGAAACCCAGCAAATGTGAGGTGTTCCCTGCAGCACCTATTGTATAATTAAGATGAAATAAAATAAGAAGAAAATGAGGGACCAGAGAGAGAGAGAGAGAGGAAAAAAAAAGACTTTGTGGGATACAATGGGAGAAAAGACTTTGAGATAATGCAATGTTAGCAATCAGAACAATGAAAAATAAAAAATAAAATAAAAATAAAAATAAAAACAAAACAAGAAAAAATGCAAACATTGAAGGCTAGGACATTCAAGGACCTCAGATGGACTGCAGGGCGTGATGGATTCAGGGATGGAAAGTCTGTGATATTGCAGACTCAATAGGTGTGGTTCTCTGGGGTTTGGGCCACCAGGGTTTAGGGAACTCAGACCTGGCAACCTCAAATCTGGTTAACAGGGAGCCTGGGAGCACCGCAGTGCAACAAAGCCTTCAGGGATCCCTGCAGCTGTGTGCCAGCCCTATGGGGGTGGTCACATCCACAAACTCTAATCTATGTGTCAGAACCCTGTAATTCACCCTCTCACTCGGGTCTCTTCTGTGGCTGTATCACCAATTCGACTTCAGGACACCTCCCGCCCTGTAAGCCCCCGAAACAGCCACCTGGGGGCGCCTCTGCACTGCAGCCAATTTAATGATGCTGCAGATCAGTAGCCAGGCCCAGGGGGTGGGGCTCCAGCTGGAAATGCCAATATCAGAGTCCGAAATCGAAATTCCCACACTTTGCAAAATATTCCCCTAATCGGCTTCCAGACATCTCCCACCCTGCCAATCCCTGAAACTGCCTCCTGGTGATGTCTCTTTATTGCAAGCAATTTAAGGCTGCTGCAGATCGGCAGCCGGCCTTGGGGGCGGGGCTCTAGCCAAAAGCACTATTATTTGTGTCTGCTATCAAAAATTCCCTGCCTTGCAATAAAACTCCCGTTTGTCTCCCCAAATCAGTCTGCGAAGGCTTCCTGCCCTGTTAGCCCCCCAGTAGCCTGCTCAGGCCTTATGAATTCCCCAGTACCGCAGAGCCTCCAAGAATCACTGCCACAGCGCAGGTGCTGTGGCTCTGTCCCTTTAAATTTTTTGATACCCCAATTTATTTTTACCTTAATTTTTCTAAATTAATATGTATTCTATATCTAACCTTTAAACTCATCACTATATTCTATTTTACTATTAAAGGAACCTGGCAATATATTGGGCTTCACTTTTCAGGAGTTTTGGATCACAGAGAGGTTCAACAATGGCAGGGGAGGAATACTGGTGTGCGATGTTATTGACAGGGAACACATGGTTGGCAGGAGCTCTCCAGGGCTTATATCCAGGGTACATAAAAATGTTTGGATATTTTCATAGTGGATACAATTAAAAACAGCAACTGAGGGAGTGCTGAGTTCCTAGTCTGGGGAGCTCTATCACAATCCCTAAAGGTTCAGTGGAATTTTTTTTTAAAGATTTATTTATTTATTTAATGCCCACCCCCTGGTTGTCTGTTCTCTGTGTCTATTTTCCTGCATCTTGTTTCTTTGTCCGCTTCGGTTGTCGTCAGCAGCACGGGAAGTGTGGGTGGTGCCATTCCTGGGTAGGCTGCACTCTCTTTCATGCTGGGTGGCTCTCCTCACGGGTGCACTCCTTGCACATGGGGCGCCCCTATGCGGGGGACACCCCTCGTTGGCAGGGCACTCCTTGTGTGCATCAGCACTGTGCATGGGCCAGCTCCACATGGGTCAAGGAGGTCCGGGGTTTGAACCACAGACCTCCCATGTGGTAGATGGAAGCCCAACCACTGGGCCAAGTCCACCGCCACAGTCCCTAAAGGAACGGCAACAATCCCCCAAATGCAATGGCAAAGACCAAAAAAGAAGGAAGGTCCAACAATGAGCCCTTGATACTAATGAATATGCTTGTGAGCCTGTGCACCTGAAATAAGAACAAGGCCTATAGCTTCAGTGTGCCTAAGAGTTACCTCCTGAGAGCCTCCGTGTTGCTCAAATGTGGCCAGTCTCGAACCCAAATTCAGCATGTAAATGTGTTGCCTTCACCCCAGCGTGGGACATGACTCTCGCAGATGGGCCTCCCTGGTGCTGAGGGATTACTACCAAGTACCAGCTGATGATGTAACAAGAAAATGACCTTGAATAAAAGGGTCAACTCGGACCAGCATAATATCTCAATCTACATATAATACCAGGAGTTAAAAATGCTTTTTGATCTGAATCAAGGGGGAAATGGAAAGGACAAATGAGTTTATATGGCTATGAGTCTCCAAAAAGAGCCGGGAGGTTATCAGAGGGGTTGCCCTTATGCACACCTCAGCAGAGTCCCAGAGACAGATAAAGTAGATACAACCCCGTGTATTGGTTCTTCTCAGGGCTACAGAGACCCACAGGTTCTATGGTCATGGCAGATGGAGTTCAGTGCCATGTCAGTTGGCCCTACTTTGGAGTTTGTGTTTCTGTGTGATGGAGTTGGACTCAGATGTGATCTTTGTCCACAAGCCTCTCCTGTTACTTTTACAGGAACTGTAGTTGGTGCTAGGGTTTAATATATACCCAGGGAGCCTGAATCTCTGGACTGACCATGTGATAGCCGGCCCTGAGCCTCAACAGACTTGCAACTCTACACTCTGGTTTATTGGACTTACCCCACTCGGCTCACATGGAGGTGAAGAAGATCAACCACCACACCATGGAGCCAAGAATGCCTACAACTGAAAGCAAGAGAATTGCATCCAGCATCCATGTGGATCTAAGCCCCCTCTTGATATATATGTGGCATGGACATAACCATTCCAAGGTCCACAGGATGGAGGAATAGAGTATGGATTAGAGTGGACATAGTGATTTCTATTTATGAACTATTGTGATTAGTAGTAATCAAAGAAAATGTGGCATTGGTGTGGAGAAAGTGGCCATGGTGGCTGCTCGGGGTAGGGAGTGTCAGGAAGAGTGATGTGGGAGCATTTTCAGGGGTTGGAGTTGTCCTGGGCGGTGCTGCAGGGACAGTTACTGGACATTGTATGTCCTTCCATGGCCCACTGGGTGGACTGTGGGAGAGTGTGAGTTATGGTGTGAGCCATTGACCATGAGGTGCAGCGGTGCTCAGAGATGTATTCACCAAGTGCAATGAATGTCTCATGATGATGAAGGAGATTGTTGTTATGGGGGGAGGAGTGGGGTGAGGGGGGTGGGGAGTATATGGGGACCTCATGCTTTTTGAATGTAAAATTAAAACAGCAAATAAAGACAAAAAGAGAAACGGGAAAAGAATTCATTTACTTCTCTGATATTTACTATTTATTTCCTTCAGCTTATTTGAGATTAATTTGCTGTCTTTTTCCTAGGTCTTTCATTTGTGCTTTTAGTTCATCAGGTTAAGCCTTTCTTCTTTTTTAATGTAATCATTAAGTGCTATAAATTTCCCTTTCAACACTGCCTTTGCATTTCTCATAGGTTTTGATACATTGTGTTCTTATTTTCACTTGTCTCAAGATATTCGCTGAATTCTCTTGCAATTTCTTCTTTGACCAACTGATTTTTAAGAGTGTATTGTTTAATCTCCATATATTTATGAATTTTTCCTTTTTCTGTCCATTCTTGATTTACAGCTTCATTCCACTATGATCAGAGAGTGTTTTGTATATTTCGATCTTTAAATTTATTGATACTTGTCTTTGTCATAGCATATGGCCTATCTTGGAGAAGGATCCATGAGCACTTGTAAAGAATGTATATCCTGCTGTTTTGGGGTGCAATGCTCTATAGACGTCTGTTAGGTATAGTTCATTTATCATATTACTCAAGTTCTCTGTTTCTTTACTTATCCTTTGTCCAAATGTTCTATCCAATACTGAAAGTGGTGTACTGAAGTCCCCAACTATTATTGTAGAGACATCTATTTCTCCCTTTAGCTTTGTGAGTGTGTGCATCATGTATTTTTGGACACTGAGGTTAGGTTCATAAATATTTAGAATAGTTATTTCTTCTTGTTCCTCTCTTTTAACAGTTTTGCACTTAAAATCTATTTTTGTCCAATATTAATATGGCTAGTCCAGCTCTTTTTGTTTACTATTTGCATGAAATATCTTTTTCCAACCCTTCGTTTTTAACCTGGTTGCATCCTCACATCTGAAGTTAGTCTCTTGTAGACAATGTATAGATGGCTCACATTTTTTAATCCATTCAATCAGTTGATGTCTTTGGGGAGTTCAAGACATTAACATTCAATGTTATTACTGTAAAGGCATTACTTACTTTATCCATTTTGACTTTTGACTTTCTGTTGTCATATCATACTGTAGTCTATCTTTTACTCTTTCTAATATTCTTCATTTCTACACTCTTCTCCAAGTCTCTCATATTTTTTCTTTCCTTTCAGGTTGCAGCACTTCCTTTAGTATCTTTTGTAATTCTGGTCTTTTGGTAAGATATTTTATCAGTTTTTATCTGGGAAGACTTTGAACTCCCCTTCATTTTTGAAGGGCAGCTTTCCCAGATACAGAATTCTTGACTGGCAATTTTTCTCTTTCAGTACCTTAAATACGTCATACCACTTTCTTCTCTTCTCCATGGTTTCTGATGAGAGGTTGGCCCATAATCTTATCATGTTTCCCTAGCATGTGATGCTTTATTTTCCTCTTGCTGCTTTCAAAATCTCTTTATCTCTGATATCTGTCATTCTGAAGAGTAGGTGTCTCAGGGTAGTTCTTTTTGCATTTATTTTGCTTGTGGTGTGATGTCCTTCTTGGATATTGATATTTATGTCTTTCATAAGGGTAGAGAAGTTTTCAGTCATTATTTCCTCAAATATTCTGTCTACCCCTTTTCCATTTTCTTCTTCTGGGATGCTGGTAATGGTTTTTGTTTGTTTGTTTGTTTTGCATTTGATGTTGTCATTCAATTCCCTGATATACGGTTCCATTTTTCCATTCTCTTCCCTTTCTGTTGTCCTGTCTTTTCCAGTTCAGATATTCTGTCTTCAAAATAACTAATTTTGTCTTCAGTCAGTTCAAATTTGTTCTTATATGCCTTTAATGCTTTTCTAAAAAAATTTATTGAAGCATATCACTCATACATAAACATAAACATACATAAACAATAAGTGGATAATAATAGTTGTGAACTTACAAAACAAAAATATATAGCATCATACAGGACTCTCATAACTCACCCTACTACCAATACCTTGCAGTGTTGTTAAACCTTTTTAACTAATTATTAAAGAGCATTCTCAAAATATTACTACTAAACAAAGTATTTTTCCCCAATCAATCCTATTATTATCTTTATATCATTTATATATGAACATATATGAACAATTAAGTGTATAGTAAAAATTGTGAACTTACAAAGCAAACATGCATAACATCATGCAGGGGTTCCATACATCAACCCTCCACCAACACCTTGCATTGTCATGAGACATTTGTTACAAATTATGAAAGAACATTGTCAAAATTTTACTACTAATCATGGTCCTTATCTTACTTTTGGTGTGTTTTTCCCCAAACCCACCCTATTATTATTTTTTAAATATATATTTTTATGACAGAAGTTGTAAACTTATAAAACAATCATGCACATGTGCATAATTCCTAAACAACACCCCTCCATCAACACACCAAAAGCTGGTGTGTCATTTGCTACAGGTAAAATAATATCATCTGATTGTTACCATGTCCATAGTGTACATTTGGCTCACATTTTCCATACTCTTTCAGTATCAACACAGTATATCCTACTCATGGATTCAATAATATTATATTATTACTACTAACCACAGGACGTAAGTCTCTCCAGCTGTATTTTTCCCATGCATTTCCACATTCCGAACACTCTGCAATAGTGAAATACATTTGCTTTAGCTAACAAAGGACACTTTTGCATCTGTACCATCAACCAGTTCTCATCCACCTCTTGGTTTACTGTGCTATCCAGTTCCTAGATTATTCTCTAGCAATCTGTCAATTGGCATTTACATAACTAGACTACCATTTTCAGTCACATCCCCATTTATAAACTAGCTGTTACTCACTGTGTAATACCATCCACTCTATACATTTCTACAATTTTACAGTAAAGCTAATTAAAACTTCTACATACATTAAATATCAGTAGTCCACTCAGTCCTCTTATCTCCTTTAAGAATTCCATTACCACCACCAGGTCTTGAACATGTTTTCCAATAATTTCTTCTAGAAGTTTTATGGTTCTTTTATTTTTAGTTTTCTGATCCATTTTGAGTTAATTTTTGGATAAGGTCTGAGATAGGGGTCCTCTTTCCTTCTTTAAGCTATGGATAGCCAATTCTTCCAGCATCATTTGTTGAATGGATTGTTCTGCCCAAGCTGTGTGAGTTTGACAGGCTAGTCAAAAATCACTTGACCATATCTGTGAGGGTATGTTTCTGAACCACAAATTTGGTTCCATTGGTCTATTGTGTCTGTCTTTAGGTCAGTAACATGCTGTTTTTACCACTATAGGTAGGTATTATGATTTCAAGTCTGGAGATGAGGGTTTGCTTCTCCTTTTTGTGATGTTTCTGGCTCTTCAGGACTCCTTACCCTTCCAAATAAATTTAATGATCATGTTTTCAATTTTTTCTTTAATGCTGTTGGAATTTTTATCGGGATTGCTTTAAATCTGTATGTAAATTTGAGTAGAATTGACATCTTAATGATATTTAGTCTTCCAATCCATGAGCATGAAATATCATTCCAGTTATTATGGCTTTTTGATTTATTAACATTGATTGCAGTTTTCTGAATACAAGTGCTTTACATCATTGGTTAAGTTTATTCCTATTTGAGTTTTATCTGTCATATTTATTTTCACCACTCTTTTGACACTTTTAGTTACTTTTATTGATATAATCTTCATTTCTAGACTCTCTTCCAGGCCCCTCTCTCCTGTCTTTTCTTTTCAGGTTCTAGCACACCCTTTAGTATTTCCTGAAAATTTGGTCTCTTGCTTAGAAATTCTCTCAGTTTCTATTTATCTGTGAATATTCTAATTTCACCTTCACTTTTGAAAGACACTCTTGCTGGATATAAGATTCTTGGCTGGAAGTTTTTCACTCATAGTATCTTAACTATATTGGACCACTGTCTTCTTTCCTTCATGGTTTCTGGTGAGAAATCAGCACTTAATCTTATTGGATATCCCTTATATGTTATGCATTGCTATTCTCTTGCTGCTCTCAGAATTCTCTTTGTCTTTGGCCTTCGACATTCTGATGAGTATGTGTATTGGAGTTGGTATATTTGGATTGTTTCAGATGGGAGTACGTTGCATTTCTTGGACAGGGATATCTATGTCCTTCAAAAGGGTTGGCAAATTTTCTATCCTTATAATATTCCTTCTATTCCTTTTCCCTTCTCTTCTCCTTCTGGGACATACATGACAAATATGTTTGCACGTCTTTTGCTGTCATTTAATTCCCTGAGATCTTGTTCAATTTTTTCCATTCTTTTCTTCATTTGTTCTTTTTATGTTCCTTTTCAGAGACCATTTCTTCAAGCTCACCAATCCTTTCTTCTGCCTCCTCAAATCTGCTATTATATGATTCCATTGTTTTTAAAATGTCATTTATTGCACCTTTCATGAGGGACGAAACGGGGTCCCTGTTATGGGATGAGCGGGGTCCCTGTTATGGGACGAGTAGGGTCCCGTTGTGGAACGAGCGGGGTCCCTGTTGCAGGACGAGTGGGGTCCCGTTGTGGGACGAGAGGGGTCCCTGGCATGGGGAAGAAAGCCTCGTATGGCCACTGAGGCTTCCCTCGGGGGCTCTGAAGGCGTGGAGGGCGCACGACCCAGGAAGGAGTCGCGGAGACAGGCTGATGGCACAAGTCTGGTTTATTGCGGAAGGGGACACAGCTTTTTAGGGACTGCGTGGAGGGATTTCATAGGTGCGGGCGGGTACTGCTTCCTGATAGGTGATTGTAAGCGTTTGCTAGGCAGAGGGCTGGCTGAGAGGTTTGGAATAGGGGAGGGGAAAGGGGGAGTGAGAGCTGGCCGGATGTTGGGCTAGGCGGGAGATAGAAAGGGGGAGGGCAGTGCCAGCCAGCCGCTAGCAGCAAAGGCCTAGTCAGGCGTAGTCACCTTATCTAGGCCCAGTGGGCAGAGGCAGTATCACTTCTTGCGGCACTGTTTGCTACTGTGGCAAGCCGGGCGCCCTTCTTCCCACACTTTCATTCCCATAAGATCTGCTATTTTTCTAGGTATGCTTTCAAATTCTTCTTTGTGCTCATCCAATGTCTTCTTAATATCCTTAATCTCTTTAGCCATCTCATTGAATTTATTAGGGAGATTTGTTTGAACATCTATGATAGTTTTCTCAACTCCTTTATGTCATCTGGATGCTTATCTTGGTTCTTTAACTGGACCATAGCTTCCTGTTTCTTTGTGTGGATTGTAATTTTTTGTTAGCGTCTTCACATCTGGCCTTACTAGAGTATTTATTCTGGGTGCAGTTTTTCTCTTTAGTTTTGGGCTTCCTATTCTTTCTCTCTTGCTGGTTGTGCAGTAAAATCCAAGCATGTAGTTGGTGCTGTAAGCTGTGGAGGCTCAAACTGCCCTCATTGTGCAAGGGACCAATGAAGCTTCTTCCAACTTTCTCCTTTGCCAGGGTTAGGGACGGAGTCCCAGCTGTGTGGAATAATCCAAGTGCAGGCTTAGATTGTAGTTGCCCAAAGAGAATGGGGCAGGGGTAGAGTTTCATTTGTGGATAGGAGTCTATGCAGTGTGCATCTAAGATGACTGCAGTTCCCCTGGTAGACTTCTGATTTTCAGTCGATGCCAGCTGAAGTTCTCTGCAGCTATCTGTATAGGCTGATGCAACTCCTCAACCTCCTCCCTGCCAGAGGAGGGGCTGAAGTCTAGGTCAGGGCTGCAGGTTGATCTGCATGAAAGAAACTCATTCATGCTGACACTGAGAGTTTCAGTCAACCTGGCATCTCCTCACACTAGGGGCAGAGTCAAAATGGTGACTACTGGCCTCTTTCTGACTTGGGCTGGTTCATACCCCAGCTGTTCCCAGGGTTATCTCTTAGCCAGCCAAGTCCATCAATCAGCAGCTGAAATCGGCAGGTAACTGTCTCCTCCTGCCCTGTTTCTTTGAATTCCAACCACAGAATATCTCCTGGGGCAGCTCATGCCGCCAGAGTAGGATAATCACTGGTCTTCGTGACTTGGCTGGTAATTTCCTGGAGAGGCTGGCGCAGGTCCCTGCAACTTTCTCCCTGCTGGAGGTGGCACTGGGGCCTAGGCTAGAGCTGCAATATGATCTGGATAGAGAGAAGCCAGTCCCCACCAGCACCAGGATTTTCAGTCCACCCTGCTTCCCCTTGTGCCAGACATGGAGTTAAGATGGTGCCTCCCAGCCTGTCTCTGACTTAGACAGTCTCAAACTTTAACTGTTCTTAGGATTAGACTGTAGCACACTGAATTTACTCATCAGTAGCTGAAATTGGTGCCCAACCATCTCTTCCTCCCCAGTTTTGGGGAAGTGGAGATTCAATTCCAACTGCAGAACTGCTCCTGAGGCAGCTTTTGCCTCCAGGGGAGGATGGGCACCGGCCTCCCCAGCGTGGAGTGCCCTACTTATGAGTCTTCTCTGCAGATGGGCAGTCTCCTCCTTCCACTCCTTCAAGGATGTTGCAGAATGCTCTTCTGATCTCCTGAAGTCCCAAACAAGTGCTTCAGGTAGCTCCAGAGAGCTCTGGGTGTTTGCTAACTGCCCTGTAGTAGGAACTGACTCTAGGAGCTCCTTACTCCACCTCCATCTTGTTGGTTTTTCCCTCTAATGTATTTTTAATCTCATCCATTGTGTCTTTCATTCCCTTAAGGTCAATTACTTTATTTTGCAGACTTTCAAATTGTTGGTTTTTTTTTTTTTTGGCTCACCCAGTGTCTTCTTAATATCCTTTACTCTTTAGTCATACTTACTTTCAATTATTTAAAATGATTTAGGGACAGTTGTGTGATTATCTTTGATTGTCTTAAACCTGAATCTCTTCAGGATATTTGATTTCTTCATTTGACTGAGTTATCGCTTTCCTTTCCTTAGTACAGTTTGTAATTTTTTGCTGATGTCTACTCATCCGATATGTTGATGAATTTCTTCTGATGGCCAATTTCTCTCTCTTGCCTATTGTTATTTTTTCACAGCTGTTTCGTATTTGGCTCTACTTATCCCAAGTCTTTAAAATTGACCAGCTTAAGTCATCAAAATTGTGTCAGGGACTGACTAATGAGGCACAGACTTTCTCAGGGGTGGGGTAAAGAGAATTCTAAGGGTAGTTTCTGTCCATTTAATTTCCAGACTGGTCAGCACATGGTGCTTGTTGGTACATATTTTTGTGGAGGTATATTTGTCTTCATTTTCCTTTGTTTTGTCTGGTCAGATCTGAGATTTAAAGCAGGAGCCACTGGCCAAATATACTGAAGAAAAGGCCTCTGACTCCCTCTCCCTTTTTCCTTGAAACAGCTGCCTGGTAGAAGGTCTCTGCTCTCCTTTCAGTCAGTTGAAATGATCCTGGGATTTTACCCCCACTGAATATCTCCAGGGTTGGGAAGGAAAGAACTTCCTGGCAGTGGGAAGTTTAGTAAATTACAGTTTGTTATTTCAGATTCTTCATCTCTCTGTCCCTCACCCTCTTGGAAGTTGTGAAGCACTGTCCTGGTTTACGGACCCCCAAAGCAGGTCCCTCTGGCAACCTTTAGCTCTTTGTTGTTTTTGTGAGAGCTGAGCCTTATCTGGCTAATATGATGCCATGTTTCCACAATTTCCTGCACTCCTTTTAAATACAGGGCTATAGAAAACCATTTCTAATCAGTAATTACTGGCATGTAAATTGACACCATAAATCTCCTGCAATCAGGAACACACACCCTGTTGACAATGTCCCTCAACTTGCTCTTTTTGTTAAATATGTATCAAACACTTGAAATTTGTTTCCAGAAGACTCTCTGTCAAAGGTCAATTGTTCCTGCACTAAAACCTTAATAGGACAAATACAGTGGGAATGAATCATTGGCACCCTTCTCTCTTCTATGAACTAGGTGTTTAATTCTGTAAAATCCAGGAAATGAATCTCAGAGCCTTTTGGCCTAGACCCTACATAATAAGAACAGGCTGCCATGACTATTACCCAGAATGATGTCTTTTCAAAGTAGAGCCTCAGTATTTATTGTTACAATATGTACAACTTAATTTAATTCTGGGGGATATATCAACTAACTCTAATTTGGACATTTTAAAGAAAATACAGAGGCAGTGCTATATTATTTAACAACTCTCCATATATTGCAGAAATATTAGAGTTGTTGTGGAAAAGGAAAGCCATGCATCCTTTCCTTCCTCCTATTCTGCTCCCCTGCCCCACATAATGACTGGTGACAATGTGTAAGACTGGAAAGAGTGGCAACTCAGGTTTCTGATTCTGTAAATTAGCATGTTGGTGCCCAAAGTGGATTCTCAGTTTGAGTGGCAATAAGGCAGAACTAGTGTGTACTCTAAGCCAATTGCAAATTACTGCTGATTTAATAGGTTGTCTACCAGTAATTGCAAAAAGGTTTACCATTGTGTTTGATGAGACAGTTTTCCATACCTAAGAGAGATTTGGCATAAGGAAGACTTTCTGAGAAGAAATCATGACCTCTCTCAGGTCTTTGTTATTTAGGCCTATCACATTAGGAAATGATGTCCAAGAGGAAAATAAGCAAATTGAACCCAGCAGGGATTTCATGAAAACTTTCTCTGTATGCTCACAGTCTTGACCAGGGTTACATGAGGCCAACCTCTGCCCTTAGGTGGTTCAAAATGTGAGAGGAGAGGCAAATAAGCATAGTCCACAGCAATTCAAGTCATATTAAATTCTGTGACTGTGGCAGTATGAGCAAAATATTGTAGTAGTACAAAGGCAAGGAGCAATGGTTTTTTGCTCCAAGGACGAGGGCTTCTTAGGTCTAAATCTTGAAAAGTGAGTAGGGTTTTTGATGGGTCAAGAGGCTAATTCCAGACAGAAGGAGTGACATCAGTGATGTGGAAGAACCTCAGTCTGGATTGGAGATTAATGGTGGAATATAGTGGACTTGGAACACCATGTTTATTTCTGTGGGCAAGTGAATTCACAGAGGGGTATGAGTCAACCTGTTCAAAACGAGTTTATGAACAGAATCTTTGTGAGGACTCTGATAACAGTGAGTTTTTCTTCCTTCTTTTATCACTGACTTTACTGCTTCTCCAAGATCTACACTTACATGCTTAGGTATGATTTATTTACTCACAACTGATTGAGTGCCAATCCATGCCTGCATCATTCTCTGTCCATGACACTAGACATGGTATCTATAAAAAAGCAATGTGGGTATGATTGGCCCCTGGATTTCAAGTCCCTAGCACAGGGTAGACATTCAAAATTATGTTTGAATAAAATAGCCCTATACTACTCCATGCAGTAAGATTCATTACTTAACTTCCTCTTCCTCCTCTGAAAGACTTCCCTTAAAAATCAGGACTCAAGTTACTGATGGCATTTTACTGTATTTTTGCTAGCAAAAACAGGAAACCTTCACTGACCAAGCCAGGTTGTCCTAGTTGGACAAGTTATAGAATACTTCCTAAAAGAGAGAGCTCATGAGCCACAACTTAAAAGATATTTTAGGAGAGTGGATGTAGCTCAGTGAATCAATGCCTGCTTCCCATGTACAAGGTCCTGGGTTCAATTCCTGGTGTCTCCTGAAAAGGATATTTTAAGGGTCTCCTTTTTTCTGGTCAGGCGTCTAGTCCTTCTCTGTGGATGGTATCAGGTATAGAGTTGGTTTTTGTTATTCTTTAGGGTTAGATTTGATTTTAGGGTTTAGGTTAAGGTTAGGGGTATTTTCACAGATTTGATTAGGGTTAGGATTGTTGTTATAGTTATGGTTGTAGTTATATTTAGGTAGGGTTGATATTAGGTTTAGTGTTAACATAGGGTTAATGTTTGATCTATATTTAATATTAGGATTAGGGCTTAGTTTATTGTGTTGTCAGGGTTATGTTTAGGATTAGAGATGTTATTGAAGTGAGAATAAGGGTTAATTAAGAGAGTTAAAATTATAGTAAAGTTGTAGGGTTGGTTTAGCGTTAGGCTGATTTTAGGGTTGGGATATATTTAGGCTTTAGGGTTAAGTTTGGGTGTAGAGTTAGGTTTAGGGACAGGATTTGGGTTAGATTTACTCTTAATGACAACTTTAGGTTTAGGGTTAGATTTATGGTTGGTTTTAGGGTTAGGTTTTTGTCAGGATTAGGATTTGGGATAGGGTTAGTTTTAGAGATGTTTTATTGGTTATGTGTAATATTCAGTTAACATCAGTGTTATTATTAGGTTTGATGTTAAGGTTCAGATTAGATTTTGGTAGAATTGGGGTTTAGTTTACTATTTGGTTAATATGTATTATTAAATTTAAAGTTAGAGTTTGAATTAGGCTCAGAATTAAGTTAGGATTTTTGTTGGGATTAGGGTTATTGTTAGGATTGCAATTAGCATTATTGATAAAGGTAAATTTATTTATTGTGTTGTGTTTAGGATTAGGGTTAGGGTTAGGATATGGGCCAGTATTGTATTTATGGTTCTAGTTAGGTTTAGGGTAAGTGTTAAATGTAGAGTATGTTTAGTGTTGTGTTTAGGTTTAAGGTTAGAGTTAAGGTAAACTTGTTTTAGGATTAGGGATAGGATTAGTTTTCAGATTAATTTTGTTGATGGAATTTGAAATAGGTTTGGAGTTATGATTAGGATTGTTTTAGGATTTGGTTTATTGTTAGTTTTAGGGTTAGGTTCTGGATTAGTGTTAGAGCTCAGTTTAGGTTTTTTGTTAAGTTTAGGATTAGGGCTGCTTTTGTTGGGGTTAGTGTTATGTTTAGAGTTGTTTTAAGCCTTAATCATAGTGATACTGTACAGTTAGAGTGCTTTAGGGTTTGCTGTAGGGTTAAGTTATACTTATCTTGATAATTAGTGTTCTTTATTGAGTTAAGGTTAGTATAAATTTTAGGATTAGTGTTTCTGTTAAATTTAGGCTTGGGTTAGGATTAGGGATGAAGATAGGGTTTAAGGATTACAGTTAGTGTTAGGTTTTAAGATGTTGTTAAGGTTGTTTGGTTTAGTATTAGGGTTGGGTTTAGGTTTAGTATTTTTGTTACTAGAATAATAAATCTACTTTGGTCTATAGTGGCATTCCCCCATATGTTTATTCCTTCCTCAATTTTGTGGATTTTGAAATGATGATGTCCACTCTGCTTTCAATTGAGTGGGCACTTAGATCCCATGGGGCAGAAGGATGGAACTGTCTTGCTTGCAGTTGTAGATACCCTCTGCTTTCTGGGATGAGCGTTATCCATTATCATCCTTCTATTGGTTTTCCTGAGTGACTCCATTAAATTGGAGAGTAAGTGTTGGATGCAACTCTGCTGAGATTCAGGGCTTAATTGGCATAAGAACAGACTGAATATTTAAGTCTTTGGGACACATATTTAATGGATATAGTACTAATTGTAGGTTCAAATAAAAGGAACAGGAGAACCATATATAAGAAAAGTATATATGTGTCTAACTCTGTTACATTGGGGAGATAGATCATCATATATTTCAAGGTAAGATCCACTGATGGGGTGCTTATTTCCTGCGGTTGTTTGCCCTGTCTATAGTGTCCAGATGTTTCTAGAGCCCTCAAGAGCACCCCTGCTTGAGACGTCATTTACTGTGACACTCAGTAAAATCCTCATGAGACACGCATGAGCATAACCTCTGAAATGACTTTATGACTCAAACTGAGATCTCATAATCATAAAATCTCATTTTTATTAAATATTTTCCCATTTTGGCCATGGTCTTTTCCCAAATGCATCACTAGTGAATGCTTGGTAATAATCCCTTGGTTCAAGGTAAGTCCATCCCCAGAAGTCATGTGCCATGCTGGGTGGAAGGCAGTGAGTTTATATATTGAGTTTCTCTTAGAAGAAAGGCAACATTCAAGTAACAAAGAGGTTTTCAGACAGTAACTCTTAGGCTATATATTTATACACATACACACATGACTTGGCTAAGTTACAATTTTGCAAGAATAAGGTTCATAAGTACAAGCAATACTTTCAAGGACCTGGTGTATTGGTCTGTTGTCTTTCACACGGCACTGCCTATGTGCACTAGAGATTTTTTCCACTCTATTAGAGACTATTGCAGGACTCCCCAGGATGGAAATTTAATATTTTTTTTAATCTTGTGGGTTTTCACCCTCTAAGTAACACCTCATGACCACATGAACATATTCATAGTCCATAGAGGCATATCCCAGGTGCATCCTCCCCCACCCATCCTCTTACCACTGGCACCATGTACCAGTGATCCTCCCCTGCCAAAGTTGTAATTTTTTTGTAATAAAAAAATTTTTTTTGCATTGTTCCTTTCATCACCATAAGATCTGTTGTCTTTTATGTATATTGACAATTTCTTCTTTAAGCTATCCCACTGTCTTATTTTCTCCCCATTATTCCCAAAGAAGCCTTAGGTTACAGAAATATCACATAGAAACCATCAGGGATTCCCATATTCCCCACACCCTCACCCTCTCACATTTTCCTGTATTAGTAACATTTTACATGAGTATGGTATATCTGTTATAATTGAAGGAAAAGTAATGAAACATTGCTACTGATCATGGTCAATGGTTTACATTATGGTATTCCCCTTGCACTGAACACTTCTATAGGTTTTGACATAAAGTATAATGGTCTGTGTCCACCATTGAAAAACTATGAAGAAGTATTCCAATCCCCTAAAAATTCCCCATGCTCATCCTATTCTTCCCTCCCCCTTCCCATGGAACCCATGCTAACCACTAAGTTTCAATTTTTGAAGAATAAGGTTTGTAGTTACATTCATTAATATTTAGGACTTGAAATACTGGTCTGTTTTCTTTTATTAGGCAATGCTTAGTACTCAAGGGATTCTTTCCTTTCTATATTTGAGAACTTAGCAGAACTCCCCGAGATGGGGGTTTGATATTTTCTTGTTTATAGTGTGCACTTCCACTCACTGAGATAGCACCCTATGACAAGAAGAACACATTCATATTCCATAAAAGCATGTTCCAGATAAATCCTCTCCCAAATATTCCACCACCATCCCTGAACCACTAACCCTCCCCTGCCATATTTTCCAAAAAACAAAAACAAAATATTTCCACCATTTTAGTTTCAACCACAGATTTCTCCAGCCCTCACCCCAGTTCCATGTACAGTCCAATAATCCCACATACTGCTCATTTCAGCTCCATAGACCTCACTCACATCCCTGCAATCACTATCCATTCACTGGAAAACTACCTCCTCTCACATTATCATAGGTTCTGCCCATATTGAGCATAGGTTCACCACACCTTACTCCCTTTTTGTCTCTGGATAACCTACCTCCCAAACTCTAGCTCTGTGAATTTGCTTAATTTGATTAGGTCATATCAGTGAAGTCATGTAATATTTATCTTTTGGTGACTGGCTTACTTCACTCAATGTAAGGTCTTCAAGATTCATTTGTGTCACTCTGTGTGTCAATATCTTTTATTCTTACAGCTGAGTAATATTCTGTTGTATGTGTATATCACATTATGCTTATCCATTCATCTCTTGGTGGACACTTACGTTGCACTCAACTTTTGGCAATATTGAATAATGCTGCTATGAACATTGGTGTGCATTTATCTATTGATGTCCCTGTTTTCAATTTTTCTGAGTATATATGCAGCAGTAGAATTGATGGGTCATATGGCAGTTCTAAAGTTAGCTTCCTGAAGAACCACTGATCCATCCTCCAGAATGGCTGCACCATTCTACATTCCAACCTACAGTGAATGATTGTTCCACTTCCTCCACATCCTCTCCAATAGTTGTAGTTCTCTGTTTTTTAATAGCCAACATTAAAAGATAGTATCTCATTGTAGTTTTGATTTACATTTCCCTAATAGCTAGTTTATTAGTCAGCCAAAGGAGTGCTGATGCAAAGTGCAGAATCATGACCTTTATAAAGGATATTTAATTAGGGTAAAAGCTTATAGTAACCAGGCCCTAAGGAGTCTAATGCAAGGCTCTTTCTTAGCAGAGTCTGTTGCTATGTTTTGAAGAAAGTTGGTGCATGATCTCTGCCTGGTCTCTCCTTCCTTCTTCCTCTTAAGGACCCATGGGCTCAGCTTCTTCTCATCTGTAGGCTGGCATAGGTCTCAACTCTCTTCCCAGGGCTTTAGCTGTTTGAGCCTTCTCCTTTCTGTCATATGGCAGGAACAAAATGACCAAGTTCTCTCTTCTTCCATGTGTTTGGAGTTCTCTCTCTTCCTGTGTGTCTTCTTCTGGACATCTTTTTGAGTTAGTGTCTATTATATCAGGCCACCAAGGTGTCAGGGACAACAATCCTGAGTCATACCCTACTGACATGGTCAAATCAGCACCCTAATCTTAATAGGTAATTTAATCAAGATATGTCAGCTGAATTTAATGAATTCAAAGGTATCACACTCAGAGAAACAGACAAGCTTACAATTACAATCTTTTTTCCTTTTTTTGGATTCATAAAAATTGTCAAACTTCCACAGCTAGTTATATTGAGCATTTTTTCATGTGCTTTTTATCCATTTGTATTTACTCTTTGGAAAAGTGTCTATTCAAGTATCTTGCCAGTTATTTAAGTGGATTGTTCATCTTTTTATTAACAAGATATAGAGCTTCTTTATATATGTTGGATATTAGCACTTTATTAGATAAGTGGTGTGGCACTTTGAGATTATTTATGAATTCAAAATAGAAATATTATGTTTGTAAACTGGTCTGTTCCTCTAGGAATGATACCCTTTAATTGCACTAGATTCAGCTGAGACATCTTTGATTAAATTATGTTAAGATTAGGGCTTTGATCTGATCATGTCAGTAGAGTATAAGTCTTTGTCCCCTTCTTGATGTTCTATGTGAAATGGACATTCAACTAGGGGGACAGAAGATACAGAGGAATGGAGCTCCACAATCACAGAAAGGGATTCTGTGGCCCTGGGAAGAGAGGTGAGTCATTTGCCTGATAATTTACAGCTGACCTTGTGTAGCAACCAGAGCAGCTGAGCTGAAAAATAAATGAGCCCTCCAGCCTACAGCTGAGAGGGGAGGAAGCTTGGCCCATGGAGCCTTTAAGAGAGAGAGGATGCCTGAACATTTGCCCGTCCTTCATCTTTCTTCAACACTTTTGGTGTTGAACAGAGTTTTGTGAGAAAGTAACCTTAAGTTGGACTCCTTAAGGCTCTAATAAATATCCTTTATAAAAACCATTAGATTTCTGGTACTTTACAACAGCACCCTATGGCTGACTAACACAAGTGGTTCCAAATATTTTTTCCCATTGAGCAGTCTGCATTTTAACTACCTAGATAAACTCCTTTGAAGTGAAAGTTTTTAATTTTGAGGAGGTCCCATTTATCTATATTTTCTTTCATTGCTCTCACTTGGGGTGTATGTTTATGAAACCATTTCATACAACAAAATCTCATAGAATCTTCCTTATATTATCTTTTAGAAGCTTTATGATCTTGGCTCTTATATTTTGGTATTTGATCCACCTTGTATTATGTTTTGTATAGGGTATGAGATGATGATCCTCTCTTATTCTTTTGCTTATGGATATCCAGTCCTTCAAGCACCATTCTGTTGTAGTTGACTGGGTTTGGTGGACTTGTCAAATATCAATTGACCATCAATGCAAGGATCTATATTAGAATTCTCAATTCAGTTCTATTGGTCAGTATGTCTATCTTTGTGCCAAAACCATGCAGTTTTGACCACTGTAGCTTTATAGTATGTTTTAAAGTCAGGTAGTGTGATTCCTCCAATTTTGTTTTTTGTTTACATTATGTTTTTTGACTTTTTGAGGCCTTGCTCTTCCAAATAAATGTCATAAGTGGTTTTCCAGTTCATTAAAATATACTCTTGTAATTTTTACTGGGATTGCATTAAATCTAAATTAAGTTGTATAGGACAGATATCTTAATGATGTTATTCTTACAATCCATGGACATGGAATATTCTTCCCTTTATTTATGTATTCTTTGATTTTCTTTAACAGTTTTGTGTCATTTTCTGCCTCCAAATCCTTTACATATTTAATTAAGTTTATTCTTAGATATTTGTTTTTTTAGTTGCTATTGTAATGAAACTTTTTTCTTGATTTCTTCCTCAGGTTGTTCATTATTAGTATACAGAAGCACTACTCATTTTTGTATATTGATCTTATATCCTGCCACTTTACTGATCTTGTTTATCAGCTCTAGAGGCTTTGTTGTAGATTTTTTGGGGCTTTCTACATATAGGATCATGTCATCAGCAAAAAGTGAAATTTTCACTTCTTCCTTTCCAATTTGTATACATTTTATTTCTTTTTCTTGCCTAAGTGCTTGAGCAAGTACTTCTAACACAATGTTAAGTAAGAGCAGTGACAGTGGGCATCTTCAACTTGTTTTAGATCTTAGGTGGAAATCCTTTAGAATTTTTCAATTAACTTTGGGTTTTCCTTATCATTTTGAGGAATTTTCCTTCTATTCTTATTTTTCAAAGTGTTTTTATCAAGAAAGAATGCTGTATCTTGTCAAGTGCTTTTTTCTGCATCAACAGAGATGATCATATGAATTGTTAATTTCAGTCTTTCAATGTGGTGTATTATATTGATTTTCTTATGTTGAACCATCCTTGCATACCTGGGCTAAAACCCATTTTCTCATGGTGTTATAATTTGATTGGCATGTTTTTGGATTTAATTAAGAATTATATTGTTAAGGATTTTTGCATCTAAATTCATTAGAGAGGTTGGTCTGTAGTTTTCTTTTCTCATGGCATCCCTAAGTTGCTTGGTATTAGGGTGATGTTGGCATCAGAGAAAGAGTTAGGTAATGTTCCCTTCATGTCTACTTTCTGGAACTGTTTGAGCAGAACTGGTGTTAGTTCTTTCCAGAATGATGGAAGGAATTTCTCCTATGAAGCCATCTGGTTCTTTTCTTGGTAAGAATTTTTGCTTCTTTTGTTTTGTTTTTTGTTTTGCTTTGATTCTTAGAGTTTTATTTTTTTTATTTTTAAAGGAGCTTTTGGATACATAAATATTACATCAAAAATATGAAAGATTGGGAAGTGGATGTAGCTCAAGCAATTGGGCTCCCACCTACCATATAGGAGGCCCAGGACTTGATGCCCAGGGCCTCCCAGAAGGCAAGCTGGCTCATGTGGGAAGCTAGCCCACACGGAGTGCTGGCCTGCACAGAGTACTGCTCTGCACAGGAGTGCCCCATACAGGACTGCTGCCCTGCAAAGGAGTGCTGGCCCATGTGGAGAGCTAGTGCAGCAAGATGATGCAACAAAAAGAGACCCAGAGGAGAGATAATAAGAGGCATAACAGACAAGGCACCCGAAATGGTGCAAGAGAATGATCACCTCTTTCCCACTCTGGAAGGTCCCAGAATTGGTTCCCAGAGCTGCCTAATGAGAATATAAGCAGACACAGAATATACAGCAAATGGACACAGAGAGCAGACAATGGAGGGAGGGGGAGAAAAAGCTAAACTAAAATAAATAAATCTTTTTTAAAAATTACAGGGGATTCTCATATACTCCAACCCCCCCCTTCCTCACTTTCCCCCATTAACAACATCCTTTGTTAGTGTACATTTATTACAATTGATGTTTTTTTCAATCTCATTACTTGTGGTTGGTTGGTTGAATTTTTCCATTTCTTTTTTTGTCAATATAGGTTGCTTGTGTGTTTCTACAAATTCTTTTTTTTTTTTCATCTAAATTGTCCATGCAGTTAGCATACACTTTTTCAAAGTAACCTCTTATGACACTCTCTATTCTGTGGGTCAGTGGTAATATTCCCTCTCTCTTTTCTGATTTTATCTATTTGCATTTCTCTTTTTTTCTTTTGTAGTCTAGCTATGGTTTTGTCAATTTTATTAACTTTCTCAATGACCCATCTTTTGGTTTTGTTAATTCTTTCTAAAATATTTTATTCTCAATTTCATTTCATTCTGCTGTAATTTTTGCTATTTACTTCCTTGTACTTGCTTTGGTATTAGTTTCTTGCTGTTTTTACTAGTTCCTGCAGGAATGTCGTTAGGCCTTTGATTTTAGCTTTTACTTTTTTTAAAATGCATGGACGTTTTGTCACCCCAGAGTACAGAGATGGTGGAGCACATTCCCCAAGGATTAAGGAGGTTGAAGTCATCACCCCATAGCTCTGAGAGGGGTGAGCTTGTCGCCCATGGATTAGGGAAGACCAGAGCACAATTCACTGATCTGATAGGGTTGAGTCTGTATGCCAATGTTTAGGGAGAATGTTGTCTTCACTTCACTGTACTAGGGGGTTTGAAACTCTAACCCAAAGATTGGGTAAAGCATGGTAATCACCCTAATGCTCTTGGAGGGTGAGGTCTGGAGCGTTGTGGACACCCAGAGATGCTTGGAATGAGGAAAATGATTGTTGGGCAAACCTGTGGAAAGGGTGGGTTCTCATGAGGCCTGAGGGAGAAGAAACCATCTTAAGAATGACTCTGACTTTGAAATCTAATGGGATATGCCCATTACATTAATATGAACTATAAAGGACCCAAGACTCATGTTTCCCTCACAATTTCTCCTTATTGTAATGAAAATGTTTATCCTTTGTCCATTTTTGTATTAGAAGCAGATAAATAAATGGTTTTGTAAATATCAGAGGTCTACAGCTAGATTGGACTTTGCCCCAAGCCAAACTGTATTTCTTTAAACTGATTATGGTATGATTCTGTATTTAGAATTATACTGATTTAAGGTTTCTTTTTTTAAAAGATTTATTATTTATTTTGTATCTCCTCCCCCTCCTTGCAGCTTGCTTGCTGTCTGCTCTCTCTGTGTCCATTCACTGTGTATTCTTCTTTGTCTGCTTGTCTCCCTTTGTTGCATCATTTTGCTGTGCCAGTTCTCCATGGGGAGTGGGCTGCCAGTTCTCTGTGGTGTGCAGGCTGTCAGCTCTCTGCAGGATGCAGGCCAGCTTGCCTTCACAAGGAGGCCCTGGGACACAAACCCAGGGCCTCCCGCGTGATAGACAGGAGACCAATTGATTGAGCCACAGTTGCTTCCCTGATTTAAGTTTCTTTTGGAATTCAGAGGGTGGAATGTAGTAGTTTGATATTATTTATGAATTCCAAAAATAGATATTGGATTATGTTTGTATACTGAACTCTTCCTCTGGACATTTAAGATTAGATTGGATTAGAGGTTTTACTTTTACTTGACTAAATAATGATTAAGGCTTTGTTGGGTCATGTCAGGAGGACATTGAGTCCCCTATCACCTTGGTGGGCAGGGACTCATGGAGAAAATGACATAGCAGAGGAGATAGAGTTTTAACGCTGGAGCTCTGGGAAGTAAACACACAGAGAAACAGGTACATGAGGAAAGAGTGAAGGCTCCATTAGACAAGGCAGAGGTCCTGGAAAGAGATACAAGCCATTTGCCTGATAGTTTACTCCTGGCCTTCTGGAGCAAGCAGAGTAGCTACACCTGGGGAGAAATAAGCCCCAAAAGAGAGACAAGATTTGTCCTAACCTACTGCTGATATTGGAAGAATCTGGAACCATGGAGCCTGAAGAGGAAGAGGAAGCCTGAACCCTTGTAGATGTTGGCAGCCATCTTACTCCAATACATGGTAACAGTCTTTGGTGAGGAAGTAGCTTTGAGTTGGACTCTTTAGGTCCATGTATCTATAAGCTTCTACCCCAAATAAGTACCCTTTATAAAAAAACAACAACAACCAATTTCTAGCATTTTGTATCAGCACCCCTTTGGCTGACTAATAAAGTATAATGTTCTGTATAAATCCATTTGATTTAGTTTTTCTAACATATTATTCAAGAGCTCTGGTTTTTTTATTTTTTTCTCTTTTTTTTAATGTTACATTAAAAAAATATGGGGTGCCCCTCTGCTCCTCACCCCCCTCACCCCACTCCTCTGCCCATAACAACAATCTCCTCCATCATCATGAGACATTCATTGCATTTGGTGAATACATCTCTGAGCACCACTGCACCTCATGGTCAATGGTCCACACCATAGCCTTAATATAGATATTTTCTGTCTAATTGTGATAATGGTGTATTGAGAATCTCACTTTGATTCTAGAGGCTTTTATTTCTCCCCTTAGATTTTTGTGATTTGTCTTTTTTTAAAACTGTTTTATTGAGATATATTCACATACCATAAAATCTATTAGTATAATCACAGTTTTGTGCATTTATAACCACAAAAACTTTACAACAATTTTATTACTCTAAAAAGAAAAGCTCCATACCCCTTAAGAATCACATCTTAATCCTTCTATCCTTCCCAAGCACTGTGTATCCATTAATCTAATTTCATCTTTATAAATTTATTTATATTTACATATTATATAAATGTATTCTTACAATATTTAGTACTTTGTGTCATTTTCTTTCACTTAGCACAATGTTTTTGTCAGATATTAACATCTTGTTACATTAATATACATTTTTTCAGTTTCAAAGAAAAACAGCATCATATATGCACTATTACTGATATTCATATTTCACATGAGGTTTTACTATGCTATACACTCCCACGTTACATTTTTAGCCTTCTTTTTATTAATATATATGACTTTAGATTTTCCCATTCAATTACAATCATAGTCATATTATAGCACTGCTTGTTACAAACATTATGTCGTGCTTTCACATTTTCTATTCATTTTCAAAGATCAACAAACCTCCTTTTTACTATTTCTGTACAAGATAACACTCAGCTTTCCAGTCTCTAACGTCATTCTATTTTCTTGTGACCCATATTTAAGTTATTAACTCCATGAGATTACACAATATGTTTGGTTCATATTAGTGCTATAATAATGCATTTTTCCTTTTGTGTCTGGCTTTGTTCTTTCAACATAAAATCTCCACATTCATCCATGTTATCATATACTTCATTACTTCATTTCTTCATACAGCTGAATACTATTCCATTGTGTATATGCATCACAGTTTGTTTATCCATTCATTGGTTGATGGGCACCTGGATTGCTCCATCTTTTGGCAATTGGGAATAATGCCTCTATTAATATCAGTGTGTAGATGTTTGTTTCACTGCTCTCAATTCTTCTGGGTATACTCAGTAGTGGTATTTCTGGGTCACATGGCAAATGTACATTCAACTTCTTAAGGACTGCTGAACAGTCCTCCACAGTGGCTACACCATTCTACATTCCCACCAACAATGATAAGTGTTCCTATCTTTCCACATCCTCTCCAATTGTATTTCCTGACTTTTTAATAGTGGCCACTCTGATAGGTGTGAAATGATATCTCATTTTAGTTTTGATTTGCATTTCCCTAATACCTAGTGATGCTGAACATTTTTTTCTTATATTTTTTCACCATTTGTATTTCTTCTTCAGACAATTGCCTATTAAAGTCTTTTGCCCATTTTAAAATCTGATCATTTGTCTTTTTATCATTGAGCTGTAGCTTCTTTTTATACATCATGGATATTAAAACCTTATTGGATATGTGATTTACAAATATTTTCTCCCATTGAGTCTTCTGCCTTTTCACCACTTTGAGCAAAGTCCTTTGAGGTGCAAAAATGTTACTTTTGAGGAGGTTCCTCTTATCTATTTTTTTCTTTTGTTGATTGTGCTTTGGTTGTTATGTCCAAGAAACCACCACCTACCACAAGATCTTTAAGATATTTCCCCACATTTTCTTCTTATAGTTCTTTTATGTTTTATATTTAAGTCTTTGATCTTGTATAGGGAGTGTGATAGTGGTCCTCTTTCATTCTTTTGGTTATAGATATCTAGTTTTCCCAGCACCAGTTGTTGAAAAGACTTTTTTGTTCCATTAACATGGATTTGATAGGTTTGTTGAAAACCAGTTGGTCATAAATAAGCCCATCCACTCATTGATGTGTCTATCTTTATGCCAATACCATGCAGTTTTGACCACTGTAGCTTTGTAATATGTTTGAAGTTCAGGCCATGCAATTCCTCCCACATTGCTCTTCTCTTTGAAAATTCATTTGGCTATTTGGGCACAATTTCCCTTCCAAATGAATTTGATAATTAACTTTTCTATTTCTATAAAGTAAGGTGTTAGAATTTTTATTGGTATTATATTTGATCTATAAATCTCTTTGGGTAGAATTGTCATCTATATTTAGTCTTTCAATCCATGGGCATGGGATGTCTTTCCATTTGTTGTGGTCTTCATTGATTTCTTTTAGCATTGTTTTGTAGTTTTCTGCATATTGTCCTGTATTTCTTTGGTAAAATTGATTCCTAGGTATTTGCCTAATTTTGTTGCTATTGAAAATGGGATTTTCCCCATGACTTTCTTTTCAGATTGTTCAAAACTTGTATACAAAAACAGTATTAATTTTTGCATGTTCATCTTGTATTTTGCCACTTTGCTGAATTCTTTTATTAGCTCAAGCAGTTTTGTTACAAACATTTCAGAATTTTCTAAATATAGGATCATGTTATCTGTGAATAGGGAGAATTTTGTTTCCTCTTTTCCTATTTGGATGCCTTTTATTTATTTATTTTTCTTGTCTAATTGCTTTGGCTAGAACTTCTAGGACAATGCTGAATAACAGATTACAGTGGGTATTCTTGTCTTGTTCCCAATCATAGAGGGAAAGCCTTCAATATATCCCCATTGAGCATGGTGTTGGCTGTGGATTTGTCATATATGTCCTTTATCATATTGAGTAATTTTCCATCTCTTTCTATCTTTTAAAGTATTTTTTTATCAAGAAAGGATTATAGATTTTGTCAAAAGCTTTTTCTGCCTGGATAGAGAGTATCATGTTTTATCCTTTTCATTACATTAATTGATTTTCTTATTTGAACCACTCTTGCATACCAAGGATAAAGCCTACTTGATCATGATGTATAATTGCTTTAATAAGGTGTTGAATTTGATTTGCAGATATTTTGTTGAGAATTATTGCATCTATGTTCATTAGGCAATTGGTCTGTAATTTTCTTTTCTTGTAGCATATTTATCTGGCTTTGTTATTAGGGTGATAATGGCTTTATAATATGTATTTAGTAATTTTCCCTTCTCTTCAATTCTTTGGAAGAGTTTAAACAGGATTGCTACTAATTCCAGAAATCCTTGGTAGAATTCACCTGTGAAGCCATCTGTTCCAGGACCTTTCATTTTTGGAAGATTTTTGATGACTGATTCCATCTTTTTACTTATGATTGGTTTGTTAAGTTCTTGAATTTCTTGTAGCAAAATCATGAACAATGTGGTTATGAATATTGGTGTGCAGATGTCTGTTCATGTTTCTCCTTTCCATTCTTCTGGGTAAAGGTATTTATGGGCCACATGGCAAGTCTATATTCAACTTACTTAGGAACTGCTGAACTGCTCTCCACAGTGGCTGTACTATTCCACATTCCCATCAATAGTGAGAAAGCATTTGTATCTCTCCACATCTTCTCCAACACTTGTACATTTTTGACTTTTTAATAGTGACCATTCTAATAAGTGTGAAATAATACCTCATTTAGTTTTGCTTTGCATTTCCATAATCCCTAGTGATGTTGATTATTTTTTCTTATGTTTTTTCACTATCTATTTCTTCTTTGGAAAATTCTTCATTCAATCTTTTGCCCATTTTAAAAAACAAAATAAAATTTATTTATTAGCAGTTAGTATGTTCTTTCCCTCTTGGCAACCTGAAGAGTTCAGTTACAATGAAAAGCTAGGATCAGTTGTTTCCCATCATGGAGTGCTCTGTGCAGAAAATTACAGGGTTAGGAGAATTTAACCAATTTATTGACCTGATTGTCTCACCCTGGAGCCCCTTCCCATCCCCCAAGTGCTCTATACCAGGATTTCTAGCTAAAAGAATCTTTTGCATGAAGTCCTTTCTCTCTTTAACTAAATTTCAGTTCCTAACCATGATTGAAGTTGAACCATATTTTCCATGCAGATTCAACCACTTTAAATCAAGTCAGTCAGTCTTAGACCTATTGTTCATGTGTATATGTATGCAAATATGTATTAAATATATTTATTTAAATGTTTATAAAACACACTCAATCTGATTTGCAGTAAGTTGCACAGAATTTAGAATCTATTGTATGCTACTCAATTTTACCACTGTGGTTTGTGTCCTGAGCTTTGGATTAAAATTTTATTGTAAATCATTACTATACTCTTTCCCTTCTCTTTTCCCTCTGGGATGCTCATAATGTGTATGTTTGAGTGATTCCTGTTGTCATTCAATTCCCCAAGCCTCTGCTGAATTTTTCCCTTTTTCAAAAGCTATCCCTCTGGGATGCTCATAATGTGAATGTTTGAGTGTTTCATGTTGTCATTCAATTCCCCAAGCACCTGCTGAATTTTTCCCTTTTTAAATGATATCTGCACAATTTTGGATGTCTTATCTTTGATGTTGCTAATATTTTCCTCTGCCTGTTCAAATCAGCTGTTATGTGTTACTAGTGTATTTTTAATTTCTTTCACTGTGTCTTTCATTACTAAAAGATGTTGTCTTTTTATGTATGTTTTCAGTTTCTTCTGTATGTTCCCTCAGTGCTTCTTTATTTCCTTTATTTCACCCTTCATTTCATTGAGTCAATTAAGCATATTTATTTGGACATACTTATAAGTTGTTCCACATTTTATGTCTCCTCTTGATTTTTAGTTTGTTCATTAGACTGGGCCATGATTTCCTGTTTCTTAATGTGGCTTGTAAATGTTGCTGATGTCCAAGCACCCATTTATATTAATAGACGTATTCAGTTGGTTAATTTCTCTGTTTGGCTAGAGTTTTATTTTTGCTTGGTTTTGTTTTAGGAATCCTCTTTGTCACTTGGTTCCACTTATTCTGTATTTTTGAAGTTTTCTGTGCTCAACAGAAAAGAAATTATATCCACAAAAAGGAAAGAAAGGTAAAGAAAAAAGGGAAAGAAATAGAAAAGAGTAAAAAAGAAGTGTGGAAAAAGAACAAAAAAGAGACACAAAATAAATAATAAGATGGAAAATAGTACACAGGAATAAAAATTTAAATACATAAAAACAGGGAAAAAGGAAATAAAATAAAAGGCCAGATAAGTTAAGAGGATAAGAAAGTCAAAACAGGGAAAGACAGAAAGAAGAAAGAAAAGAAGAAGTAATAAATGAAAGAAAGAAAGAAGAAAGAAAAAATAAAATTGGAAAGAAAGAAAATATAAGGAAAAAGAGGATAAAATAATAATGGTAATAAAAGATAAGGGTGGAAATAAAAAACAAGAGAAATGGGAAGAGTGATAGAAAGAAGAAAAACAGGAGAAGGACTGAAAATAAGGAAATGAAAGAGAAAACAACAAACCAAAACAAAGGAAACAAATACCTGGATCTCTCTCTATGACCACCAAGACCAGCCAGGCTTATCTTCTCAGGCTGCCTGTTTCAGCCAATTGATCATCCCACAAAAAACAAAGAAACAAAAATCAATTACACACCTCCTTCTCAGGTCACAAGAAACTCACTAGTCTACTCTCCTCCAGCTGTTTGTACCTGCTAATCAATGGCCCCAGAGCCAGCCTCTCATTCAGTACCTGGATGTCAGAGGGAAAAAGAAGGAAATAGAAATAAAACAGCAAAAACAAAACAAAACAAAACAAAAACACCACCTCTGGCTAAGTTACCTCAGGTCTTTCTGCAGAGCACTTGGCTGTCCCCTACTCTAAGCAAGTTGGCCACTGACCCACCTGTGGGATTAATTCTTACCAGTTACCATCTCCCCCAGAGCTGACTGCATGGCTCCCCCTTCCTCAGGGCTGGTCCCACAGTTTTTCACTCCTCCTGGGCCAGCTGGTATGCTCTCTACTTCTCCAGGATGGCCTCTTCAGGCTGGTTGGCTCCATTTTTCCCTGTGCCTAGCTGGGACCCCTCCCTCTCTAGCCGCCCTTTCCTATTGCCAACTGACCCTCAAGTTTTCCTTATGCCCAGCAAGCCTGCCTACTTCCCCACAATTTCTAGATGAATAGTGAAGCCTGTCATTCATACTCCACCATCTTGGATTCTGCACATTGATTTTCTTGAATGCATATTCATGCTTTTATTAAATTTGGGAAGTTTTCTGCCTTTTTTCTTTGAGTATGCCTTCTGTCCCTTTCTCTTTTTCTTTTTCTGGGATTCTTATAATTCTTATATTGGTCCCATAGTTCTTTTAGACTGTGTTCACTTTTTTCATGCTTTCTTTCTCCTTTTCTGTCTGAATGATTTCAATTGTTTGTCTTTGAGTTGACAGAGTCTTTCTTTTGCCAGCTTCAATCTACTGTTAAAACCATCTAGAGAATTTTCATTTCAATGATAAAACATCTTTAACTTCAGTACTGGATTGGCTCCTTTTTAAAATTTCTATCTCTTTATTGAGATTCTAGTATTGTTCATTCATTGTTTTGCTGGTAACCAGTAGTTCTTTCCTGTGTTTTCATTTATCTCATTGAGCATATTAAGAGTCATTTTTTGGGACATGGAGCTGCCCTGGATGGTACTTCAGAGGCAATCACCGGACATTGTAAATCCTCACAGGGCCCACTGGATGGAATGGAGGAGAGTATGGGCTATGATGTGAACCAATGTATATGAGGTGCAGAGGTGCCCAAAGATGTACTTACCAAATCCAATGGATGTGTCATGATGATGGGAACGAGTGTTGTTGGGGGGGGGAGAGGGGGGTGGGGGGATGGGGTTGAATGGGACCTCACATATATATTTTTAATGTAATATTATTACAAAGTCAATAAAAAAAAAAAGAGTCATTTTAAAAATAATCTCTGTTCTTTATGTCCAAAGTCTCATCCTCTTCTTTGATGATTTCAGGATTTTTTAATTGTCCTTTTGGAAGGATCATCATTTCCTGTTTATTTGTCTTGTAGTTTGTTACACACCGTTCATTTTTATATTTTAAAGTATTAATTCTGTGATTTAGTCTATGAGCTGTCCATTCCTTATTTGGTACCTGTATAGCAATTTGATACAGATTTCTTTGAATGTCAGGAACAAAACAAACAAACCAGTGCATAAAACACCATTCAAAGTCCTTGAAAATTGGCTCTGTGTTGGCTGGCGTGCTTCTTGAGAGTTTACTCTTCTTATCAAAATCAACTCAAGTCAAATGTGAAGTCCATTTTCCTCTCCATATTTACTGAGGCTGTCTTTTTGTGGGCTTCTGCTAGTTCACTGCTTTAGGAATTCTCCCATGTACAAAAATTTGAGTGACATCTCTACTCCCTATGAAAAAGACTTTCTCCCTTTCTCAGGTGGTCTATTGTATGCCTTAAAATAGGTAATATTTTGTTCCAGACCACTTCAATTCAATTGTTTCAGCTTTCCACATGCTCCTCCTGCTGACAGGGTGGATCCAAGACAGTTAACTAGAGATAAGTTTTCTTGTTCAGTCTTTCATAGTACAACTGGATAGAGAGGTACTGACATACAAGCACTGCAGTACATGCATATGAGTTACTCTGCTCCATCTGGAACAGGGCCAAAGACCAAAAATCAGAATTCAGACTTTTTAACATGATGCCTGCAATGTGCTCCATAAGGTTCTCCTACCATTTTTTAAAACTGGATTTTCTTGTCTTGACACTTGCCCAGTTACTGCAAACCTTTAACTGTTTTCAGGAAGATCACTGTCAATTTTAGCTAGTTGCTCAAAGATTCTGGGGGGGGGGGGTATGGCACCCTGCAGCAAATCACATCACCATCTTGGTCAACCAAATACTCTCACCTCTTAGTTTTAAAGCTCTGTTATCTTGGTTTGACACTTGTTCAATTGTTGTAATCCTTTAATTGCTTTCTGGAGTTTCTCAGATTTTTCTGAAGTTTGTAAGATATCTAACATTTTTGATAGTTGTTAAAGTATTTTGTGGGGAAATAGCATCCTGGAAGTTCTTAAACCACATATTTAGGGTTAACTTTTGGTTGATTTTAGAATTAGGGTTTTTAGGATTTGGATTATGGTTAATGATAGTTCATCTTTTTTTCTGTTTTGATTAGAATTAGGATAAGAGTGTTTTTAGGGTTCTGTTTAGGGTTAAGTTTAGCATTATTACTGTTTTTAGTTTCAGGGTTAGGGTTAGGATAATGTTCCTGTCAGGATTAGGGTTAAGTATAGGATTATGGTTAAGTTTAGCTTTAAGATTCATGTTAGCATTAGGGTAAGGTTAGAGTTAGATTTGATATTTAAGACTTGATTTAGGTTTAATGTTAGTGTTTTTAGGATTAGAGGTAGCTTATTTTATGGTTGGGTTAAGGTAAAGGTTGTTTTTAGTATTAGGGTAGGATTTATAATTAGGATTATTGAAATTACTGCTCAAACATGGTCACTCTCTAAGACAAACTCAGCATGTAAATACATTACCTTCCCTTCAGCATGGGACATGATCGTGGGGATGAGACTTTCTTATGCCGAGGGATTACTGCTGAGCATTAACTGGTGATGCACCTAGAAAAAGACCATGAATATAAGGGAGAAATAGTAAAGACAAATGAGTTTATATGGTTAAGAGACTTCAAAATGAGTTGGGAAGTCATCAGATGGATTGCACTTATGCACACCTCAGCAGAATCTCAGGGATAGTCATAGTAGATACAACCCCAGGTAGTGGTGCTTCTGAGGGCTATGGAGACACCCAAGACCTACAGTCATGACACATGGCTGTGGTATTCAGTGCTTTGCCAATGGGCCCTACTTTTGAATTTGTGCTCCTGAATGTGATGGAGTTGGACTCAGATGTGATCTCTCTATGCATGCCTCTTCTGTAACTTTTACTGAATCTGTGTTTAATGTATGCTCGACACTTGAATCTCTAGACTATGTACCAGCTGGGCCCTGACCCTCAGCAGATTTGCAGCTCCTACTCTCTGGTTAATTGCATTTACCCAGTTCAGTTAACAGGGAGGTGATGATGGTCAACCACCACACCAGGAAATCATGAGTCTATAGCTGCAAGAGAATTCCATCCATCAGTCATGAGGAATCTAAGCCCCAACTTGATTTAGAGGTGGAGTGGACATTGCCCTCCAAGGTCCTCAGGAAGGGGGAATAAAATATGGATTAGAGTGAACTTACTGGTATTCTACTACAGAATTATTGTGACTCTAGCAATGTAAGAAATTATATCATTGATGTGGAGACAGTGGCTGTGGGAGTTCTTGAAGGCAGGGAGAGGGAAAAATGTGTGATATTGGGGTATTTTGGGGACTTGATACTATCCTGAATAATATTGCAGGGACTGAGGCAGGACATTATATATCCTGCCATAATTCACTGAATGGACTGGGAGAAAGTGTAAACTGCAACATAAGCTATAATCCATTCAGTGTGGCAATGCTCCAAAATGTACTCATCAAATGCCATGAATATAGCACACTAATAAAGAAGATGTTGATGTGAGGGGAGTGGGGGAGGTGAGGAATGGGGTATATGGGAAACCCTCTGTTTCCCAAAACTTCTTCAAAAATGAAGTATAATATATTGCCAAATTCAATTAATAGGAAAATGAAGTAGTAATGATAGGTTTAAAGATTAGAAATAGAATATACAATAATTTTAAAAAACTAAAATAAAGTAAAAAAAATAAATTGGGGTGTTAAAAAAATGGAAAACATCGCAAATTTTTTTGACATTTTGCCCTTTCATCACTGTAATAGGTGTTGCCCTGTGTGAACAGTGTCAAGGCAATCCCTTGCATTTCTTCCTCAGTGTCTACCTCCTTTTTAAATTATTATAATGTCTTCAAAAATGTTTTAGGTCACAGTAAAGTCACATATAGAATATAGGGGACTTCCATATACCCAACATCATACCCTTTCCCCCATTCCCCAGCAATGATCTCTTTACATGTAGATGTTAAATTTGCTACAACTGATGTAGAAATATTGAAACATAATTACTAATGATGATTCCATTACGGTTTACATTATGGATTATATTTTAGAATGTACACATTTATAATTTTTTGGTTACATTATGGTTTACATTTTAGATCATACACTTTTATAAATTTTTGGTGAAACTTAACATGGCCTGTATCCATCATTGAATGATCTTGTGGAACACTTCCATTGCCCCCCAGTTATCCCCTCTTCCATCTATTCTATTCCTCTTTCCCCCTCCTCTAGAGGCCCACAGTGGGAACCAAGCTTCACTGCTTGAAGGAGATGATTCATAGATACTTGCAACAATGCTGAGGGCTTGACAAACTAGTCTGTCCTCCCCCATTGGAAGTCACCCATGCTCTTGAGAGATAACCACCCCTCTGCTTGAGAACATCACGCCACTCCCGGATGAGGTCATAAAACATTCCCACTCATTGTATGGGTCTCCACCTACTATATAACACACTATGACATGATGAGTACTCACACACTCTCTAGAAGCTTGTCCCAGGTGCACCCTGGGTCATATGTACCCCAACAAAAACCTTAAACCAGTAACCCTTCCTTATTATGCTTTCTAAAGAATTTTCTTAACATTATAGTTTCAACCAAATACCCAACAATCTCCCATGTTCACTTGATCCCCACCAACCCCCCCCCCCCATTCCTTGGGCCATCTTATGTATTCTCCCAACACAGTCCCCCCACAAGGCTACAAAGCCCAACCCAATAGTATCCTTATAACCCTGTCTTATCCCTTCACTTCACATTTACTTACCTCCACTTTATCATAGATTTCTTCCATGTAGGCATTGACTCACAATCTTCCTATCCACACCCCCCCCCATTTTCTGTAAGCCTATCTTCCAGTCTCCAGATCTCTGAGACAGTTTGACTTGTTTAATTCATATCAGAGAGATCATGTAGTATTTGTCCTTCAGAGCCTGACTTTCTTTACTCAACATAAGGTCCTCAAGATTCATCCATGTAATCCCATGTGTTAGTACTGTATTCTTTCTTACAGCTGAGCAGTATTCCATTGCACATATATATCACATTTTATTTATCCATTCATCTGCTGATGGGCATTTGGGTTGATTCCAACTTTTAGCAATAGTGAATAATGCCTTTCTGAACATTGTATACATGTATGAGTTTGTGTCCTTGATTTCAGTTCCTCTGGTTATATACCCAGCAGTAGAATTGCTGGGATATATGGCAAATCTATAGCTAGTTTTTTGAGGAACCACGAAACCAGCAGTGGATGAGGGTTCCCATTCCTCCACATCCTCTCCAATACTTGTAGTCCTCTGTTTTTTAAATAGTTATCAGTCCAATGGACTTAAGATGGTATCTCATTGTAGTTTTATTCATATTTTCCTAATAGCTTGTGATGTTGAGCATCTTTTCAAGTTTTTTTAGCCATTTGTATTTCTTCTTTGGAGGAACATCTGTTCAAATCTCTTGCCCTTTTTTTATGCCCCCCCCACAGCTTTTTGCATGTTGTCTGCTCTCTGTGTACATTCACTGTATTTATTTTATTTTGCCTCCCCCCTTGTGGCTTGCTTGTTGTGTGCTATGTCCTTTCACTGTGGCCTCTTCTGTGTTCTTGCTTGTCTCTCTTTTCGTTCTATCACCTTGCTGAGCTGGTGCTCTGCAGCATGTGGCTGATCCTGCCTTCACAAGGAGACCCTGGACACGAACTGAGGACCTCCCATATGGTAGATAGGAGCTCATCTGATTGAGTCGATTGAGTCACAGTTTCTTCCCTCTTGCCCATTTTTGATGTGCTGTTTGCCTTTTATTTTCAAGATGTAGGATTTCTTTGTATATACTTGATATTAGGTTCCTATCAGATATATGGTTATCAAATATTTTCTCCCACTTGGTAAGCTGTTTGTTTCACTTTCTTGATAAATTCCTTTAAGGTGCAAAAGGTTTTAATTTTGAGGAGGTTTCACATAATTATTTTTTCTTTCACTGCTCATGCTTTGGGTGTGAAATTCATAAAGTCATTTCCTATTGCAAGGTCCTGTAGATGCTTCCCTACATTGTCTTCCAAGGTCTTTATGGTCTTGGCTCTTATATTTACATCTTTGATATATCTTTAGTTAATTTTGGTATAAGATCTAAGATAGTAATTCTCTCTCATTTTTCGCATATGGATATCCAAATCTCCAAGCACCGTTTGTTGAAAAACTCATTCACTCCCTGTTGAGGGGGTTTAGTAGCCTTGTTGAATATCAGATGAGTGTATTTGTGAGTATCTATATCAGAACTCTCATTTCTGTTCGTTTGGTCAGTATGTCTATCCTTGTGCCAATACCATGCCATTTTGACCACTGTAGCTGTGTAGTATGTTTTAAAGTCAGGTAGTGTGATTCCTCTGATTTCATTTTTCTTTTTCAAAATGTCTTTAGCTATTTGGGGCCTCTTTTCCTTTCAAATAAATTCTATAGTTAGTTTTTCCAGTTCATTAAAAAATTCTGTGTTGATTTTTATTTGCATTGCATTAAATCTATAGATCAGTTTGGGTAGGATAGACATCTTGGTGATATTTAGTCTTCCTATCCATGAATGGGGGATTGTCTTCCATTTATTTAAGTCTTCTTTGATTTCCTTGAATGGTTTTGTGTAGTTTTCTGTGTATAAGTCTTTTACATCTTTAGGTAAATTTATTCCTAGATATTTGATTTTTTAATATCAATTTTTTAAAGATTTATTTTTATTTATTTATCCCCCCACTGCTCACTTGCTGTCTGCTCTCTGTGTTCATTCATCATGCATTCTTCTGTGGCTGCTTGTCTCCCTTTGTCACGTCATCTTACTGTGACAGCTCTCCACAGGTGCAAACCACCAGCTTTCCATGGGTATGGACAAGCTTGCCTTCACAAGGAGGCCCTGGGAAATGAACCCAGGGCTTCCCATATGGTAGATGAGAGCCTAATCAATTGAGTCACTTCTGCTTCCCTATATCAATTTTTAATTTTCTTTTTTAAAAAGATAAATAGATCACACAAAACATTACATTAAAAAAGATAAGAAGCCCCCATATACCACAATCCCCACCCCTGCTCTTCCCCATTAATATCCCCTTTCATGAGCAAGCATATTCATTGCATTTGGTGAATAAACCCTAGCCACACCGTATGGACCATAGAAGTTCACAGTCTCCCCCAGGACATCCAGTGGGTTATGGCAGGATAAACAACGTCCTGCATCCGTCCCTGCAATATCATTCAGGACAACTCCAAGTCCTGAAAATGCACCCAAACACACCCCTTCCTCCCTCTCCCTGCCTTCAGCAGTATTTGATTTTTTAATTAACTATTGTAAATGGTTTTTTCCTTCATTTTCTCCTCAGATTGTTCATTATTTCTGTACAGAAGTGTTACTGATTTTTGCACTTTGATCTTATAACTTGCGACTTTATTGAACACATTTATAAGTTCCAGAAGCTTTATTGTAGATTTATCAGGGCTTTCTATTTATAGGATCATGTTGTCTGCAAACTGTGACATATTGACTTCTTCCTTACCAATCTGAATGCTTTTTATGTCTGGTTCTTGCCTCAGTGTTCAAGCAAGTACTTCCAGCCAAATGTTATATAGGAAGAGTGATAGTGGGCATCCTTGTCTTGTTCCTAATCTTAGAGGGAAAGCTTTTAGGATTTCATCATTGTAAATGATGTTAGCTGTGGGTTTTTCATGTATACACTTAATCATGCTCAGAAATTTTACTTCTATTCCTATATTTTACAGTGTTTTTATCAGGAATGGGTGCTGTATTTTGTCAAATGCTTTTTTCTGCATCTATAGATATAATCATGTGGTTTTTTTCCTCCTTGTTCTGTTTATATGGTGTGTTACATTGATTGGTGTTGAACCATTCTTGTATATCAGGGATGAATCCCATTTGGTCATGGTTTATAATTAGTTTGATGAGTTATTGAATATGATTAGCAAATATTTTGTTGAGGATTTTAGCATATAGGTTCATTCGAGAGATTGGTCTGTAATTTTCCTTTATTGTAGCATCTTTGGCTTCAGTATTAGGGTAATGTTGACACCATAGAATGAGTTACACAATGTTCCCTCTATTTCTATTTTTTGGAATAATTTAAGCAAGATTGGTGTTAGTTCTTTCTAGAATGTTTTGTAGAATTCACCTGTGAAGTCATCTGGCCTAGGTCTCTTCTCAGTTGGGAGGTTTTTAATGACTGATTCTTTCTCTTTACTTGTGATTGGTTTGGTAAGATCATCAATTTATTCTCTCTTCAATGTAGGTTGCTTATGTATTTCTAGGAATTGTCCATTTCCTCTAAATTGTCCTTTTTGCTAGCATAGAATTTTTCAAAGTATCCTCTTATGATAATTTTTATTTCTGTGGGGTCAGTGGTGAAATCTTCTTTCTCATTTCTTATTTTGTGTATTTACATACTCTCTCTTTTTTTTCTTTGTTATTCTTGCTAAGGCTTTGTCAATATTATTGGTCTTTTCAGAGAACCAGGTCTTGGTGTTCTTTATTTTTTTCTAGTGTTTTCTTATTTTCTATTTCATTTGGCTCTATTCTGATCTTTGTTTTTTCTTTCTTCTTTCTTTGGGGTTAGGTTGTTATTTTTTTTATTTTTTATTTTTTTACTAATTCCTCCAAGTGTGCTGTTAAGCCTTTATTTAGCTCTGTCTTCTTTTTTGATGTATGGACTTATGGCTATGAATTTCCCTCTCATAAGAGCTATTGCTGCATCCCATAATTTTGATATGTGGTGTTGTCATTGTCATTGATTTCAAGGTAGTTACTGATTTCTTTTGAGATTTCCTCCTTGATCCACTGTTTGTCTAAGAATATGTTGCTTAACTTCCATATCTTTGTGCTTAATCTGGTTCTCTGTCCCTTGCAGAATTCCAGCTTCATTCCACTGTGGTCAGAGAAATTATTTTGTACAATTTCAATCTTTCTGAATTCATTGAGACTTTCTCTGTGGCCTAGCATGTAGTCTATCTTAGAGAGTGATCCATGTGCACTTGAGAAGAATTTATATCCTGCTGTAATTGGGTATAAAGTTCTGTATATGTCTATTAGGTCCAGATACTCTAATATATTATTCAAAGTCTTTGTTTCTTTATTGATTATCTGTTGAGATGTTCTTTCACCAATGTTCTTTCATTGGTAATAATGGTGTATTAATGTCCCCCACTAAAATCATAGAGGTATCTATTCCTCCACTAGTTTTTCCACTGTTTGCCTCATGTATTTGAGGTACCCTGATTAGGGGCATAAATATTTATGATTGTTCTTTTTTCTTGAAAGATTACCTATTTACTAATATGTAGTGTCCATATTTGTCTCTCACAATAATTTTCATTTAAAGTTCACTTTTTCTGATTTTAGCACAGCTACTCCTGCCCTTTTTTTTTATTATTATTGTTTGTCTGTAAGATTGTTTTCCAGATGCATAAAGATGGGTCATATTTCCTTATCCATTCTGACCATCTGGATCTCTTGACAGGTGAGTTTAAGTCATTAACATTCAGTGTTATTATTGAATACTAGTCATATTTACACTAGCCATAGTGTAAAGGAATTACTTACACTAGCCCTATTTTCTTTAGATTTGTGTATGTCATATGGTGTTTTTATTTCTTTTTGTATTTTTAGTTGTTCTTATACTCTCCTCGAACTTTGTTTCTCCTGATTTTTTTCTTTCCTTCTGTAAAACTCCCTTTGGTATTTTTGAAGGGCATGTTTCTTATTGGCATACTTTCTTAATTTTTGTTTATCTATGAATATTTTGAAGTGTCTGTCATTTTTTAATGCCAACTTTGCTGGATAGAATATTCTTGGCTGGAAGTTTTTTTCTTTTAGTACCTTGACTATGTCATACCACTGCCTTCTTGCCTTCATGCTTTCAGATGAGAAATCAGCACTTAATTTTATTGTGTTTCCCTTATATGTGAATGTTCTCTTTTCTCTTCCTGCCTTCAGTATATTCCCTTTGTCCTGAACATTGGATAATTTGACAAATATATGTCTTGGGCTAAACCTGTTCATATTTATACTGTTTAGGGTGCATTGCACTTCCTGGACATATACATCCATCTCACTCAACAGTTTTGGGAATTTTTCAGTCATTATTTCCTTCAACACCCATTCCGTCCCTTTTCCCTTTTCTTTTTCTTCTGTGATGCCTATAATGCTTATGTTTGTGTGTTTTGTGTTGTTATTCAAATCCCTAAGTCCCTGCTGGATTTTTTCTATCTTTTTATTGATCAATTCTACTATCTGTTTGGTTTCAGATATACTGTCTTCCACATCACTAATTCTCTCCTCTGCCTCTTCAATTTTGCGTTATTTGCTGAGGGTGTATTTTTGATTTTTTGAATTGTGCCATTCATCACCATAATGTCCATTATCTTTTGTGTGTATGTTTCCAATTTCTTCAGTATGCTCTCCACATGTTTTCTTAATATCCTTATTCTCTTCCTTCACTTCATTAAGTTGGTCCATGATATTTGTTTGATGAGCTTTTGGTAGTTTTTCAAGGTTCTGCTACTCTTCCTGGTTTTTAGTTTGTTCATTTGATTGGCCTCTGTCTTCCTGATTATTGGTATAGGTTGGAATTTTTTTGTTCCTCTTTGGTCATCATTTTTTCTTGAGTTTCTTAAGTTGATTGGCTTCTTTGTCTAGTCTTGGGTTCTTTTTAGGTGTTGTTTGTGTGTGTGTGTTAAGTTTTCTCTTTGACACTTTGTTATTCTTATTGTATTTCCTTGTCATTGTCTGGTTTCCCTTGAAGGAAAAATTTAGGGCCAGATAAGCAAAAGACTTAAGTATAATAGTAATATTGACAGTAAATGTTAACAGAAGAACCATATAAGACTTAGGAGAATGAATATTAAACTCATGTTAGTTGCATAGGGTTATAGGAATAAAAAAGTGGAGTACCTACAATGAGATGGGAAACTGAATATGGAGAAGAATATAGTATGAATTTTAAAGCCAGCATGATCAGGTTAGGGGGAAAGAAAAAAGAAAAGACAATAACAAAAAGAGTTAATAATACTTAAAAAACAGAATAAAAGTGTTTATAATAAAAAGCCAGAAAAATTGGAGGCTACACAAAGAGAGGTGAAATGTAAGAGTAACAACAGATGGTGGAAGATAGAAAGATGTAGGATGGAAAGGAGATAGCATTGGTAGCCAAAATCAGTACACACAGAAAAGCAGAAATCAAGGATGAGGAAGCACAGCAAAGAAGAAACATGCTAGTAACACAATACAAAAAAAGAGAAAAAGTAAAAAAAAAAAAAAAAGAGGTGGGGGGATACAGAGGAAGAAAATACAAGAAAATGAAAAAGAAAACCAGAAAAGATCTCAAGCAAAGAATCCTCTTTGCAATTGAATAAACTGATTAGGAATCTGTCCTTACCCCTTTCTCCCTTATTCCCTTCCCTCTCTCCTATGGCAGCAGGAAGCCCATGTGGGAGCTCCTCTCTGAGATTCCAATGTGTGAACCAATGCACAACAGAAAATAATGACTCTCAATCTCTTTGAGAGAGAGCCACCCACACCTTGCCAGGAACCCTAAATATGCTTTTGGAAGTCTACCAAGCACTTCCAACTATCTTCGTCCCTAGGTGTGCTGCACAGGACTAGTTAATTGCCTGACTCCATCTTCTTCCAGGCCAATTTTCCCTATTCCATTACACTTAGGTAAATCAGGCTGCCTCAGCAGAATCATCTCTCACCTCTTCTAAGTTTCTCCTCAAACCAGCTGGTATGCTCTTTAAAGCTCAAAGAGTTGTGTCCACACAATGAATCTGCATTCCTCGGAATTCTCTGCAACTCTTTGGACCCCCTTCACCAAAACCCTCCTACTCTCAGTGTCTGCTGGAGACCAGCAGGCTCAGGGACTCCTGGGGTTTGGGGTTCAGGGAGTGCTGGATTTTGGGAACAGGGGTTTAGGGAATGCAGGTTTAGGGAAGGCATTGTTTGGAGAATGCAGATTTGGGGATTGAGACTTCAGGGAATGCAGAGTTTGGGGAATGCCACCGCATGACAAGCAGAGCTTGGGGAATGATGTGGCTATCTGCCCCAAGGGAAGGGCTTGGCCCTCCCACTACTCCAGGCACAAGCACCACAAACTCGTGTTTTTACCCTTAGAAATCACTCTTTTTGTTGCACCCTCTCCAGATAGATGTCCAGAAGCCTGCTTTGTGGGCTCCCAAGAAAGCTCATTCAGGCAGGACCTTGTCCCCACTCAGCTGTTTCTCTGTAGGAGAGTTGATGTGGGTGCACTTACTCAGATGCCATCTTACACTTAATTCACGAGTGGGTCTCTTTTACTTTAAGAGTAGAGGTAGGATTGTTAGGTTTGGGATTAGGTTTGGGGTTTTGGTTAAGTTTTGTAGATAGTTTAGTGTTAGAATTATTTTAGGCATAGGTAGGTTTAGATTTTGATGTTATGTTTGCTGATGAGGTTAAGGTTAGGTTTACAGTTGGGATTGTTATGATTATGGATATGGTAAGTGTTATATGATAGTGTTAGGGTTAGTGTTGCTTGAGTTAAGATTAGTGTTTGGTTTAGGATTATGTTAGTGTAGAAATGCTGTTAAGTTTTAGGTTTAGATTTTGGGTTAGAGATATAGTTGTGGTTACATATAGAGTTTGTATTAGGGTTAGGGTTAAGGTGAGGTTGGTAAGAGTTATTGTTAAGATTGTGTTTTTTTTGACATTATGGTATTATTTATTTATTTTTTAAGTGTTACATTAAAAGATATGAGATCCCCATATACTCCCACCCCCCTCACCACACACCTCCCACATCAACAACCTCTTTCATCATTGTGGGCCATTCATTGCATTTGGTGAATATATTTTGGAGCACTGCTACACCACATGGATAATGGTTTCCGTTGTAGTTTACACTCTCCCCCAGTCTACCCAGTGAGCCATGGCAGGACATACAATGTCCAGCATCTGTCCCTGTACCACCCAGGACAACTCCAAGTCCTGAAAATGCCCCCACATCATATCTCTTCTTCTCTCTCCTTACCCTCAGCAGTTACCATGGCCACTTTCTCCACATCACTGCTACAATTTCTTCCATTACTAATCACAATAGTTCCATAGTAGAATATCAGTAAGTCCACTCTAATCCATACTCTATTCCTCCATCCTGTGGACTCTGGGATGGTTATGTCTGCTTCACCTCTAGATTGAGAGGGGACTTAGATTCCACATGGATAATGGATGCAGTTCTCCTGCTTCCAGTTGTAGGCACTCTTGGCTCCTTAGTGTGGTGGTTGACCTTCTTCACCTCCCTATTAGCTGACCTGGCTAAGTTCAATGAACCAGATAGTAGGAAGTGCAATTCTGCTGAGGTTCAGGGCTCACCTGGCACATAGTCAGTCCAAAGATTCAAGTCTTCTGAGTATACACCAACCTTAGAACCAACCACAGACTCAATAAAAGTGACAGAAGTATGTGTAGAAAGGTCAGATCTGAGTCCATCACTATCACACTCAGGGACACAAATTACAAAGTAAGGCCTACTGACAAGGCACTGAACTCCAGAGCCATCTGCCACGAGCATAGAACCTGTGTGTCTCCAAACCCCCAGGAGCACCAGTACCTGGGGTTGTATCTACTTCAGTGCTCTCTGGGATCCTGCTGAGACATGATTAAGTGCAACCTCTGTGATGACCTCCTGACTCTTTTTTGAAGACTCTTAGCCATATAAACTCATTTGTCTTTACCATTTCCCTCTTTTATTCAAGGTCTTTTTCTAGTTGAATCACAGGTTAGTAATTGGTAGTAATCCCTTGGCACCAGGAAGGCTTATTCCTGGGAGTCATGTCTTACAGTGGAGGAAAGGTAATGCATTTACACGCTGAGTTGGGCTTAGAGAGTGGCCACATTTGGACAACATGGAGGCTCCAGGAGGTAACTTTTATGCACCCTGCAGCTCTAGGCCTAGTTGAAATTTCAGGCACTCAGTCTCATAAGCATAGTCATTGGTATCAAGGACTCATCATTGGACCATGCTTCTTCACTGGTCTTTGACCTTGCACTTGGGGGATTGCTTCCATTCCATTGGGGAATGTTGTATTGAAGTTTCCTTCATGCTGTCTCTGGTTATCCATAAAGGCCATGCCTTGAAGCCTAACAGATTGGTGACTCCACCAGGACTAAAATAAATTAATAAAAATATTAACCAGAGAATGTTTCCAAGGGGAACTGTGGAGAGACTTGTCTATATTGGAGCATCCCTGACTCTAGGAGCTCCTTTCCAGCCACCAAAGGAGTGAAAGCTCACAAGGTTAGGATGAAGGACCAGATTGTCCCCTTCTCCTGGTGGGAGACTTCATTGTTCCTTTATTCATTACATCTTTTTATCTTCTAGCTGACCATAAGCTAGCATTTGGTTTACCTTTACTAAAGTAATGAAGTGGGAGGGGTTTTGATGGGTTTGAGTCCCACACTCTCACTCCCTTAAAGGGGAAACCCACTTTTTGGCTTTGGCTAACTGCAAGTTAGCATTTGGTTTACTTCTGCTAAGATAGTGAAGTTTTGGTGGAAGTGGGAGAGGTTTCCACTCCCTTGCTCCCTTAAAGGGGAAACCCACTGCATTTCTGTTTTGTTTTGTTTCTTTAATTTTTATTTTTTTATTTATTCATTTTTTTAAAAAATATTACATTAAAAAAATATGAGGTCCCCATTCACCCACACCACCCCCACCCCACCACTCCCCCCACAGTAACACTCTCCCCCATCATCATGACACATCCATTGCATCTGGTGAGTACATCTCTGGGCATCACTGCATCCCATCGCCAGTGGTCCACACCATAGCCCACACTCTCCCATGTTCCATCCAGTGGGCCATGGGAAGACATACAATGTCCAGCAATTGTTCCTGCAGCACCACCCAGGACAACTCCAAGTCCCCAAAATGCCTCCACATCTCATCTCTTCCTCCCATTCCCCACACCCAGCAGCCACCATGGCCACCTTTTCCACACCAATGCCACATTTTCTCAATTATTAACCACAATAGTTCATGAATAGAATATCATTAAGTCCACTCTATAACTTACTATATTCCTCCTTCCTGTGGACCATGGCTTGGTTGTGTCCATTCTACATCAATGTCAAGAGGGGGCTTAGATTCCACATGGATACTGGATGCAATCCTTCTGCTTTCAGTTGTAGGCACTCTAGGCTCCATGGTGTGGTGGTTGACATTCTTCAACTCCATGTTAGCTGAGTGGGGTAAGTCCAATAAATCAGAGTGCAGGAGTTGAAGTCTGTTGAGGCTCAGGGCCTGGCTATCATATTGTCAGTCCAGAGATCCAAATCCCCTAGATATATCTTAAACCCCAGCACCAACTACAATTCCAGTAAAGGAGCATGAAAGGCTTGTGAAAAGAGATCACATCTGAGTCCAGCTCCATCACACAGAAACACCAGCTCCAAAGCAGGGCCAACTGATATGGCAGTGAACTCCATCTGCCATGACCATAGAACCTGTGGGTCTCTTTAGCCCTCAAAAAACCAATACCTGGGGTTGTATCTACTTTATCTGTCTCTGAGACTCTTCTCAGGTGTGCATAAGGGCAATCTTTCTGACAACCTCCAGACTCTTTTTGAGACTCATAGCCATATAAACCCATTCGTCCTTTCCATTTCCCCCTTAATTTAGGTCAAACAGCATTTTTAACTACTGTTTTTATATGTAGACAGGAATATTCTGCTAGTCTGTGTTGAACCTTTAATTCAACATCATTTTCTAGTTACGCCATCAGCTGGTACTTGGTAGTGATCCCTCGGTGCCAGGGAGGCTCATCCTTGGGTGTCATGTCCCACGCTGGGGGGAAGGCATTGAATTTACATGCTGAGTTTGGCTTTGAGACTGGCCACATTTGTGTAACACAGAGGCTGTCAGGAGGGAACACTTAGGCACAGTGTTGCTCTAGGCCTTCTTCTTATTTCAGGTATATAGGCTCACAAGCATAGTCATTAGTATCAGGGGGTCACTGTTGGACCCTCATTCCTTCCTAGTCCTTGCCGTTGCACCTGGGGGACTGCCGCTGCTCCCCTAAGGACCTTGACAGAGACCCCCTGGCCAGGAACCCAGTACCCCCCAACTGTTGTTTTTCATTGTTTCCACTATGAGTATAACCAAACATTTCCATGCACCCTGGACACATGCCCTGTATACCTCCCTGTCAGTAATATGTCCCCTGTCAATAAATCCCATACCAGTATTCCTCTGCTCCCATTGTTGAACCACTCTATCATTCAAAACTTCCTGAAAAGTGAAGCCCAATATAATGTCAGGTTCCCTTTCTAGTAAAATGGAATATAGCGATGAGTTTAAAGGTTAGATATAGAATACTTATTGATTTGGAAAAATTCTACATCCTATCTTTTTCTTTTCTTTTTTCCTAATTATTGAGCTTCTCTTCACAGGATCCCTAGATCACAGTAATTCAAATATCTAATATACAGTACTCCCACACATCCACCATAAAACCTTTTCCCTTCCACAGTGAAAATCTTTTAACTTATTCATCTCATATTTACTGAAACTGATGTACAGACTCTGAGTCAATAGCTTTCAAACAAGATGACATCTGTGCTTACATTGTGGTCCATACTTTGGATATACAGTTTTCTAAATTTTTTAGTTATCCTATGTTTTACATTATGGTTTACATTATTAGTCTGTCATCTCCTATATGTTTTTGGTGTAATATTACATGTTTTATATCCATCCTTGTGTACTCTCGGGAAACTCCTCTCTTACCCCCACATTTACCTTGGTTCCATCCATTCAACATCCATTTTCCCCTCCCCTTGGGGCCCACAGCGACAGCCAATCTCCATTTCCCAAGGAGCCACCTCCAGAGATACTTGCAACAGTGTTCAGGGCCTGACTTGCTCAACTGCCCTAATGCTTTGGGAGCCACCCTTTCTCTTGAGAGATACAGTTCCCTCTATTTGATGGCATTAGTCCTCCCCAGGATGTGGGTCCACCCCCACTCTCACTACTTGGGTCTCTACCCAATGGTACAACCCACCCTGGCAAAATGAGCATTCAGACATTCCCCAGGAGTCCGTCCCGTGTCAGACCATCCCCTCCGAGCTTCCTAAACAGGTAACCGTCCTAATTATATTTTGATGCGGTTTTCTCAGCATTTTACTCTCAACCAACACCTGACACTCTCCTATGTTTGTATGTTGCCCCTCTCTCCCCCCAATTTTTGGGCAATATTACCCCTCTGCCCATCCCCAGCCCCCCTCAAACCTGCAAAGCCCCACCCAAAGACACCCCCTTGCCCTCATTTTATCTCTTCTTTGTGCTCATACTACCTCCAGCTCATCATAGATTCCACCCCTGCAGACCTCAGCTCACATCCTTCCTCCACCCCCCGATTTCCTGTAAGCCTATCTTCCAGTCTCTAGCTCTCTGAGGCAGCTTGCTTATTTCATATCATTGAGGTCATGTAATATTTGTTCTTCAATGCCTGAGTTGCTTCACTCAACATAAGGTTCTCAAGATTCATCCATGTTATCACGTGTGTTTGTAGTGTATTTGTTCTTAAAGCTGAGAAGTATTCCATTGTATGTATATACCACATTTTATTGAACCACTAATCTGTTGATGAGCATTTGGGTTGATTCCAACTTTTGGCGATAGTGAACAATGCTGCTATGAACATTGGTGTGCATATATCGGTTTGTGTCCTTGTTTTCAGTTCTGCTGGGTATATCCCCAGCAGTGGAATTGCTGAGCCATATGGCAAATCTACGGTTAGTTTTTTGAGAAAATGCCAAACTGTCCTTCAGAATGGTTGGATCCTTCTTCATTCCCACCAGCAGTGGATGAGTGTTCCCATTTCTTCACATCCCCTCCAGCATTTGTATTCTTCTGTTTTTTTCATAGCTGCCAATCTTATGGGAGTAAGATGGTATCTCATTGTAGTTTTGATTTGCATTTCCCTGATAGCTAAGATTTGGAGCATTTTTTCATGTGCTTTTTAGCCGTTTGTATTTCTTCTTTGGAGAAGTGTCTGTTTAAACCTTTTTTCCCATTTTTTAAATGGGTTGTTTATCTTTTTATTTTCAAGATATAGGAGTTCTTTATATATGCAAGTTATAAGTCTCTTATCAGATATATGATTGCCAAAAATTTTCTCCCATTGTGTGGGTTCCCTTTTTACTTTCTTGACAAACTCCTTTGAGGTGCAGAAGGCTTTAACTTTGAGGAAGTCCCATTTATCTATTTGTTCTTTTGCTGCTCGTGCTTTTGGTGTGATATTCATGAAGCCATTTCTTATTACAAGGGACTGTAGATGTTTCCCTACACTGCTTTCCAAGGTCTTTATGGTCTTGGCTCTTATATTTAGGTCTTTGATCCATCTTGAGTTGATCTTTGTATAAGGTGTGAGATGGTAATCCTCTTTCATTCTTCTACATATGGCTATCCAGTTCTCCAGGCACCATTTGTTGAATAGGCCATTCTCTCCCAGTTGCCAGGGTTTGGTGGCTTTATGGAATATTATATGGCTATATATATGAGGTTCTATATCAGAACTTTCAATTTAATTCCATTGGTCTGTGTGTCTCTCCTTATGCCAATACCATGCTGTTTTCACTACTCTAGCTTTGTAGTATGTTTTGAAGTCAGGTAGTGTGATTCCTCCTATTTCATTTTTCTGTTTCAATATGTCTTAGGCTATTCGGGGCCTCTTTCCTTTCCAAATAAATTTCATAGTTAGTTTTTCTAGTTCCTTAAAGAAGGCTGTGTTGATTTTTACTGGGATTGCATTGAATGTATAGATCAGTTTTGGTAGGATAGGCATCTTAATAATATTTAGTCTTCCTATCCATGAACAGGGAATATTCTTCTATTTATTTAGGTCTTCTTTGATTTCCTTGAACAGTCTTGTATAGTTCTCGGTGTATAAGTTTTTTACATCTTTAGTTAAATTTATTCCTAAATATTTGATTTTTTAATTTACTATTGTAAATGGCATTTGTTTCTTGATTTCCTCCTGATCTTGCTCATTATTGGTGTACAGAAATGCTACTGATTTTGCACATTGATCTTATAACCTGCCACTTTACTAAACTCATTTATGAGTTCTAGAAGGTTTGTTGTAGATCTCTCAGGGGTTTCTATGTATAGGATCATGTCATCTGCAAATAATAAAATTTTGACTTCTTCCTTTCCAATTTGAATGCCTTTTATATCTGGTTCTTGCCTCAGCACTTGATCAAGTACTTCTAAGGCAATGGTAAATAGAAGGGGAGACAGTGGGCATCCTTGTCTTGTCACTGATTTTAGAGGGAAGGATTTTAGGATTTCTCCATTGTAAACAATGTTGGCTGTAGGTTTTTCATATATACTCTTTATCATGTACAGAAAACTTCCTTGTATTCCGATCTTTTGAAGTGTTTTTATCAAGAAAGGGTGCTGTATTTCATCAAATGCTTTTTCTGCATCTATAGGTATAAGCATGTGATTTTTTCCCTTCAATCTGTTTATATGGTGTATTACATTGATTGATTTTCTTATGTTGAACTATCCTTGCATACCTGGAATGAACCCACTTGGCCGTGATGTATAATTCATTTAATGTGTTGTTGAATACGATTAGCAAGTATTTTGTTAAGTAATTTTGCGTTTAGGTTCATTAGAGAAATTGGTCTGTAATTTTCATTTCTTGTGATGTCTTTGTTTGGCTTTGGTACTGGGGTAATGTTGGCATCATAGAAGGAGTTAGGCAATATTCCTTCTGTTTTGATTTTTTGTAGTAGTTTCAGCAAGACTGGTGTTAGTTCTTTCCGAAATGTTTTGTAGAATTCACCTGTGAAGCTGTCTGGCCCTGGGCTATATTTAGTTGGGAGGTTTTAATGACTAATTCTATCTCTTCATTTGTGATTGGTTTGTTGAGATCATCAATTTCTTCTTTCATCAATATAGGCTGCTTATGTGTTTCTAGGAATTTTTCCATTTCCTCTGAATTGTCATTTTTGTTGGAATATAGTTTTTCAAAGTATCCTCTTATGATCTATATTTTTGTAGGGTCAATGGTGATATCTTCTTTCTCATTTCTTATTTTGTGTATTTGCATCTTCTTTCTTTTTTTCTTTGTTAGTCTCACTAAAGGTTTGTCAATTTTGTTGATCTCAAAAAAACAGCTCTTGGTCTTGTTTATCTTTTCAAGTGCTTTCTTATTTTCTATTTCATTTAATTCTGCTCTTATCTTTGTTATTTCCTTCCTTCTTCTTCCTGTGGGATTACTTGGTTGTTTTTTTCCTAATTCCTCCAAATGTGCAGTTAATTCTTCAATATTTTCACTTTCTTCTTTTTTGATATATGAATTTATGGCTATAAATTTCCCTCTCAGTACTGCTTTTGCTGCATCCCATAAATTTTGGTATGTTGTGTTATCATTATAATTTGTTTCAAGGTAGTCAGTGATTTCTTTTGAGATTTCCTCTTTGACCCACTGTTTTTCTAAGAGTGTGCTGTTTAATTTCCAAATCATGGTGTGAAATCTGGGCCTCTGGCCCTTGCTTATTTCCAGCTTCCCTCCACTGTGGTCAGAGATATTATTTCATATGATTTTGATCTTTCTGAAGTTATTGAGCCTTTCTTTGTGGCCTAGCATATGGTCTATCTTGGAGAATGATCCATGTGCACTTGAGAAAATTGCATATCCTGCTGTGTTTGGGTATAATGATCTATATATGTCTATTAGATCCAGCTCCTCTAATATACTGTTCAAATATTTTGTTTCTTTAGTGATTCTCTTTTGAGATGTTCTGTCCAGAGTTGATAGTGTTGTATTAAAATCCCCCACTATAATTGTAGATGCATCTATTCTTTCACTCAGTTTTTCCAGTATTTGCCTCACGTATTTAGAGGTGCCCTTGTTAGGAGCATAAATATTTATAATTGTTCATTCTTCTTGAAAGATTGTCCCTTTCACTAATATGTAGTATCCTTCTTTGTCTCTTACAATTGTTTTGCATTTAAAGTCTATTTTGTCTGATATTAATATAGCTACTCCTGCCTTTTTTTGGTTGTTTGCTTGTAAGATTGTTTTCTAACCATTCACTTTCAGCCTTCTTTAGTCTCTGGGTCTAAGATGTGTCTCTTGTAGACAGCATATAGATGGGTCATATTTCCTTATCCATTGTCCCACTCTGAATCTTTTGTTAGGTGAGTTTAATCCATTGATATTCAGTGTTATTACTTTCAAGGAATTATTTGTGTTAACCATATTTTGATTGGACTTGTGTTTGTCATATTTTGTTTATGTTTTTCCCCTTCTCTTTTTGTATTTTTTTTGCTCTTACCCTCTCCTCCAGTTCTGCCTGTCCTGTTTTTTACTTTCTTCCTGCAGAACTCCCTTTAGAATTTCTTGAAGGAGTGGTTTCTTGTTGGCATACTCTTTCAGTTTCTGTTTATCTGTGAATATTTTGAACTCTCCATCATTTTTGCATGCTAGTTTAGCTGGATAGAGTATTCTTGCTTGGAAATTTTTGTCTTTTCGTACCTTGACTATATCATACCACTGCCTTCTTGCCTCCATGGTTTCAAATGAGAAATCAGCACTTAATCTTATGGAGCTTCCTTGTATGTGATGGTTTTCTTTTCTCTTGCTGCTTTTAGGATTTTCTCTTTGTCTTCAGCATTGGATAATTTGACAAGTATATGTCTAGGGGTGGGCCCCTTGGGGTTTATGATGATTGGGGTGCACTGTGCTTCTTGGATATGTACATCTATCTCTTTCAGTAGATTTGAGAAGTTTTCAGCCATTATTTCCTGCAACACTCCTTCTGATCCCTTTCCCTTCTCTTCTCCTTCTGGGATGCTTATAATACGTATGTTTGAGTGTTTTGCATTGTCATTCAGGTCCCTAAGTCCTAGCTGGATTTTTTCTATCTTTTTATCATCCAATTCTACTATCTGTTTGATTTCCGATGTACTGTCTTCCACATCACTAATTCTCTGCTCTGCCTCTTTTAGTCTGCTGATATTTGCTGCAAGTGTATTTTTGATTTCTTGAACTGTGATGTTCATTCCCATCATATCTGTTATCTTTTTTCATATGTCTGCAATTTCCCCTGCAAGTGTTGTCTTTATGTTGTTAACCTCTTCCTTTACTTCATTAAATTTGTCGGTGGTAAATGTTCTGAGAACTTTCATTACTTGTGTGAAGTCTGCTCCCCTTCCTGGTTTTTAGTTTGTTCATTGGATTCAGCCATGTTTTCCTGATTACTGGCTTGGTTTGTAGATTTTTGTTGCTGTCTGGTCATCATTTTATCTTAATGGGTTTAATTAGTTCCTTAGCTTCTTTGTCTAGTATTGGGGATTAATTAGCTGTTGTTTTTGCATAAGTGTTATATCTTCTCTTTGTCACTTTGCTCTTCTTATTCTAATTTCTTATTGCTGGTTGAGTTCACTTTAAAGGAAAGTATTAGGGCCAGGGAAAGGCAAGTGTGTAAGCAAGGAAAAATTGTAAAGTAGTATTGGTAATAAATGTTAACAGAGCAACAATATGAGATCTGGGAGGATGGACATTAGATTCATGTAAGTTGTGTAGAGTTATATTAGTAGGTAGAGTACCTATAATGGGGTAGTCAACTGAATATGGGAGGATTATGGTATGAATTAAAAAGCTATTGTTTTCATGTGAGAGGGAAAGAGAAAAGAAAGGCAATAATTTCAAGAGTGGATAAAAGAAAACAAAACAAAGGTATTATAAATTAAGAGTTAGACACTTTGGGGATCAAAGAAAGGGAGGTGGGATATAGGAGAGATAGTAGATGATGGGGGATATCAAGATGTAGGGGAAAGGGGATAGTGTAGGTAGCAAAATCAATTCACACAGAAATGGGAAAACGGAGGATGAGGAAACCCAGCAAATGTGAGGTGTTCCCTGCAGTACCTATTGTATAATTAAGATAAAATAAAATAAGAAGAAAATGAGGGATGAGAGAGAGAGAAAAAAAGAGAGAAAATGGAAGAAAGAAAAAGGGGTTGTTAAAGGGAGGGGAACAAGTAGGGAAAAGAAAAAAAATATAGAACAACCACAACTGCAACAACAACAAGAACAACAAGAATCCCCCTAAATAACTGAAAAAAACAAAAAACAAAAAACAAAAAAGCCTTTGGGGAAATGCTGGAAGAAAAGAGTAGGAGATAATGCAATGTTAGCAATCAGGACATTTAAAAAAATAAAAAATAAAATAAAAATACAAACATAACATAACAAAAGAAAAAATGCAAATGTTGAGGGCTAGGACATTCAAGAACCTCAGATGGACCTCAGGGCATGATGGATTCAGGGATGGAAAGTCTGATATATTGAAGACTCAAGAGGTGTGAGTCTGGGATGTGGGCCATCAGAGTTTAGGGGACTCAGACCTGGCAACCTCAAATCTGGTTAACAGGGAACCTGGGAGCACCGCAGTGCAACACAGCCTTCAGGGATCCCCGCAGCTGGGTGCCAGCCCTATGGGTGAGGTCACATCCACAATCTCTATCTTATGTGTCTGAACCCCGCATTTCACTCATTCACTGGGGTCTATTCTGTGGATGTATCACCAATTCAGCTTCAGGACACCTCTCACCCTGTAAGCCCCTGGAACAGCCACCTGGGGGCGCCTCTACACTGCAGCCAATTTAATGATGCAGATCAGTAGCCAAGCCCGTGGGTGAGGCTCCAGCCAGAAACGCCAATAACAGAGTCCAAAACTGAAATTCCCATGCTTTGCAAAATATTCCCCTAATCGGCTTCCAGATGTCTCCCACCCTGCCAGACCCTGTAACAGCCTCCTTATGACATCTCTTTATTGCTATCAATTTAAGTCTGCTGCAGAACAGCAGCCAGGCTTGGCGGGGCGGGGCTCTAGGCAGAAGTGCTATTATTTGCATCCGCAATCAAAAATTTCCCACTTCACAATAAAACTCCCGTTTGTCTCCCCAAATTGGTCTGCAAAGGCCTCCTGTCCTGTTAACCCCCCAATAGTCCTCTCAGGGCTTATGAATTCCACAGTATGGCAGAGCCTCCAGATATCACTGCTGCAGTGCTGGTGCCATGGCTCTACCCACCCCAGGAGGGAGCGTCCCATGTGCAGCTCCCACCTCCGTGCAATAGAGTCTCAATTATATCTTATAGATGAATCCTCTCCGTTACCTTCCCACCAAATTGATGTCCAGACACCTCCTGCCATGCAAAAATCCCAAAACAGCCAGGTCCCAAAGAACCTCCTATGCTGCCCAGCCACTTCTTTGCAGGAGAGATTATCAGGTAAGCTCACTCAGCCACCATCTTGCCCCACCCTCACTCCCACTGCCTTTTTTGCCTTTGTTTTGTCTGTTCTCTTTCTCTCTCTCTTTCTCCTTTTGCTGCTATGGAGAATGAAGCATTGGTACCTGAGTGCTTACCACTAGGATGCATCCTGAAAAATTGTTTTAAATTTGGGGCATCTGGGTTACAGAAAAATAAGTTATTTTTTGTAATGAAGCTTGGCTTAGATATAGATTAGATAACAGAGAAATTTGAACAGAAAATGGGTCTTTGAATTTTAATACTATATTGCAATTGGACTTGTTCTGTGAACAGCAAGAGAAAGGACAAAAGTCCCATATGGTCAAGTCTTCTTTGAGTTGTAGAAAGAGTTGTGGATTACTGTTGTGTGGGTCCCCTTCAGCCCTGGTTAAAAAAAAGGTTGAAGTCCTGGGATTTCCTTTCTTAGAATCCAATGATGAATGCCTAGACTTGAGTACCCCACCTCATCATTATTCTGGACTGCCTCTTCCTCCTCCCCTACAGGGCCAATTCCAAGACCCACACTTCCTTTAGAGGTATTGGGCCCCCTTGTCCTCCCACAAGGTCTTCCCTCCAGTCTCCCTCCCATACTCAGAATGAAATTATTTTCAGCCAGAATAGCCCTCAACCCAAAGAGACTGTAAATCAATACCCTCTTCAGCAAGTTCCAAATGGAATTAATAATCAAAGGTGACCCTGAAGCTTTCTTTTCATCCACACTCCTTTTACCACCTCTGATTTATTTAATTGGAAAAATAACTCTCCAGCTTATCATATAGATCCCAAGAAAGTAACCTCCCTGTTCATTTCAATTTTTCTTACACACAACCCAACCTGCCTGATATAGAATCTCTTTTAAATGTCCTCTTCACCAAGGAGGAAAGGCATATGGTCTTTGAGAAAGTGTGACAAGAAACCCCAGCATTGTGGCAGACAGCACGTCAAAACCTTATTTATGGACCCCAAATGAAGTGGTCCCTAAAATTGATCTTCATTGGAATCCTAATGACCAAGGCCATATGAACTGCCTTGACCATTATAACATCTGCATTCTTGCTAGGCTGCAGAAAAGTGCTCCAAAACAACTCAATCACTAAGTTACAGGAGGTACAAGAACTGCAGGAAAATCCCTCTGCCTTTCTTGATAGTATCTTTAACGCTTTTCACACATAGACGCAAAAAAAGCCTGAAAATGCATGTATGATAAATTTAAACTTTATTAATCAAAGTGCCCCTGATATTCACCAGAAATTGCAGAAGTTAGATGGAGGACTTAATATGCCAATCTCACAATTGGTGGGAATCATCTCTAAAGTGTACTCAAATAAGGACCAAGCCATAAAAGAAAAACAACAGACGTAGATGAAACAGCAAGTGGTGGTATTGGCAGTGGAAATGGTACAAAGTAAGCCAAGGTGAGTGGGCAATCTTGGGGACACAAAGCCAGGAGGGCAAGAGAGTTCTGAGCACCCAACCTTAGAACCACAACAGTGCACCTATTGCAAAGATAAAGGCCACTGGAAAAAGGAATGCCCCAAGATAAAAGCAAGAACATCCCAGATGGTAGCTGGGGAAACCCACAGTGACTCTGAATGACAGAGCCTAGAGCTTGGGGATTAGAACCTCTCACTCAGTATCCCCATCTTAGAGCAAGAGTCCCAGGTAACTGCAACAGTGGAAAGGAAGCAAGTCAAGTTTCTGATAGATACAAGAGCTACTTATTCAGTAGTTAATAAACAACTAGGTTCTCTTTCTTAAAAGAAAAACACTGTTTCTGAGGCTATGGGAAAAACTTCACAACCACAGTTTTTAGCCCCTTTAAGCTGCCAGATTGGGAAAGATCAGATTCATCATCAATTCCTCTACATGTCTGAGTGTCCAATTCCCATTTTAGGAAGAGCTCTTTTAACTAAACTTCAAACAGAATTCACTTTTAAAAAATCTAAATGTGAGAGTCCCAGCAAACCAATCATGGGCTCTCCAGGCTGCCCTCTTAGCTGAAATGGGAGGAGAGCCTGAAAAGAATAATAACTACCTCCTGTTAGAGAAAAAATAGTGCTCACTGGGACACAGAGACTGATAATTGCAGGCAGAAAGTGTATTGGGAAGTTCTTCCTACAGAGGGAGTCTGAAGAATAGACTTCAGCTCCCCCACCAAACATGGTGGGGGTGTGAAGACTTCAGCCTGCCTTTGACAGAGGCAATTATGAATTTATACAGGAATCTATAGGCAGGAATGTGCTTAGTCAGTGGAAGGGAGTTGAGGTTTGGGTAAGACCCTAGGGGGTAGTAGGCTAGGGGAAATGAATTCTAGGGTGGAAGGGGCTGATGTTGTCATGTGGCTTCTTTGTCTATTGTGAGGAAATGAACTGTATCTGAACACAAGTAGGCTCTGGATGGGAGGCTGTTCTGTGTCATGGGAATGAAAGTCACTCTTTGTTAACCATTGTAAACCTTGTGATAATTAATCATTATAAACCTTATAAGGGAGAAACCTCTAACACCTCCTTCAAATAAACTCTCAGGTAAATGCAGCAATTTGGCAATGGGACTCCCTGGCCATGCTATGCATGCAAATCTGGTAAAAATACAGTTAAAACCTCACACCTAGCCAATTCACCTCAAACAGCACCCTCTTACTTTTATTTATTTATTTGTTTGTTTGTTTATTTATTTATTTACTTACTTACTTATTACTTATTAAAGATTTATTTATTTTTAAAATTTATTTCTCTCCCCTTCCCTGCCCCAGTTGTCTGTTCTTTGTCTATTTCCTTCATGTTCTTCTTTGTCTGCTTCTGTTGTTGTCAGCCACATGGGAATCTGTGTTTCTTTTTGTTGCATCAGCTCTCTGTGTGTGTGGCACCATTACTGGGCAGCCTCAACTTTCTCTCACACTGGACGGCTCTGCTTATGGGGTGCGTTCCTTGCGTGTGGGGCTTCCCTAAGCGAGGGGCACCCCTGCATTGCACGGTACCCCCTTCATATAGGCCAGCTCCACATGGGTCAAGGAGGCCTGGGATTTGAACTGCAGACCTCCCATGTGGTAGACAGACACCCTAACCACTGGGCCAAGTCCGCTTCCCCCCATTTAATTTTAAAGTAAAAATGGAGTGAACTCTGCCAATTCAATAGCTATTGGCTGTGGAAGTAATCTGAAATTACAGATCTCTGTATAACACTCCAATTCTACCTGTTTTAAAGTCTAGTACTGATGTGGGCTATGGGTGGAAGGCTCTTTGTCTCTTCAGAGATAACTAAGTTGTTTGACTTGTGGGTGTGGAACGGTAAGAGGCTGCAGTCCTGCCCTTAGGGACTAGCAGGGGCTCCAGTCCCAGGAAATGTTTAACAATGCAAAGGCTATAAACTTTAAGTATTTAGGGGAAATGCAAAAACCAAATACACTAAAGGCTTATCTAGAATGTCTGGAGTCCATGCTAAAAGCTTACCTAAGATGTGGAAGATATATGCTAATTGAAGCCTATTGAGAACTGAAACAAAGGGACCATTTGGCCTTTCCTCTCTGTATAAAAGATGTTTGAAAATCTTGTTCAGGGCTCGGGATTCAAAGAGAAAGCTCCCGAGTCCGGCCGGCCATCAATAAACCATTTTTCCTTCTCAAAATCATTCCTGAGTCCTGGCCTCTCTATACTCAAATAATTGAACTTCTCTTAAATTCTACAACATTTTTGGCGACCCAAATGGGACTACAAATGAAGGCCAGAGACGGTAGCATTTTGCTGCCCCTTCCAAATCCCCAAGGAAGACGGGAGGACTCGGGTGAACCCCAAATCTGGGCGCCCGTGGATTAAATTTAATCCAGAAAAGATGTGGGCTCCACTGGAATCTTCCCAACAAAAATCAAGGGCAATGGAAGGTCTGAAGAGAAAGATTCTGGGAACGAAAAAGAACTCCGAACATGGAAGAAGGTAAGACTCCCCAGGTGAGCACAGTCTGGAAGGCCCTAGCTTTAATTGCTAGGAAGGGGAGGCTGATCACCTCCTGAGAGAACCCTAGTAGCCCCAGAAGGCTGGGGGGAAGCCGTTCTCTCTAGGCTTGGGAAAAGGAGGAAAACAGGGGAAAAGCCCTGGTGTTTTGGGTTTGTCTAAGTGCATGTTAGAATCTGGTACTGGTCTTATATCCACTAAAGGAGTGGAGTCTCGATTTTAATAGGAAGGGCTATTTATAGGTTCAAGTCCTAATGTCCTGGAAATTGGTCTAGATTAAGGGAAACAAAACTTGGTTACAGGAAAATGGATCGGCTTTTCTGGTGGAGCTTGGTCTGGGTGTAAAGTTTAAACAGTGGAAAAGTCTAGCTGAAATCTTTTGTTATGGTGCTAATTTGTGAATGAATTCACTTTATACCAAATGTTAAGTGTTCTGAGGTTTGTGATGGCTGTGGGGGCAGCCATGGTGAAAATAAATATATAAACTTGTGGGTCAGATTAGTGACCTTTGTGCTTCTGTCTGTGTCAGCTCAAGGCTAGTGTTGGAGTTGTGTCCTTATGTAAAGTGGAATTACAGCTGAGCTGGAGCCCTCCCTTGCCATTGGCAAGGGAGTGAAATGATTCTGGGGCAAAAGCTGAGGAGTCTGGATGTTTGCGGAGTAGATGTTTGCGCATGCTCTGCTGTCTTGTCTCTGGTCTGCCCCTTTGCCAGGGCTTGGAGGCCATCTGTGTCCACGCCACGCACCCAAGTTTGTTGGGGATGTCCCAGTCAGGGTGGCTGGGTCCCTGGGAGAGTTGCCAAATTTGAGTAGGTTCTGTCTGCCCATTTTGGCTGAAAGCTGGAAAGGGGGGAGCAGCTTGCCCCTTTCCAGTGAGTCCACCCTTCTATTCATAAGCCGCATTCCTCTTTGTTGTGCGCCTGACTGCCTGGAAGGGGGGGAAAGTGAAGAGGGTAAAAAGCAGAATCAGAATAAATGCGGTAAAGTTCCCTCCTTAGGGTGTCAAAGCCAAAATACGTTTGCATTCTGCTCAAGTTCTTAGAAGGTATTGTAGTAACCTTAAGTAAGAAAATGTGTTCTGTGAAGGTAAAATTTGTCTTAAGGGTATAAATATAAAAGTTTTACAAAGCATTGTTTAAGGTATTTAAGTGGCTAATTGCAGAAAGTCATTATTTAACAAAACTGAATTAATAATAATAATAATAAAAGGCAATTTTATAACAAACTTATTTGGCAGCCAATCTCCCCTGCCAACTTCCTTCCAAAAAAACTGTTTCTGGTATTACATGCTACTAAGTATTTAAAGTGAAGAAAAGTTCATTATTTTAACAAACTTGTTTAGTATTAATGGCAATTATATGTTGTAAGAAATTTGCCTGGTAACTTAGTATGTGGGATATATGGAGTGTGTTTTTATTGTTAAGGAAACAGAAGATGATTTTGTCCTAAGATAAAATGATTGATTATTGGAAAGAGTAGAGTGTGGGACAGAACCTGAATGAATACTGAAAGTGTAGAAGGTTTGTGGAAGGAAAATTTTTATGATTAAATTGAGTAAGATCAATATACAAAGAAAATCTTTTATCAATAGCTTCTTGTGCTTTAACCTCATCATATCCTCAATGTTTGAAGAAGAGTCTTACCTCTTTTAAAAGAACATTTTATGTTCTAGAAATCAAATCCTGAAAAGTAGCCTTTTATTTCAAACTAACTGCAAGAGATTTATTCTTTGACTTTAAAGGAAAAATTAAAGTAATGGTTAAGTTCATTTAATATGTTATAAGTTGAATGAAAGGTATTTAAAGGTGTTATAAAATTAATAGGTTTTTAAAAAATTAATAAAAACTGTAACTAAGAGTTAAAATCATTTATAAATGCATTTATATTATAAAACAGTGGAAAGACAATAACTGAGATTATAGCTAGGTGAATTTAGCCTGAAACTATTATTTAAGTGTAAATTCTACACTAACCTTTCCTTTGTTTATGGTTACTTCAAGCCTAACCTCACCCTTTGCCTTTGCCTATGGTTATTTCATAATTGAGAAGAGCTGGGACATCACTGTCTCCTCTCCTGGTATTAGTAACCCTTTCTCTCATGAATTCAAGTGTAAACTAAATAAATTGCTGCCTGATAGAATAAGGTTAAATGGACACTGGAGTTTTATTATCTCCAAAATCAAAAAGGGGGGTGGAGGGGGAGAAGTCTCCTGCCTTGACGGTCAGTGTTCCTAAGAGTGGCAATTCATGAGAGAAAGCAGTCTGTCTCCCTGAGGCTTCAAATAGCCTCAGTAAATATATATAAAATTAATCTTGTTGCTTATCCAAAATTCTGCTAATTTCAAAGTAAAATATAAAGTTCTAAAACAAAATGGTGCTAAGGCATTGAGAACATTTTGGTTATTACAATCCATTAAGTAAGAAAGAAAATTCTTGTGGTAAACTGCATGGTCATAGTGCAAATTAAGAAGAGTTTCAAAAGTCTTTGAAAAGTTTAAAGTAACTAAAGTCATGTTGTGTCAAACTATTCATGTCTGCCTATTTGCTCAAATTGTTGAGGTTAAATATGCATTTATATAAGTAATATGTATTTCTGGACCCCTAATTAATTAAGCTAAACAGTATATAAAATAATGCAAATTATAAGTAATATCAATGAGTTGTCTTCGTGTCTAACTCTTTGTGTCTGCCCATTTAAAAAAAAAAAGCTCAATGTATGTCTTCATACATCAGGATAATATCAAATTAACAAATAAAAATTCTTAAAAGAGGTCTATTCAAATTGTTAAAAATTAAATATGCAGTTATATTTATAAATATTCTTAAAGCCCAAATTAAACTAAGCAGGATGAAAAAGTCATAGAAATCTGATTATGGAAACAATTGGAAAAGGGCCTCCTCTTTGCAAGAGCTTTTAAGGCAAGACTAGGTGTGGCAGATTAAACCTATCTACTAGGCTAGGGAATTAAGAAGCAGTTTGCCTGGTAATTTCCCAGTTTAAACCTTTGTCAGCCATAAATTGCAAAAAAAAAAAAAAACAACAACAAAGATTAGGTTAATTTTCACATAAGAAAAATGTTGATGTAACCCGGCAGCCTGCTGCCTCAGTCTCCCACTCCCGGGTTGGACAGCAGTGGAGGAGACCAGTTTAGGCCAGTCCTATGGGCAGTGGAAGGATGCCCAAGAAGGAGCTAACTAAGTCGGTGCCATTTCAGCACTAAATTCTGTTCCTTATTTGACAAAGGGGGGAGCAGGTAAAAACTAAAATGGTTGGAATGTGATAGAAGAAGCAGTTAAATCAAACTTTTGCGTGGGAAAGTTAAATCTCAGATAAGCTGTAACTTCTGAAGTATCCAATCTATGGAAAAACAGGAAGAGCTTGCATGCTAGGCTTAGGGGTATAAATTGTGTCATTTTTCTTTGTTCGTGGCACCAGCCATATCTGGCTCTGCACCCCTTCTTGCAAGATTGAGAATAAATTATTTTCTTCTCCACAATCTGGTGAGCCTTAATTCTTCCAGAAGATTTCTTTCCAACAAAATAAAGGTAATTAGTGGCTCTATTAACAAATTTCAGTAAATAAAGGAAAGTCCATAAAAACTATGGAGAGATCTTTCCTGGGTTATGATTTTAAAAAAATTAAGTAATTGTGTAATGTGTTTTAAAACCTGGTAGTCAGTATGCTTTTAATTTAATAATTTTCATAACTTAAAGAAAAGAAGTTTTTAGCTTCCTGTAAGGGAAAAAGAGAACATTCCTTGCATAAACTTATGGTTTCAATTTTATTTAACTTGAGTGTAATCTCCCATAGTTAATTTATAAACTAAATTAACATTATATATACAAAATCTTTACAGTAATGAAAATTGTAAGTTCACATTGGTGAAATTAGGCTAAAGGAAAAAGATTGTAGATATACTCTCTTAAATAAAGAGTAAATTTCTTTCATTGGTAATTGTAATTTAGTAAGTTTATTTAAACATGAGGTGGCTAGTCAATGTGGTTATAGTCAATTATAAAGAGTTTGTAAAACATCTTCCAAACTGAAAATGTTTAAATAGTTCTAGTTGTAGAAGTCATTGTTAACTAAAGAAACTTAGATTGGTATTGGTAGCAGAAATAACTTCATGATAATAAACCTGTCTGAAGGCCACTGCAAAATACACATTTAAGTAAATGGTAATAAAAGGTTGTCTTGATTCTATTGGAAATATTCTGTTTTCATTCTAACAATGAAAAATAATATTTTTCCTCTTACTAAAGTACCTACTGTTATCTTCATAGTAAAATTGTGTAAGTAAACAGTCATTTGATATATGTGTTGCATTAAGTTGTTTAAAATATATATAAAAACAAGGAATAAACTTTAACATTGTCAAACTCTTGTGCATTCAAACCAGGCCTTGAATACATTACAAGTGGCCTCTCCATGTGAGTTATTGGCTAGGCTGGTCACTGACCCCTCAATTAAAATATGTGCTATATCAGTCTCTGGTTCTGCTCCTGAAGTCGATGGAAACTATATTGCAGTTTCAAGCTCCTGCAGCAACCAATAATGACTCAGTACAGCCAAGTGTACAATGGATATCGCTTCCAGACTGGCACTGTTCCATGGTGCCAGAGAGCACTATGCACCAGGCTAGTAGAATACTGGAAAATCTCTCTAAGATGAAGGATGCTGCAACTTGCTCACTGCGTTGAAGAACATGCTAAGTGGAGCCATGATACCAGGATACTGTAAGTAAAACTTAAACACAATTGGCATTATGGCCTGCTCTCATGGAGAGATAACATGTAAAGTATTACAAACCTGAAACTCAAAACTAATAATTGCAACTCTGAATCCTTATGCATTAAGTAATACATTAGTTAATATTAAGTGCTGTACTTTTATCCTGTACTAAATATATGCCTAATAATTGTAATGTTATCTTTCTATTTTGGATCAAGTGCAGAAGTACATTAGACATGTTAAATTCCTGGTAAAATCATTTTCTAAACAGTTAATAACATGTCTATAGAATAAGGTGGCAGTCTCAGCCAGTCTCAGTTAGCAAAAGTGAGGCTTGCTTGCTGATGGTGAGTCACCTATTGAACAAGTCAAAATTGCTAGAAATTGTACAATGAAAACCAAGGTGTAAAAATCTTTATTCTGTAGTTCTGATCACTCCCACAGGTGAAAACTAAGAGTATTTCCAAATTAGCATTCTAATCCTGAGTGAAGCCAGTTGCCCAAGGAGTGCCAGTTCACCAGGAGCATCTGACAGAGTGAATGAGTGTCAAATCATTGAACAGCTTGGAATGTGTCTTCAGACAAAGCTAAGTGTCTGTTGCAATTTCTCTCTAAAGATGGATAACTTAAAAAAGAATATATATGCTGTTCCCACCAGCTTTTAAGGAATGCCATCTTTATAGGCACCTAACCTTGTCTACCTCTGTAATCCAATGTGTCCTCTTTTAAAAACAGGTATTCCAAATTTTTAATTAAGTTTGTTTCTTTCAGAGTGAACATCTTATTAACCATATGAAAACTTCATCCAACTTCGTACAGAATGCCAGATCCATCTTCCTCCAGTTAGAATAAATTAAAGTGTTTTACACATTATTAGGCAATGACTACAGCCCATGGCCAGCAGGAAGCAGTTACAGAAAAGAGATTGTCTCCCTTCAGCACCCCTTTTAAATTAAAGGTGTAAACTCTTTAAGAGTAAAATAAAAGTAATAGATGGATCTGGAACCTGACTGGAAATCCATGTGAGTGCCAGTGGCAGTAGAATAACTGTGGGAGGCCCCTGACCAATATTCTGCTGTCCAGAATGAAAAGTTCTAAACTTCTAAAAACGGTCCTGGATGCTGTACTAAAGACTGATAAATAATCAATCAAGACAACAAACAGCCATCCACCTCATAGCTCCAACAATAATTATGCCAAAGCTTAGCAAGTAAACTTTGGCAAAAGGGGGGGAATGATGTGGGCTATGGGTGGAAGGCTCTTTGTCTCTTCAGAGATAACTAAGTTGTTTGACTTGTGGGTGTGGAACGGTAAGAGGCTGCAGTCCTGCCCTTAGGGACTAGCAGGGGCTCCAGTCCCAGGAAATGTTTAACAATGCAAAGGCTATAAACTTTAAGTATTTAGGGGAAATGCAAAAACCAAATACACTAAAGGCTTATCTAGAATGTCTGGAGTCCATGCTAAAAGCTTACCTAAGATGTGGAAGATATATGCTAATTGAAGCCTATTGAGAACTGAAACAAAGGGACCATTTGGCCTTTCCTCTCTGTATAAAAGACGTTTGAAAATCTTGTTCAGGGCTCGGGATTCAAAGAGAAAGCTCCTGAGTCCGGTCGGCCGTCAATAAACCATTTTTCCTTCTCAAAATCATTCCTGAGTCCTGGCCTCTCTATACTCAAATAATTGAACTTCACTTAAATTCTACAACAGTACAAGTAGAGAGTATCAGTTTGTCTCAGATTTAAGAGCTATAAATAAAATCATTGAAGATATTCACCTTGTTGTACCAAACATGTATACCTTGCTTACTACTCTCAATGAAGCACATGAATAGTTCTCAGTATAAGAATTAAATGATGCCTTCTTTTGTATTCTTCTGAATAGCTCCTCTCAACAAAAGTTTACCTTTTAGTAGGAAAAACCAAGTGCAGGACATTAGCAACAATATGCTTGGAAAGTGCTGCCACAAGGGTTCAAAAATTTCCCAACCATTTTTGGTGAACAATTAGCACAAGACTTGGGAGAAACCTTAACTTTAATCAGCACTATCTTCAGTATGTAGATAACAGTTTAATTGCAAGCCCAACCCAAGAGGAATGTGTTAAAGATACAATTGAAATGCTAAATAGCTTAGCAACCTTAGGGTACAAGGTCTCCCAGAGTAAAGCATAGTCCAGGAACCTGTTTTGTATCTTGTGTTTGAACTAAAGAAAAGAACAAGGACCCTGAAAACTGCCAGAGAAAAATCTATTTTAGAAATAGGAAGCCCAAAGAGCCATCACCAGCTATGGGGATCTTTAGGCATGGCTAGGTTCTGCCAAATATGGATTCCAATTTTTAAGCTAATAGCTAAAATTGTTGGTTGGTAGGGATGCAGAGACCCTTCAGTGAACCTCTGAATGTGAGCAAGAGTTTTGCCACACTAAAAAGGGAGCTAATGAGGGCCCCTACCCTGGGATTCCCAAGTCTCAAAAAAACCTTTTAATTTATGTGTCCATGAAAAACAATCTGTAGCTCTTGGAGTATTAACCCAGAAGTTGGGAGGTGAGCATCATCTTGGTTGCATATTTCTCTTAATGTGGGCTATGGGTGGGAGGCTCTTTTTCTCTTCAGAAATAACCTAAGCTGTTTGACTTGTGGGTGTGGAATGGTAAGAGGCTGCAGTCCTGCCCTTAGTGACAATGGCAATGACTCCAGTCCCGGAAACAGTTTAACAATGCAAGGTCTATAAACTTTAAGTATTTAGGGGAAATGCAAACAAAATATGCTAAAAGCTTATCTAGAATGTCTGGAGTCCATGCTAAAAGCTTACCTAAGATGTGGAAGATATATATGCTAATTGAAGCCTATTGAGAACTGAAACAAAGGAACCATTTAGCTTTTCCTCTCTGTATAAAAGAAATTTGAAAATCTTGTTCGGGGCTTGGGATTGAACAGAAAGCTCCCCAGTCTGGACAGCCATCAATAAACCATAAAAGTGGAAATGGAGGATGAGGAAACACAGCAAGTGTGAAGTGCTCCCTGCATCACCTATTATATAAAGAAAATAAATTAAATAAGAAGAAAAAGAGAGAAAAGGAAAAAAGAGAAGAGAAAAAGGAAGGGAAACAAGGAAGAAAAAGATAAAGAGGAAAAAAAACTAAATGAAAAAGGACCTTGGGGGATAAAATGGTAGAAAAGACAAGGAGACAATGCAATATTAGCAACCAAGAGATTAAAAAAAAAAAAGAAACAATGTTTTAAGCTAGGAACCCTCTTTGCAGCTAAATAACACACTTAGGGATCTGTCCTTCTCCCTTTCTCCTTTCCTCACTTCTCTCTATCCCAGGGCAGCAGGAAAGCTGCCTGAGAGGTCTGGTAGGAGATTCAAATAGGTCCTTGTTGAACCAACTCAACACAGAAGACTATGACTCTTAATTTCCAGTGTGAGATCACCTACACATCACCAGAAACCCCAAATATGCTACTGGAAGCTTGGATAGCACCTCTTACAGTCCCTCCCCCTTAGGTGTGCTAGGAGAGGTCTAATTGATTTTCTGACTCCACCTTCTCCCAGACCAAGTTTCCTATCCCAGAACATTGAGGTAAATTGGGGTTTCTCAACAGATTCACCTCTCCTTTCTTCCTAGACTCTCCCCAAGACAGCTGGTACACTCCTCCAAGTTCAAGGAGAGAGAGAGAGAGAAAGAAAAAAAAACCCACACAAATGCCAAGGGCTAGGGTAATCAAGGATCTGAGATGGACTTCAGGGCATGGTGGATTCAGGGATGGGAAGTCTGTGATATTGCAGATTAAAGGTGTGTGAGTCTCTGGAGCATGGGCCACCAGAGTTTATGGGACACAGACCTGGGAACCATGAATCTGGTTAACACATGGCCTGGGAGCACCACAGCACAACAACACCACCTTCAGGGATCCCTGCAGCTGGGTGCCAGCCCTAGGGGGAGGGGTCCCACCTGCAACCTCTGACCTCCATGTCAGAAACTCAAAATTCCACTGCTCACAAGAATCACCTCTGTCACTGTCTCATGAAATCAATGTCCAGACACCTTCTGCCCTGCAAGACCCCGAAACAGCCTGCTCAGGGTTTGAGAGGGCCAGAGCACAACAAAGATTTCAGGGACCACCATGGATGGGCTGCCAGCCCTAGGGGGAGGGGCTCCACCCAGAACTTCTGACCATCATGTCAGAAACCCAAAATTCCACCTCTCGCAAGAATCTCCTCCATCACTGTCTCACCAAATCGACTTCCAGACACCTCCCACCCTGCAAGCCCGTGAAACAGCCTGCTCAGGGCTTGGGATCTCCCCAGCACAGCAAAGCCTTCAGGAATCACTGCCAACAGGCTGCCAGCCCCATGGGGGAAGGGTCCCATCCACAACCCCGACCTCCATGAAAGAGACCCAAAATTCTACCTCTTGCAAGAATTTCCTCTGTCACCGTCCAACTAAATTGATGTCCAGATGCCTCCTTCCCTGCAAGCACCCAAAACAGCCCAGTCCAGCTGGACTCCAACCCTACACAGCTGCTTCTTTGCAGGAGAGATTATGAGGTGCATTCACTCAGATGTCATCTTGCCCCGCCTTCCATTGGGCTTCATTTTTTAAGAAGTTTTGGATTACAGAGAGGTTCAACAAAGGCAGGGGAGGAATATTGGTGTGGGATGTTATTGACAGGGGACACATGGATGGCAGGGAGTTCTCCAGGGCATATATCAAGGGTACATAAAAATGTTTGGATATTTTCATTGTGGTAACAATTAAAAACAACAACTGAGGGAGTGCTGAGTTCCTAGCCAGGGGAACTCTATCACAGTCCCTAAAGGAACAGCAACAATCCCCCAAGTGCAATGGGAAAGACCAGAAAAGAATGAAGATCCAAAAATGATCCCTTGATACTAATAACTATGATTGTAAGCCTGTGCACCTGAAATAAGAACAAGGCTTAGAACTACAGGGTGCCTAAGAGTTACCTCCTGAGAGCCTCCGTGTTGCTCAAAAGTGACCAGTCTCAAAGCCAAACTCAGCATGTAAATGTGTTACCTTCCCCCCACTGTGGGACATGACTCCCAGGGTTGAGCTTCCCTGGTGCCAAGGTATAAGTATCAGCTGATGATGTACCTGGAAAATGACCTTGAATAAAAGGGTCAACTTGGACCAGCAGAATATCTCAGTCTACATATAGTACCAGGAATTAAAAATGCTTTTTGACCTGAATCAAAGAGAAATGGAAAGGACAAATGAGTTTATATGGCTATGAGTCTCCAAAAAGAGCTGGGAGATTATCAGAGTGGTTGCCCTTATGCACACCTGAGCAGAGTCCCAGAAACAGATAAAGTAGATACCACCCCAGGTGTTGGTTCTTCTGAGTGCTACAGAGACCTACAGGTTCTATGGTCATTGCAGATGGAGTTCAGTGCCATGACTGTTGGCCCTACTTTGGAGTTTGTGTTTCTGTGTGATGGAACTGGACTCATATGTGATCTTTGTCCCCAAGCCTCTCCTGTTACTTTTACCAGATCTGTAGTTGGTGCTGGAGTTTAATGTATATCCAAGGGACCTGAATCTCTGGACTGACCATGTGATAGCCAGGCCCAGAGTCTCAACAGAATTCAGCTCCTACACTCTGGTTTATTGGACTTGCCATGGTTTAACTTAGCAATCATTGTTTGTATAATGTAGCTCCACATTATATAGAAAAGAGGAGATCAGGGAAGAGGAAGTGCAACAAACAAGAAACAATCTGATAACACCCAATTGGTAAATAAAAAGGGGAGAGTATAAAGAGTAAGGAAAGACAATCAACAACAACAACAAAATGGCATACAAGCAAGGAGTCCATGAAACACTAAGAAAAACCAGATTTCCCTCCTAAGCCCCTGTGAAGCCTGTCAGGCTGCTGGTGTTTATCAATCAATTACCCTGCAGATTATGAAGTGGATTTTTGTGAATAAGTTAAATTATGTAACAAAAGTAATCTTCACTTTTTTTTCTTTTGAAAAATAAGAGACCTAAGGAAAGCCAATACAAGGGCAATGTCTATGTTTTCCCTGTACCAAAGTATCATCTAGATGTTTAATATCCCAATGGGTCACTACTCTATGAGGAAGCAGGAACTGAACCAGAGTCCTTGCACATTCAATGCTGAAACTCCTCCACTGAACCAAACCCTTCCTCTGGGTCAATGTGCTCCTCAAAAGAGTTCCCTTCCTGAGGCAGGATCAATTTCTTGCAATTGAACAAACTGATTAGGAATCTGTTATTTCCCCTTTCTCCTTTCCCCACTTCCCTCTCTCCTAGGGCAGAGGGAACGTGCATGAGAGCTTCTCTCCAAAATTCAAATGGGACCCTTGTGAACCAACCCACCACAGAAAACAATTACACACATTCTTCCCAGGAGAGAGCACCAACACCTTCCTGGGAACCCCAAATATCCATCTAGAAGACTACCAAGCTTCCCAGTGTTCCCCCCCTCCTGCCCCCGCCAGGTCTGCTTCACAGTACCAGTCAATTGCCTGGCTCCACCTTCTCCCAGACCAATTCTCCCTATCCCAGGGAGGTTAGGGACATCAGGCTGCCTCAGCAGATTTGCATCTCCCCTCTTCCTGGTTTCTCCTCACACCAGCTGGCATGCTCCTTAAGGCTCAAAAAGGGGGGTCCAGGCAACTGAACCCACACTCAGGGGACCTCTCTTCATCCTTCACTCCAACCCCTCCACTCTCAGAGTTTGTCTCACCCAGCTGTGTGACAGGCCAGTTGCAGGGAATGCCATGGCTTCCTGCCCCAAGGCAGGGGCTAACCATCCCACAGCTCCAGCCTCAAACACCAGAAACGCATAGTTTTAACTTGAGCAATCACTCTTCTGTCTCACTCTCAATAGATCGGTGCCCTGAATCCTCCTGCTATGAGGGTTCCCAAAACAGTTCATTCAGGTCGGATTTTGTTCCTACTTTGTGGCTTTTTTGAGTGAGAGATGATTTGAGTGCACTTTCACTGATGCCATCTTGCACCACCCACTTGCCTATATTTTAAATTTGTTTGTCTTTTTATTTTCCAGATGAGGAATTTCTTTATAAATGCTGGCTATTAGGCACCTATCAGATATATGTTTGCCAAATACTTTCTCCAATGGAGTAAATTGCCTTTTCACTTTCTTGACAAACTCCTTTGAAATGCGAATGTTTTTAATTTACATCACTGAAGTCATGCTTTTTTTTGAGTATGTGCCTATTAAGGTATTACTTTACTAATTTTATTTCTCATGTGATTTTTAACAATTTTATAGATACATATTAATAAACATATAATTTACCCAAAGTGTAAATCATTGGTATTTGCTATAATTACATAGTTGTTCATTCAACCCTTCAGTCATTATTACAGAATTTTCATTATTTCAGTAATACTAAGAAACAAAAAGAAAAAAACCCAGACAAACTAATTTTTTCACCTTTCCCTCTCTCTATGCTTACACCATTGTGCTTTGGTGCTGTTTCTGGCTATTCTCTACTAAGTCTATAATGAATGTCTTTTATTTTTTATTTTATTTTTTAATTTTTTAAAAATAATAAATTGCCTTTTTAAAAAGATAAATAAATTTTTAAAAATATTACATTAAAAAATTTAAGAGGTTCCTACCTCCCCACTCCTCCTGTATCAACAACCTCTTTCATCATTGTGGCCCATTCATTGCAATTGGTGAATACATTTTTTAGCACTGCTGCATTGCATGGATTATAGTTTGCATTGTAGTTTACACTCTCCCCCAGTATATTCAGTGGACCTTGCAGGATATATAATGTCCAGCATCTGTCCCTGCAATATCCCTTAGGACAACACCAAATGCCGAAAATGCCTCCATATCTCATCTTTAATTCCCTCTCCCTGCCCTCAGCAAGTACTTTTGCTACTTTCTCCAAATCAATGCTACAGTTTCTTGCATTACTAGTCACAATAATTCTATAATAGAATACCAGTAAGTTCACTCGAATCCATATTTTATGCCTCCATCTTGTGGATCCTGGGTTTGTGAAGTCTACTCCACCTCTCTGCCAAGAGGGTGCTTAGATCCCACATGGTTGATGGATGCAATTCTCCTGCTTGCAGTTGTAGGCACTCTCAGTTTCCTGGTGTGGTGGTTGACCTTCTTCACCTTCCTGTTTGCTGACCTGTGTAAGTCCAACAAACTGAATAGTAGGACCTGCAACTCTGCTGAGATTCAGAGTCCAGCTGGCACATGGCCAGTCCAGACATTGAAGTCTCCTGGGTATACACCAACCCCAGCACCAACCACAGGTTCAGTAAAAGTGGCAGAAGAAGCATGTGCAGAAAGTTCACATCTGAGTCCAACACCATCACACTCAGAAATACAAATTCCCAGGTAGGCCCCACTAACAAGGCACTGAACTCCAGAGCCAACCACCATGCTTACAGAACCTGTGTGTTTCCATAGCCCTCAGGAGCACCAGTACGTGGGATTGTATCTACTTTGCCTGTCCCTGGGATCCTGCTGAAGTGTGCATAAGTACAACCCCTCTGATGACTTCTTTACTCTTTTTTGAAGACTCTTAACAATATAAGTTCATTTGTCTTTAACCATTTCCCCAATTTATTCAAGGCCTCTTTCTAGTTGCATCTAGTTAGTGATTGGTAGCAGTCCCTTGGATCCAAGGAGGCTCATCCCTGGGAGTCATGTCCCATGCTGTGGGGAAGGTAATGCATTTACATGCTGCATTTGCCTTAGAGAGTGGTCACATTTGAGCAACATGGAGGCTCTCAGGAGGTAACTCTTAGGCACCCTGCTGCTCTAGGCCTAGTTCAAATTTCAGGCACACTAACTCATAAGCATATTCATCAGTATCAGGAGCTCATCACTGGACCATCCTTCATTGGTATTTGCAGTTGCACTTGGGGGATTGTTGTTATTTCTTTGGGGAATGTGATAGAGCTCCCCTGGGTAGGAACCCAGCACTTCCTCAGTTGTCATTTGTAACTGTAACTACTATGAAAATATATCCAAACATTTTTATGTGCCCTGTACACATGCCCTGGAGTATTCCCTCCCAACCATGTGTCCCCCATATCATCATCTTTTAGTACAATCACAATTGTGTACATTCATCTAAAATTTTTTAGAACAATTTCATTTATTCCAAGTAGAAAGACTCTACACCAATTAACATTACTTTCTCAGATCAGGTTATTTTAAATTAGAAAATGCATTCAAAATCCAAACTTAAGGAAATGGAATATAGAGATTAATAGATAAGATGAATGATACATTGAGAATCCAAGTCTAAATACTTTAAATTTGGTGGAGGAGGGAAAATTGAGGTCAGGATAGATTTGGGCACATCTATTCAGTATATGTTTTCCTTTCCCTTATGTCTGAAGAGTCTCCTTTCAAAAGAGGTGATTAAAGTTCAAATACCACAAAATACACAAATGTTAAATAAGGCTAAGTTCAGAATTTGGGGGAAAAGGAAGGACCTTTTTACCTAGTTTTTCTTTCATTGCTCCTCCTTTGGTACAAAGTTTATGAAATCCTTTCTTATTATGAGACCTTGTAAATGCTTCCCTACATTAACTTCCCGGATCTTTACAGGTTTTGGATTTTATATTTAGATCTTTGATCCATCTTGAGTTAATTTTTATATAAGATATGAGATGATGTTCCTTCCTCATTCTTTTGGATTTGGATATCCAGTTCTTCAAGCTCCAGTATTTGAAGAGGCCATTCTCCCCCAGTTGAGTGGGCAGGGTGGCCTTGTTGGCTATCAGCTAATTGTATATGTAAGAATCAATATTAGAACACTCTCTTCTGTTCTACCAGTCCATATATCCATCCTTATGCCAATACTATGTAAGTCTGACCACTGTAGATTTGTAGTATGTTTTAAAATCAGATAGTGTGATTCCTCCAATTTCATATTCTTTGAAATATGTCTTTGACTCTTTGGGTCCTATTGTCCTTCCAAAGAAATTTCACAATTCAGTAAAGAATGCTGTGGTAAATTTTATTGAGATTGCATTTAATCTATAAATCAGTTTGGGTAGGATAGACATCTTTAAGAGGTTTTGTCTTCCTATCCAAGAATAGGGAATATCCTCCCATTTTTTAAGACGTTCTTTGATTTCCTTTAACAATGTTGTATAGTTTTCTGAGTACAAGTCCCATGTTTATTCCTGGATACTTGATTACTTTAGGTGCTCTTGTAAATGGAATTTTTTTCTTGGTTTCCTCCTCAAAAAGATCATTATTGGTGTAGAGAAATGCTAATGATTTTTGCACACTTATATTATATCTTGCCATTTTACTGAACTGATTTATAAGCTTTAGACACTTTGCTTCAGACTTCTAGGGGCTTTCTATGTATAGGATTACATCATCTGCAAATAGTGAAATTTTTACTACTTCCATTCAAATTTGGATGCTTTTATTTCTTTTTCTTGCCTAAGTGCTCAAGTAAGTACTTCTAACACAAGGTTAAATAAGAGTGTTGATAGTGTACATCCTTGTCTTGTTCCAGATCTTAGAGAGAAGTCTTTTAGGTTTTCACTATTGAACATGATGTTAGCTGTGGGTTTTTCATATATAACTTTTATCATATTGTGGAAGTTTCCTTCTATTCCTATCTTTTGAAGTGTTTTCATCAGGAAATTGTGCTGTACTTCTCAAGTGCATATTTTCTTTTAAACAGATTTTTATTTTTTATAGATACATAGACCATACAAAATTTTACATTAAAAAATATAAGTAGATCTCATATACCATCACTCCTCAACCCCCATTCCTCCTACACCAAAAATCCTTTCATCAATGTGGTACATTCATTGCATTTGATGAATACATTTTGGGGCACTGCTACACAGCATGGATTATAGTTTACATTGTAGTTTACACTCTCTCCCAGACCATTCAGTGGGTTATGACAGGATATATGATATTCTGTATCTGTCCCTACAGTATCATTCAGGACAACACCAAGTTCTGAAAATACCCCCATATCACACCTCTCCTTCCCTCTCCCTGCCCTCAGCAACTCCCATGGCCACTCTCTCCACATTAATGATACAATTTCCTCCATTGGTAGAGTCACAATAATTTTATAGTAGAATACTGGTCAGTTTATTCTAATCCATATTCCTCCATCCTTAGGACCCTGGGATGGTGAGGCCCACCACACATGTAACTCGAGAAGGGTCTTAGATCCCACATGGCTGATGGATGGAATTCTCCTGATTGCAGACTCTCTTGGTTCTCTGGTGTGGTGGTTGACCATCCCTGCCCCCTGTTAGCTGACTTGGGCAAGTCCAATGAACTGGAGAGTAGGTGTTGCAACTCCACTGAGGCTCAGTGTCCAGCCAGCACACACAAAAGTTCAGTAAAAGTGACAGAAGAGGCATGTGTGGAGAGGTCACATCTGAGTCCAACTGCATCACACTCAGGAGCACAAATTCCAAAGTAGGGCACACTGGTAAGGCACTGAACTCCAGAGCCATCTGTCATGAATGTAAGACCTGGGTCTCTCCATAGCCCTCAGGATCACCACTACTTAGGGTTGTATCTACTTTGGCTCTCTGTGACCCTGCTGAGATGTGCATAAATGCAAGCCTTCTGATGACTTCCCAACTCACTTTGAAGTCTATTAGTCATATAAATTCATTTGTCTTTATCATTTCCCCTTTTATTCAAGGTCCTTTTCTAGTTGCATCAACAACTGTTAATTGGTAGTAATCCCTAGGTGCCAGGGAAGCTCACCCCTGGGAGTCATGTCTCATGCTGGGGGAAGGTAATGCATTTATATGTTGAGATTGGCTTAGAGTGGCCACATTTGAACAACATGGAGGCTCTCAGGACATATCTCTTAGACACTCTGCAGCTCTAGACCATTCTTTTCACTGGTCTTTGCCCTTGCACTTGAGGAATTGTTGCTGCTCTATTGGGAAGAGCAGCAGAGTTCCCCAGAATGGGATCTCAGCACTCCCTCAGTTGTTGTGTGAAACTCTACCCATTATGTCAATACCCAGTGAACATCCAAACATGTCTATATACCCTACATGCATGTGCTGGAGAACTCCTCCCCATATATGGATTCCCCATCAATGACAACCCCATCAGTACTTTTCCCCTGCCATAGCTGAACCCCTCAGTGATCCAAAACTTTTTCAAAAATGAAATCTAATATATTGCCAAATTCAATTAATAGGAAAATAAAATAGTAATGGTAGGTTTAAAGATTAGAAGTAAAATATGGAATAATTTAGAAAAACAGAAATAATAAAAAATAAATTAGGGTATTAAAAAATTAAAAATATCATAAAAATTTTTGATGTTTGTCTCTCATCACTGTAATAGATGTTGCCCTGTATATACAGTGGCATGGCAGTCTGTTCCATTTCTTTCTCAGTGCCCCATTCTTTTTTTATGTCTTCAAAAGTTTTACATCACAGTAAAGTCACATATAGAATATAGGAGACTCCCATAAACCCAACATCAACGATTTCCCCCTACCCCAGCAATGATCTTTTTATAATGGATGTAATGGATGTTACATTTGCTGCAACTGATGTACACATACTGAAACCTAGCTGCCAACCATGGTTCCATTATGGTGTACATTATGGTTTACACTTTAGACTGTACATTTTTATAAAATTTTGGTTACATTATGATTTATATTATGGTTTACTTTTTAGACTATACCCTTTTATAAATTTTTGTGAAGTTTAACAAGGCTTGTATCCATCATTACAGGATCATGTAGAACACCTACATTGCCTCATGATTACACCCTCTTCCAACTATTCTATTCCTCTCACCCTTCCCTCTCAAGACCCACATGACAACCATACTTTACTGTTTGAAGGATAAGATTGCTAGATACTTCCAACGCTGCTGAGTGCTTAACGCACTAGGTTCTCCTCCCCTACTGGGAGCCACCCATGCTCTTGAGAGAACCCTCCCCTCTGAGAATATCAGACCTCCCCAGGATTGGGGTATAACACCTTCCTGTTCATTGCATGGGTCTTCACCCACTTACATAATGCACTATGACATCATGAGACTCGCACACTCCCTAGAAGTCTGATTCATGTGCACCTTGTGCCAGATGCTCCCCATCAAACACCTTAAACCAGAAACCAGGCCTTATTATATTTTCTAAAGAGGTTTCTCAACATTGTAGTTTCAACCACATACCCAACAATCTCCCATGTTCACCTGTTCCCCCTCAACGTTCCCCCCTCTTCTGTGGACCACCTGACCCATCCTACCAACCCTAGCCCCCATATCAATAGAGGTGATAACATGATTTTGTTCTTTTGATCTGTTAATGCAGTGATTTACATTGATTGATTTTCATATGTTTAACAATCCTTGAATACCAGGGATGAAACTCACCTGGTTATGGTTTATAATTCATTTGAAGTGTTGTTGAACAGGATTAGCAAGTATTTTGTTGAGAATTTTAGCATCTAGGTTCATTAGAGAGATTGGTCTACAGTTTTATGTTTTTGTTGCATCTCTGTATAGCTTTGGTATTAGGGTGATGTTGGCATCATAGAGTGATTTAGGCAGTGTTCCCTCCTCTTCCATTTTTTGAAGATTTTAAACAGGATTGGTATTTGTTCTTTCCAGAATGTTTGGTAGAATTCTCCTGTGAAGCCATCTGTTTCTGGGATTTTCTTAGGTGCATGTTTTTGATGACCAATCAATCATGTTACTTGTGATTGGTCTCTTGGGTTCATCAATTTCTTCTTTCATTAATCTTCTGTGCTCCTAGAAATTTGTCCATTTAATCTAAGCCATCCACCTTGTTGGCATAAAATTTTTCAAAGTATCCTCTTATGATAACCTTTATTACTGTGGGGTCAGAGGTGATATCCTCTTCCTCATTTCTTATTTTATCATTATAGAATAAGATATACATTAAAGATATGGATCTCCTCTATTTTTACTTTGTTAGTCTAACTAAGGATTTGTCAATTTTATTAGTTTCAAAAACCAGCTTTTGCTTTTGTTAATTTTTTCTTGTGCTTTCCTATTTTCAATTTCACTTAGCTGTCATCTAACCTTTGTTGTTTCTTTCTTTCTACCTGCTGTGGGGTTAGTTTGTGGGTCTTTTTCTATTCCTCTAGTTTGTTAGGTCTTTGATTTCAGCTCTTTCTTCTTTTATAATATAGCCATTTATGACTATGAATTTCTCTCTCAGAATGTTTTTTGCTGCATCTCATAGGATTTGATACATTGTGTTGTTATTTTCATTTGTTTCAAGGAAGTTATTATTCTTTTACAATTTCCTCCTTGACCCAATGATTATCTAAGAATATGTTATTTAACTTCCATAACTTTATGACCAGTCTGGTTCTCTGCCCCTTACTGATTTCCAGTTTCATGCCATTTTGGTTTGAAACATTACTTTGTATAATTTTGATCTTTCTGAAATCATTGAGAGTTTTCCTGTGACCTAGCATGTGGTCTATCCTAGAGAATGATGCATGTGCTCTTGAGAAAAATGTATATACCACTGTACTTGGGTGTAATGTTCTGTATATGTCTACTAGGTCTAGATCTTCTAATGTATTTGTTAGAGGCTTGCAATAATAAACAAGCTGCAGCTCAGTTTACCTTGATATGCACTGGGGAAAGGCTAACCTCATCCCCCATAAGGCTATGTGTCTAAGGGCATGGTGCCTCCCCACAAGTTAAACAAAGAAACCACTTAGAGATGGGAGAAAAGGGAAATGGAAATCTTCCCTACCTGCATATCAGAGGGAGATGAAATCCTTACAGAAACATCTGCTCCTGCAGCCTTCCAAGAAACCATAACTCACTAACTCACTATCTTCTAGTCACTATCAGGGAAAATTTTCACCTCTAGGGCTTCCTATTGGCCTCTGCACCTCACTCAGACCCTCATCCTCCTCTCACCAACTATCATTTCCCCACCTATAAAAGTTCTGTAAAAATTCAAATCCCCCCCCTTCCAGGAGTGGGCTGAATTTTCTCTTCAGACTCCCACCATGCTGGTGGGGGGTGCTGAAGTCTGTTCTTCAGACTCCCTCTTTTGGGAGAGCTTCTCAATAAATTCTTTCTCTGCCTGTAGTCATATTGGTCTCCATGTCCCAATTGTTTTCTCTGCCTGTAGTCAAATCGGTCTCCATGTCCCAGCTGTTTTTCTCCAACATATGGTGCCAAAAACCCAGGACTCGGGTCATGTTTACACTAATTGACTAATGAGGGGTCTCCCCTCTGCCATGGATGAATACTCATCCAACACCAGACATTGAATCTTGGCTGGGTGAGTTAAGGATTTCTCTGTCAGAGGATCCTGCTGTCTCTCTCTCTCCTTTTCTGTTGTCCAGGACAACCCACTGGGAAAACCTAGCACTAGGTCAGGATCCTCACAATTCCCCAAAGGCCATGGTGGGTGGTATGCCTGCATCCTTGTGGGAAGAAACCCCTTGGCTCCAGAGATGTCTTGCTTTAAGCATAGTTTCCTTGGAGATATCTAACTAGTTCAGGGATGTCTGTCTCACTCAGAATCTCTCCCATCCTAGAGATCCCTAGTCTCAAACCACCTAAAATGGAGAATTCATTTTCTGCCCCCCCCAAACCACACCTCTGTGCTGTCTCCTTCATAACCTTAAAACTCTGTACCTGGAAGGAGACATTAGACCTAAAATCTCATTTTCTATTCAACTTCAGTGTGGCCACAATACAAATTGGACAATGAAATTCAATGGCCAAAAAAATGGCACTTTTGATTTCCAAGTTCTCCAAAATTTACAGAACTCTATCCAGTACAATGGCAGATAGTCAGAGATCCCTTATATTCAGGCATTCCTTTTCCTTTTTTCTCTTCCTCTGCCAAATGGGTTCTTCCTACCAAATTCTTCTTTTACACCAGAAACCTCCTTATCTGAAAACTCAACTTGGATCCCTCAGATCACTCTCTCCATATCTCCTCTATATAATCCTCCAGAGTTATCTCTGGACTCATCCTGCACCCCTTCTTCCTACCCCCCTATGTCATTGCTGCCTTCTCCTCTCCTCAAAGGTGCTTGCAGAAAGTACCCCCTTCATTCTGCATCACAGCCCTCCACCTCCATCAGCATACAGGCTCCTAACTCCATACAGATGCCAGCTCCTCTCTCACCCCTCTTGCAACCTCTACATCTTTCTTTTCACCTACCTATCCCCAGAAGAAAAAGAACATATTTGATTTGCAGCCCAAAATCTTGCAAATACCCTAAACCAACAAAATACTGCCAAAAGCCCTGTCAGAGCCAAAGCAGCCGCCCCAAAAAAGCCTGACTATAAATCCTCCACCCTACAGAGTTCCTGACAGACACTCCACTCCACGTAAGTACAAAAAAAACCCCACCAAAGGCCATGCTTCAGTGCCTGGGCACTGAGCCAAGCAGTGTCCAAAACCACAACCTCCTCCAAGGCAGTCCCCACTGTGCAAGCAAGAAATCCAGGGAAAGTCTGACTGTCCCCAGGTCTCTCAAGGCAAAAGGGCATCAGTTACCTAGTCAAACCCAACCCCTGGTTCAACCTCCCAGACCTTCTGGAACCAGCAACAGATAATTAAATGTACCCCAGAAACTGTGCAGACCCCCACACCCATCTCCAAAGCAGAATCTCAAGTAATTCTAATGGTAGCAGATAAGCCCATTCCACTTCTTATTAATATAAAAACCACTTACTCTGTCCTTCCCCAAATCCCTAAGTCCTTAACTCACTCCTCAATCTCAATGGTGAAAATCAGTAGTTTCACAATCCATCTTTTACTGTACTCAGTAAAAACCCACCTGTTCACCCACTCCCTCCCTTTTCTGTTCCCCCTTTTTCCATCAAACTCTGTCAGTCCTAAAGTCCAAAATACTCTGCCCATCACAAAACCAGTGACAGTTCAACTAAAAAATCCTACCCATATCCCATTTAAACCCCAATATTTTGTCCCTTGTGATAGCCTGCAAAGTATCAAACCTACAATTACTCACCTCTTACAAATAAACCTTAAGCTTATTCCTGAACTTTAAATTTGTCTAAGTGTACTCTAAAAGTATAATAATTCAAAATACATGTGTTAAATATCAGACTATTAAACTGTTAAATTAAAGTTTAACTGTATTTATCATGCTCAGATAGTTCTGTTACCGATTACTAGCAAACATGTTTCCAAAAACAAGATTGCATATTACAAGCAACACTGATTCCAAAAAAGTCTTGAAAGCAGTAAAAATAGCCACACCAAAGGAGTAAAAATTATGAGTCATATTAATGAACTTTATGTTTCTGTCTGCATGTCATAATTCTTTTTGTGTTTGTTTATTCACTGTCAATATATATTTTAATATCTCTGGATGGTAATATTAATTCCTAAAAAGCTCTATTCAAATGGCTAAAAATTAAACAAGCACTTATATTAACAAGTAGGTATAAGTAATGAAAATTGTAAGTCTTGATTGATAAATTGGTACAAATCTCTTCATAAAAAAATGGTCTTTGCCTAAATTAAAATAAAGTTTATTTTTCTTCACAGAATAAAATATAAGGTATTGAAAGAAGTGAAAAGTTTGAGGGAGTGCTGACTGAAATTTGATGTTTGTTGAAGAAAGTGTGTGAAAAGTTTATGGGAGTGCTGACTGAAATTTGATAAGTTTGTTCAAGAAAGTGTGTGAGGGAAGCAGACTTGGCCCAGTGGTTGAGGTGTCCATCTACCACATGGGAGGCCTGTGGTTCAAACCTCCCATGTGGTTCAGGCCTCCTTGACACATGTGGAGCTGGCCCATGTGCAGTGCTGATGTGCACAAGGAGTGCCCTGCCATGCAGGGGTGTCCCTGCATAGGGAAGCCCCACATGCAAGGACTGCATCCCATAAGGAGAGCTGCCCAGCCCAAACAAAAGTGCGGCCTGCCCACACACATGGGGAGGTGACACAGCAAGATGATGCAACAAAAAGAAATACAGATTCCCATGCCACTGACAACAACAGAAGCAAACAAAGAACATGCAGCAAATAGACACAGAGAACAGACAACTGGGGCTGGGAAGGGGAGGAAGGGAAGAGAAATAAGTAAATAAATCTTTAAAAAAAAGAAAGTGCGTGAAAACTTTGTAGAAGTGCTGAGATTTAATAAGTTTGTTCAAGAAAATGTGTTTTGTCTTAAGATAAGATGACTGGTTTTCATAAAGTCAGAATGGAAGTATGTAAAACACGACTTGAATGCGTATGGCAAGTTGTAGAAGGTATTGTGGTAGCATTAAGTAAAAAAAATGTGTTCTGTAAAGGCAGAGTTTGTCTTGAAATAAAGTAACTATATGCAGTTATGAATAGATAAAAAAATTTGTAAAAGCATTGCTTAAACTAAAATATTCAAATGGCTAATTAGGAAATCATTATAAAACAGAAACTGAATTGATGATTAAAAGTCATCTCAATCTGCATATTACAGTGGTAATAGGGAAAAATAATTTAATTTCCATTAAAAATCTTAAATTTTCATAAAATAATAAAAAGTAGTTTTTTTCTGCACTGCTAAAGTAAAATACCTGTTAATTAATGTACTCATGATAATTATATGTTCTAAAAATTTCATTTTTAGACAGTTTCCAAAATCATTTTAGTAACTTATGTATGTAGGGTGTATAAAATGTATTTTGTTGTTAAGGATATTAAGAGCCTAAAATAGGCAAATAATTAGAACAAACTACAAAGTCCTGACTGTCTATCACATTCTTGAAATGGTGTTTAGTTAAGTAAAACAAAAAAACTGTACCCTCTGTTGTAACTGATGAAGTATGTTTTCTCATATTATTAAGGTACTGAAAACATGTCATTCGTCATTTAGGTCAGATAGATTATATGTGTTAATCAGAAAAAGTTTTGCATGGAAATAAAAGCCCCCCCCCCCCAAATAGGCTGCTTTTAAAATAATAACAAAGGCTAAAGCAGTAAGGGGGTGAATCTTAACCTACTCTATGAATTGGATGTAGCCAGTACCAGTATTGGCTTTGGGTGGTATTTGTGGCAAAGGCAACTTTCTAAACAAATACCACTTGAGTTTTAGTCACAATTATGAGAAGAAAACACAGTTCAAAACAAAAACAATGAATTGTTGTAAACTGCCCTCTGTGGAGAAGAAAAATCTGTGAAAGAACATCTGGAATGCCTGCCAGCGGTAATAGGTAACTGTCTACCATGTCCCTGCCCCCTCCTCTAACATCTCTTAAGATTGTTAAGTGAGATGCCCTTTTGAAAGTCCAGAGCCATACCTTTAAAACTCAAAAAGCAGTAGAGTGGCTCCACCAAAAAAGCAAATATCATGGATACCAGAACTTGTAGTGCCTAGGCCAGCAGTTCTAATTGCCTGTCAGTCACCAGCAGCTCATGAACATCACCCATGAGTGTCCATCGTGCTCACTCCAATGACTGTGACAGTTAACTCACTGGATGAAACATACTGGCTGAGCACAGACTCCAGCAGCACGATGGCAAGTGGATTATATCAGTCCTCTCCCTCTCTCAGAAAGCACAAGATATGCTTTCAGTGCTGCAGACACTGCAATGGAACTATTTTAACTAGATCCTTACAACAATAAACTAAGTTTAAACTACAAGTTAAAGTGCCAGCTGCTCCAAGCCCAAAAGGGAAAGTAATAATAATTTTTGTTGCCTATGCTTCAAACTACATAAACTGGGAGATATGTGGTCATTTTGATCACTGTACTGGTCTATGCAGCTCTGCTGGTTGGGACTCTTAAATTCATTTAAAAAATCACTTAAAAACACTGTTATGAAACCACAGTTAATAGATGTTTAATGCTTAATGTTTAATGCTGAATGCATAATCTTATTACTTCTCAGACTCTTGGAGATAATAACCTCACAGACTACCCTAAATTTCCTAATTAATTCCTATCCTTACCACCATTTTAACTCTCATTCTCTTCCTATCAGCAGGTCCACATTGTATCTTCCATGTAATGACTCATTTTATCCAGACAGTCATCCAAGATGTCACCCATGATCATCATCTTGTCCAATTCATACACCAAATCATAGAGCCAACAACCCAGGGATATGTAAATGGCATTTTTTGTGGCATGAATAATATAAACCCCTGCCTGTGGGACCTGAAACCACAGCCCACTATACAGGATGGAAGGGAACTTATTTTCTCTGCCCCTTGACAGCAGGAAGTAGCCAGAATCAAGCCAATGCTCCAAATCCCCTCTCCCTCCCATCCTGCCCAGTGCCATATACCCCAATACCCAGATCCCCCTATATATATATATGTATATATAAACAAAGAGTTGGGAATGTTAGAGGCTTGTAATAATTAACAAGCTGTAGCTCAGTTTCCCCTGATATGCACTGGGGAAAGGTTAACCCCATCCCCCATAAGCCTAATGTCTAAGGCCATGATGCTTTCCCACAGGTTAAACAAAGAAACCACTTAGAGATGGGAGAAAAGGGAAATGGAAATCTTCCCTACCTGCATATCAGAGGGAGATAAAATTCCTACAGATCAAAGAAACATCTGCTCCTGCAGCCTTCCAAGAAACCATAACTCACTAACTCACTATCTTCTAGTCACTATCAGGGAAAATTTTCACCTCCAGGGCTTCCTATTGGCCCCTGCACCTCACTCAGACCCTCAACCCCTTCCCACCAACTATCATTTCCCTGCCTAAGAAAGTTCTGTATAAATTCAAATCCCCCCTTCCAGGAGTGGGCTGAAGTCTGTTCTTCAGACCCCCTCCACTGTGAGAGCTTCTCAATAAGTTTTTTCTCTGCCTGTAGTCATATTGGTCTCCATATCCCAGTAAGTGCTGTTTTTCTCCAACAGGATTATTCAAGGTTTCTTTTTCTTCATTGATCCTCTGTTGATATATATATATATAGTGATAGTCCTGTTAGGATTTATACTGTTTGGAGTGCACTGCACTTCTTGGACATGTACATCCATATCCTTCAGAAGTGTTGGGAAATTTTAAGCCATTATTTCTTCCAACATTCCTTTGCCCAATTTTTTTTCTACTCTGTCTGGGTTGCTTATAATGCATGTGTTTGTTCATTTTGTGCTGTATTCAAGTCCCTAAGTCCCTGCTAGATTTTTCCTATCTTTCTCTCTATCTATTCTATAATCTTTCTTCTCTGATTTCTGATGTACTGTCTTTGGCATTGCTGATTCTTTACTCTGCTTGTTTGCATCTACTCATATGTGCTTCCAGTGTATTTTTGATTTCTTCCATTGTGCCATTCATCACCATCATATCCATTATCTTTGTATTTTTACAATTTCTTCAGTATGTTCCCCCAAGTGTCTTCTTAAGTACTTTACTCCTTCCTTCACTTCATTAAGTTGATTCATAATATTTGTTTGAACATCCCTGTTTACTGTTCCACTTTCTGCATCTAATCCTGTTTTTTAAGTTTTTTTTTTTGTTAGACTGGACCATGTCCCCCTATTTCTTAGCATGGCTTGTAATTTTTTCTTGGTGTTTAGTCAATTGTTTATTTTGAAGGGATCATTTGAGTAGTTGGGTAGCCTTCTTTCTACTCTAGGTGTTTTGTTTTGTTTTTGTTTGTTGCATGTGTTAATGTTTCTCTTTGACCTTTGGTTCCTCTTATTGTATTTATTTGCAGTTGTCTGTGTTCCCTTGGGAAAGAAATATTAGAAAAGAGATAAGAAGAGAAAAAGAATAATAATAATAATAAGGTAAAAGATGAACTACATAAGAGTTAGGAAGCTAATATGTAATATGAGTGAAAAATCATAAATAGTACAAAGGAATAAGAATAAAAAGTGGAATATAAAAAATGAAATAAGAAAAATAGAGAAAAATGAATTATTTAAAAGACTGGAATGATGAAAAGAGAGGTAAAGAAAAAAGAGAGAAGTGAAAAAATGAAGTCCAAACAAAAAAAAAAGGTGGAATGAAAGAAAAACAATAACAACAAAAAGAAGATAGAAAAATAAGGAAAGAAAATAAGTAAAGTAGGTAGAAAAAATAAGTTTTTTCTAAAAGGAAAAAAGGTTAAAAGAAAGGAGAAACATAAGAAACAAAAACAAAACAGCAACAACTGAAGAAGAAGTAAAAAACAACCCAGGAAAAACAGCCTTCCCTCTTAGGCCCTCAAAGAGCTTCTTAGGCACCAGTCCTCATTCATCAATCACTTTGCAGCTTGCTGTCTGCAGGTGATATACTGTGTTTTGGCAAATAAAATAAAGAAAAAAAGGTTAAAAAAATACAAAATGAAAATAAAAGGGAACCAGTAAAAAATAGAAAATATATCCATGAAAACCTAAAAAACACCTGTCTATATTTTTCCTGTTGTAAGGAATCAGGTGAATGCTTGATAACCCAGTGGATCACTCTCTGGGTCACTTCTCTAAGGAGACCTGGGAATCAAACCAGGGACCCCATATGTGCAAAGCAGGAATTCCTCCACTGAGATACACTGGCTCAACAGGTTAAATAGGCTTCAGAAAGTTTACCTGGCTCTATCTTCCCCTTTTCCCTCAGACAAGTTAGGCTTCTAACAGTTTGTTAGAGACCTGCTGGTTAGGCATCTGCCTCTGCTCCCTCATTGTGCTTTTTCCTCCTCTTCCATGGTGGCCATGTGTTACACGCTGCCTGACCAAATCTCCAATCCCTTATCCTCGTGCTCTCCTGAATGTCCATCAAGTTTTTTTCATGGTTCAAACGGTGCTTAGCTAGCCAAACTCACTGAAAAGAAACTACTTTTCTCTCTATACAAATCCCCTCCTCCTCACAGGGAATGCTCCTTCCTACTCAATTGGCTTGAGTAAGCCACAGGCTTTACTGAGGCTATTGTCTTGAGAATGGGGTGTGTGCCATTTCCAGCCACAAGGGTGAGAAACTATCAGTTTTCTTTGGTTCCTTTATCTGTCTATTTCCCTCCTGGATGATGCACTGCACTTTCCCATTCTATATATCTCCAAAGCAGCTCCCTTGGACAGATTTTTTTCCCTTTCCCCATGCCTTATTCTATTTATCTTTTGTTACTCATTCCTTGGGTGTAATGTTTTTGAAACCATTTCCCAATACAAGGTCTTATAGTTGCTTCCCTACATTATATTCTAGGAGCTCTTGAGTTAATTATTGTTTCAGGTGTGAGATGGTGATCTTCTTTCATTCTTTTATATATGGATATCCAGTTCCCATGGTACCATTTGTTCAAGAGGCTATTCTGTCATAGTTGAATGGGCTTGATGGCCTTGTCAAATATCAATTGGCCTTATATGTGTAGGTCTATACCTAATCTCTCAATTTGGTTCCTTTGCTCGGTATGTCTATCTTCTTGGCAGTACCCTGCAGTTTTGACCATTATAGCTTTTTAGTTTAAGTCAGGTAGCATAATTCCTCCAATTTCATTTTTCTATTTCAAGAAAGTTGTGGCTATTCAGGACCCCTTGCCTTTCCAAATAAAATTGATAATTGGCTTTATCCATATTATATAAAATGGTGTTGGAACTTTAAGATTGTGTTCAATCTGTAAGTCAATTTGGGTAGAACAGAAATCTTAATGATATTTAGTCTTCTAATCCATGAACTTGGAATTTTCTTCCATTTATTATGTCTCCTTTGACCACCTTTTGCAATACTATGTAATGTTCAGTGTACAGGTTCTTTACATCTTTAGTTATGTTTATTCCTAGGTATGTTTTCTTTTTGTTGCTGGCACACAGAGGATCTTGGCCATGAGGGAAGAGAGAAGGCCCTGGGAAGAGAAACAAGCCATTTGCCAAAGAGTCTACAGCTGGCCTCTGGAAATAACAGGGCAGCTGAGACCATAAAGAGGTAAGCCCTGGGAAGAGAGAAACCAAGGATGTTGGCAGCCATCTTTCTCTAGCAAGTGGCAACAAACTTTGGTGATTGCAAAAGAGGGAGGTAACTTGTGCTTTATGGCCTGGTAACTGTAAACTTCTACCCCAAATACACAACTATTGTAAAATTCAACCAATTTCGGATATCTTGTATCAACATTCCTTTGGCTGACTAATATAGTTACTCTTAACAATATTCTTCCTTTCTTTACACTCTTCCAACCTTCTGACTCCTAAATTTTTCCTTTCAACCTGCAGAAATCCCTTTACTATTTCTTGCAGGGCAGGACACTTGTGAAAAAATCCTCTCAATTTCTGTTTACCTGTGAATATTTTGAACTCCTCCTCATTTTTGAATTACAGTTTTCCTGAATACAGACTTCTTGGCTGGCATTTTTGCCTTTCAGCTCCTTATCTGTCATACCACTGCCTTCTCACCTCCATGGTTTCAGATGGGAAATCAGCATTTAATCTTATCAAGCTTCCCTTATAAGTGATGGATCTCTTTTCTCTGCTACTTTCAGGATTCTGTTTGTGCTAAGCATTTGACAATCAAAGTAGTAGATGTCACAGAGTAGGTCTGCAAGGATTTATTCTGTTTGGAGTATGCTCTGCTTCTTAGACATGTATTAACACATCTATTTCCCTCATGAAAGTTGGGAAATTTTGGACATTATTTCCTTAAACACTCCTTCTGCTTCCTTTCTCTTCTTTTTTTTCTTCTGCGAGGTCCATAATGTGTATTTTTGCATGTTTCATATTGTCCTCCAATTCCCTGAGGCCCACTGAATTTTTTACATTTTTAAAATCTGTTCTATTTTGTATGGAATTTCAGATATACTATCTTCTACATAGCTAATTGTTGTCTTGGCCTCTTCAAATCTGCTTTTATATGCTTCTGGTGTATTTTTAATTTCTTTGCATTGTGCCTTTCATTTCTATAAGGTCTATATGCCAAACTCAGGATTTAATAGAATATCTGGACAGAGAAAAATTAAGGAAACAGTTTGAATAATATAATAAATGAACTAGACATAACAGACACTTATAGAACATTACATCCAGAAACATTTGGATACACATTATTTTCAAGGGTCCATAGATCATTCTCCAGGATAAGTAACAAGAATAACCTTGGTGTAGTTAAAAAGATCAAAATTATGCAACGTGCTTTCTTTTTTATTAACTTTATTTTGTACATTTAATAACTGAAAATATAAACAATTAAAAACTAAGAAAAGGGTTTGATGTTAGATATCTGGGAGTTGCCTATATTGTGTATGTGAATTACTGTGATCTAAAACTTTTGGAAGACATAATTAAAATTAGAAAAAAAGAGAAAAGATATAGACACTGAGGAAGAAATGAAAGTGCCTTGCCACTTTCAGGGCAACACCTATTACAGTGATGAAAGGCAAAATGTTAAAAGCAAAGCTTTATAATATTTTCCATTTTATTAATACACCAATTTATTTTTACTTTATTTTAGTATTTCTAAATTACTATGTATTCTATTTCTAAATTTTAAATCTATCACTGTATTTCAATTTCCTAATAATTGAATTTGGCAATATATTAGGATTCAATGTTGAAAAGGTTTTGGACCACAGAGAGGTTCAACTATGGCAGGGGAGGAACTCTGGTGTGGGGTGTTATTGATGGGGAGATACATAGGTGGGAGTTCTCCAGGGCATGTGTATAGGGCACATAAATATGTTAGGATATATGTTGGATATTTTTATAGTAGTTATAGTTACAAACATCAACTGAGGGAGTGTTGAGTTCCCACCCAGAGGAGCTCTGTCACATTCCTCAATGGAGCAACAATAATCCCCCAAGTGCAATGGCAAAGATCAACAAGGAAGAATCGTCCAATAGTGAGACCTTGATACTGATGACTATGCTTAGGAGCCTGTGTGCCTGAAATAAGAACTAGTCCTAGAGCTTCAGGGTGCCTAAGAGTTACCTCCTGAGAATCTCCATGTTGCTCAAATGTGGCTACTCTCTAAGACAAACTCAGTATATAAATGCATTACCTTCCTCCAGCATGGGACATGAATCCTGGGGATAAGCCTCCCTGGTGCCAAGGGATTACTAACAAACACTAACTGGAGAAACAACTAGAAAAAGACCTCAAATAAATGGGTCAACTCAGACCAGCAGGATATCTCAGCCTACATGTTCGATCAAGTTTAAAAACTGCTCTTTGGCCTTGAACAAAAGAGGGAAATGGCAAAGACAAATGAGTTTATATGACTAAGAGTCTTCCAAAAAGTCAGGACATCATCAGAAGGGTCATTCTTATGCACACCTCAGGAGGACCCCAGAAAAAAAGCAAAGTAGATACAACCCTAGGTACTGGTTCTCCTGAAGGCTACAGAGATCCACAGGGTATATAGTCATAGCAGATGGATTTGGAGCTCTGTGCCATGTCAGAGGTCCCTACATTGGAATTTGTGCTCCTGAGTGTGATGGGGCTGGACTCAGATGTGACTTTTCCCCATATGCCTCTTCTGTCACTTTTACTGAACCTGTGGTTGGTGCTAAGGATGGTCCATACTCATGAGACTTGAATCTCTGGACTGCCCATGTGCCAGCTGGACCCTGAGCCTCAGCAGAGTGGTGACTCCTACTCTCTGGTTCATTGGTCTTACCCAGGTCAGCTAACAGGAAAGTGAAGATGGCCAACCACCACAACCAGGAAATCAAGAGTGCCTACAATTGTAAGCAGAGGAATTGCATCCATCATCCACGTGGAATCTAAGCCCCCTCTTGATCTAGAGGTGGAGAGAACATCACCATCCCAGTGTCCACAGAAAGGAGGAATAAAATATGAACTAGAGTGAACTTACTGATATTCTACTATAAAGCTATTGCGACAAGTAATAGAAGAAATTTTAGCATTGAGGTGGAGAAAGTGGCCACAGTAGTTGCTGATGGTAGGGAGAGGGTAGAAGAAATGTACTGTGGGGGCATTTTGGGGATTTTTAGTTGTCCTTAATGACATTGCAGGGTCAGATTATGGATTTATTTTTTTTTATTTTTTTTATTTTTAAAGATTTATTTATTTATTTAATTTCCCCCCCTCCCCTGGTTGTCTGTTCTTGGTGTCTATTTGCTGCGTCTTGTTTCTTTGTCCACTTCTGTGGTTGTCAGCGGCACGGGAAGTGTGGGCAGCACCATTCCTGGGCAGGCTGCACTTTCTTTTCACGCTGGGCGGCTTTCCTCACGGGCTCACTCCTTGCGCGTGGGGCTCCCCCACACGGGGGACACCCTTGCGTGGCACGGCACTCCTTGCGCGCATCAGCACTGCGCATGGCCAGCTCCACACGGGTCAAGGAGGCCTGGGGTTTGAACCGTGGACCTCCCATATGGTAGACAGACGCCCTAACCACTGGGCCAAAGTCTGTTTCCAGATTATGGACTTTATATATCCTACCATAACCCACTGAATGTACTGGGAGAAAGTGCCAACTATAGGGTAAACTATTATCAGTGTAGTGCAGCAGTGCCCCAAAATGTGTTCACCAAGTGTGATGAGTGTGCCACAATGATGAGGGAGGTCCTTGGTGTGGGAGCAGTGGAGTGGGGAGGTGAAGGGTATACAAAAACCTCATATTTTTAAAGTAACTTTTTTTGTGATGTATGTATCTTCTAAAAATTACAATTTACAAAAATGATGTGGTGGGGGAGGGAAGTGGGTTATATGGGAACCTCTTACATTTTTTGTTTTTTATGTTTTTAATGTAACATTCCTTGTGATCTATTAACTTTAACTAAAATTCTTTTGATTAGTACTCCTATAGTGAAAAATGCAATATAAGAAATAAAATATTTAATGGAAAAATAAATAAATAGAAACATACATTACTCTTAGGCATACATAAAATATACATTACTCTTAGGTGCCTAGTAGCTCTAGACCTAGTTAAAATGACAAGCACACATTTGCATAAGCATAGATATCCTTATCAAGTATTCATCACTGGACCATCCTTCTTGAATGGTCTTTGCCCTTGGACATGGGGAATTGCTGCTCCTTTGGGGAGTGTGACAGAGTTTCTCAGGATGGGAATTCACCACTTCCTCAGTTGTCATGTGAATTCCACCCTCTATGTGAATGTTCAATGAACATCTGTACTTATCGGTATACCCTATATGCATGCCCAGGAGAACTCCATCCCACCCATGCATCCTCCATCAATGATGCCCCACATCAGTGCTCCTTTCCTGCCATAGTTGAACCCTTCTGGGATCCAAAACTTCTTAAAAAATGAAGTCTAATATATTGCCAAATTCAATTAATAGGAAAATTAAGTGGTAATGATAGGTTTAAAGATTATAAATAGAATATACAATCATTTAGAAAAACTAAAGTAAAAAATAATTGTAGTATTAAAAAAGTGAAAAATATCACAAGAAAAAATTTTTGTTTTGCCTTTCATCAGCATAATAGGTGATGTCCTGTATTACAGTGACAATGCAATCTCTTCAATTTCTTTCTCAGTATCTACAATCTTTTTTTAATTGTCTTCAAAAAAGATTTAGTTCACAATAAAGTCACATACAATACAGGGAACTCCCATATACCCAACAGCAAACCCTTTCCCCCTTCACCAGGAATGATCTTTTAACATGTGGATGTTACATTTGCTGGAACTGATGTACAGATATTGAAACATAGCTAGCAACCATGGTTCCACTATGGTTTACATTTTTGACTATACACTTTTATAAATTTTTGGTGAAATTTAACATGGCCTGTATCCATTGTTCTGCACTATCATGCAGAACACTTCCATTGCCCTCCATTTAAGACCTCTTCCAACTATTCTATTCCTCTCTCCCCCTCCCCTCAGGGTCCACAGTGACAATCATGCTTCATTGCTTGAAGGAAAAGATCATAGATATGTGCAACAATGCTGAGGGCTTGATACACTAGTTTGTCCTCTGCTTTTGGGAGCCACCCATGTTCTCAAAAGACACACTCCAATCTGTCTGAGAACATCAGGCCTCCCCAGGATGGAAGCATATCTCATTACTGCAAATTGTACATGATATAACATATCTGATATAACACTCTGTGACCTGATGAGCATTCACACACCCCCAGAAACCTGCCTCAGTTGTACCCTGTGCCAGATGAACCTGTCAAACTCATTACACCAGTAACCCTTCCTTGTTATATTATCTAAAGTGTTTTCCCAACATTGTAGTTTCAACCACATACTTGACAATTCCCTGTGTTCATTTGTTCCCCCCAAACATCCCCCCAATTCCTTGCACCAGCTGACCCATCCTCCAAACCCTTTCCCCCATCAAATTTGCAAAGCCAAACCCAAAAGTATCCCCATGCTCCCATACTATCCTTTCACTACACAACTACTTAACTCCACTTCATCATAGATTTTGCCAATGTGGGCATTGGCTCACAACCTTCCTCTCCACCTTTATTTACAGTAAGCCTATCATCCAGTCTCTAGGTCTCCAAGACAGCTTGATTTGCTTAATTCATATCTGTGAGGTCATGTAATATTTGTCCTTCAATGCCTGACCTGCTTCATTCAACATAAGATCCTAAGATCCATCCATGTTATCCCATGTATTAGTACTGTATTCCTTCTAACAGCTGAGTAGTATTCCATTTTATGTATATATCACATTTTGTTTATTCATTTATCTGTTGATGGGCATTTGGGTTTCATTCATCTGTTGATGGGCATTTGGGTTGATTCCAACTTTTGGCCAGAATGAATAATGTCTCTATGAACACTGGAGTTTAATCCATTTTCATTCAGTGTTCTTACTCTCAAGGAATTGTAAGGTTAAGGCCACACTGGGAAAATAGGAATAGAATTACATTGGGAGGTGGGAATTGCAAGTACCTTCAGATAGATAAATGACTTAAGGCAGCCTCCAAGAAGAGTGCCAGTAAATAACTTAAGGTGGCCTCCAAGGAGAATGCCAATGAATAACTCAGGACTGCCTACAAGAAAAGTGCCAATAAATAACATGGGACTTTTAGAAGGAAAAAAATAGATACGCTATCTTCAGCTAACCGCAGTGTTCCACTTCCGTGCCTGCTTGCTTGCTTGTAAACCCTCTCCCCCTTCTAAAAGGCTATAAAAACACCTCTTCCCTGAGACTTGGGGATGCTCTCTCCTCTGCATAGGATGAGACAGTCACTGCATGGCTAATAAAGCTCTCAATTGAAACTATATTCAAAGTCTGAGTCTAGTCAATATCACTAATCTATAACATTTGGAGGCCCCAGCAAGATTTATCAATGAGATCCCCCTCTCCAGCAGGGTTGATCTCCTCAGACTCAGGGAGACAGGTATGTTCTGCTGATGGACCAGGGGTCTAGGGGAAGGTCTCAGAGAGACGTTCCTCTGCCCTGGATGCCGCCTGGCCCTGGAACTTGTCTCCACCTAAATTCTGTCTGGAGAGCTCCAGGAGTTCCTGGGCCCATGATCAGCAAATGGGACGTCCCTCGGTGAGTCTGTTTTCTGGAAAACCTCTGCAGAGTTTGTGGAATGTGGGGAAATGGATCTGCTGGATGCAGCAAATAGATCCCACCCATTGGTCAGAGCGAGACGTCACTCTTGACTTCGGTTCAGGTTGTCTGGTTTGTCTTTTCATCTGTCTTAATTGTTTGCTTTTTTGTATTTCTGTTCTGTGTAATTTGTGCAAAATTATGAGTCAACTGTAAACTGTATGTTTCTGCTAATGTGTTGTAATTGTTTTGTGTTTGCCCTGTTCAATGTCAGTGTATATTCTGATACCTCCGGATGGTGGTATAAATTAATAAATAAAATTTTTTTAAAAAAGAGCTCTATTCAAATGTCCAAATATAAAATAAGTGCTTATGTTAATAAATAAGTTTGAATGTTAATGGTATTTCTACAGTAACAAAAATTGTAAGTCTTAACAAAATGACTATGTCTTTTCATTAAAAAATATTTCTTATCTAAATTGAAATGAGTATTTTTCTTCACAGGATAAAATGAAGGATGTAAAACTTAAATGAATATTAAAGAAAGTTAAAAGTTTGTGGGAAAGCTGACTGAAATTTAATGAGTTTTTTCTGGAAGGATGTGTTTTGTCCAAAAATAGGATGGCTGATTTTCATGAACTCTTGGAACTCAGATGCATGTGGCAAGTTGTAGAAGGTATTGTGGTAACTTTAAGTAAGGGAATGTGTTCTGTGAAGATAAAATCTTTCTCATAATTATAAATAATTATAAAAAGTTTAATGAAACATTGTTTAAATTAAGGTAGTTAAATGGCTAAGTCCAAAATGTCTTTATTAAACAAAACCTGAATTGATAATAGTAATAATAAAAGGTAATTTTATAACAGGAAAACTTGTTGGTGGCCAGCCTCCCCTGACAACTTGCTTCTAAAAGACTGTTTCTGGTATTACATGCTACTAAGTATTTAAAGTGAAAAAAAGTTCATTATTTTAACAAGCTTGTTTAGTGTTGATGGCAATTATATGTTGTAGAAAGTTTGCCTGGTAACTTAGTATGTGGGATATATAGAAATGTATTTTTATTGTTAAGGAAACAGGAGATGATTTTGCCCTAAGATAAAATGATTGATTATTGGAAAGAGTAGAGTGTGGGACAAAACCTGAATGAATACTGAAAGTATAGAAGGTTTGTGGAAGAGAAATTCTTATGATTAAAATTGAATAAGATTTGATGGGTCTGTCTATAAAGTTTTAAAAGGTTTAGTATCAAATAGTGTACTGATGCAAAGTTAAAACTATTGTTTTTCTCAAAATATTTCAAGTCATTAGTCTCTTTTAGTAAAAGTTTCCTGAATAATCAATATTTTTAAAAAGTCTGTTTTATCAAAATAACTTCTTGTGCTTTTAACTCATCATTTCCTTAGTGTTTGAAGAAGAAAGGGTCTTATCTCTTTTAAGAGAACATAATGTTCTAAAAATCAAATCCTGAAAAGTACCTTTTTGTTTCAAACTAAGTGCAAGAAATTTGTTCCTTTACCTTAAAGGAAAAATTAAAGTAATAGTTAAGTTCAGTTAATATGTTATAAGTCAAATGAAAGGTGTTTAAAAGTGTTATGAAATTAACAGATTTAAAAAATTAATAAAAACTGTAACTAAGAATTAAATGACCACTGGAATTTTATTATCTCCAAGGACTGGGAGGAATAAAGGAAGTCTCCTGCTTTAACTGTCAGTATTCCTAAGAGTAGCAATTCATGAGAGAAACCAGTCTGTCTCCCTGTGTTGGGAGCGGTCAATATGAGTATACACTGAGTTCAGCAATGCTGGCAACATGGCCACCAGAGCAGAGCCCACTTTCTTGTTCTTCTCCCTCCCTGCTCCTTTGTTCTCCGTTTCTGCCACTGCCCAGGCTGATAAGATAGTGCACAGGTGCAAGGCTCGAAACTAAGGTCTGCCTCCCACCCCAGCGACAGCAACAACCAATCCTTAGCCTCTACTACCTCACTCCCCACTCCTCCCCCACCCGAGGGTATATATACTTTGCCCCCTTTAATAAAGTTGCAGTTTGATCAGAACCCTGTCTTGCTGTCATTCTTTGTGTCTCTTGTCCCACCATTCTTTCTCGGCAGGTTTCAGGTCTCCGTTGCCGTCCCACGGGCCGGGGCAGTCTGGTGCCCGACGTGGGGTTCAACAATTCCCTGTAATCGAGAAAAGAACGTCGCTCCACCCAGGAAGGGAGTACTCCCAGCACATCAGCCGATGAAAGGCTCCCAGTGGTGGAAAGGGAACAGCTCTGCACTAACCCGTAAATCCTTCAATCATTGGCGGTGGCCAAGCGGGTAAGCGAAATACTCTGTTTCACTTCACTTCTTTGTAATCATGGGACAAGCAGAATCCTCACACTCATTATTTCTTTGCCAAGTAAAGGAGGCACTCAAGACACGAGGAGTTAAGGTTAAAAAGAAAAGTTTAACTGAGTTCTTTAAGTTTGTTATCAAAACCTGTCCATGGTTTCCCGAGGAGGGCACAATAGATGAAAAATGTTGGAACAGAGTAGGCAATTGTTTAACTGATTATTACAAAACTTTTGGACCTCAAAGGGTCCCCGTCACCGCCTTTAGCTACTGGCGGCTAGTACAAGATGTACTAGGAATCACCCCCCAACTAAATATAAAGAATTTAGTTACAGAAGGGGAGACTGCTTTAAAATTAAGTTCTCAACTCCCTTCGGGTTGCAGTAAGAGGTCTGAACATCACTCGCAACCCCATCACTCATGCCCAGACTCACCCTTTAGCTTAATTTCCTTTGACGATAAACCCCCTGATATTAAAGATATTATTACGGAAGGAAAAACTGTCCTTAAATCACAATCACCTTCCCGCCCTGCCTCATGTTGCAGCGGCTGAGACAAGGAAAATAGAAACCGGGGTGGGGAAAGTACAAAAGAGAATAACCCTGAGCGTTCGGATTCACTCGTTAGCCTCATCTCTTTCGAAAATGAGTCGCTAATCCCTACTGACTCCTCCCTCACTAATATTAAGCAGGGGCCAGAATAACCCTTTTCAAAGTTTGTAGGCAAATTGTGCACGGCTGCAGAAAAACTGTTTGGCTATACCAACACAGAAACAGACTTTGTTAAGCAAATTGCCTTTGTAAATGCAAATGCAGCTTATCAGGCAGCAATTAGACCTTACAGAAAGTAGGAGAACTTGTCTAGTTACTTCAGGCTTTGTTCTGAAATTGGCCCCACCTATCAACAAGGCCAGCCACAACCCCCAAAATCCAAACAAGCTTATAAGGCAATCAGCTCTGTTCCAGCAAAAGCCCACCCCTTTCACAACACTTTGGGCTCCCTACTATCTACATGACAATGTAGCTCTGGGCTAGTGAAGGCTAATAATAGTTAATCCACTGGTATGAGAGAAAAATGTGGCAACATTTGTGTTTTGTTTTATTTCCATGCTAATTCTGATTGGGCTTATTTAACCAAGATAATAAAATGAGTACAAAATTTTTTATCAAGGTCTAAAAGGAATTTTCAGTTTTAAATCAATAATTATCTCCAGAACTTCAAGTCTCAGTATAGTCTTACAGTAATTATCCAAAAATGTGTGCTAATGGTCTGCCTAACTGCTGCTCAAGTTATTTTAACTGATTGCTGATAACTAATAAAAATGTTTCCAAGCACAAGCTTTCATATTACAGGCAACATGAAGTCCAGGGGAAATCTTGAAGGGTATAATCTATAATATGCTATATGGCAGAGGATTTGGAAGCAGCTATACCAAGAAAGTAAAGAATTATGAGTCAATTGTAAATAAATTATATGTTTCTGTTAATGTGTTGTAATTGTTCTGTGTTTGTCTGTCTGTTCATTCAATGTCAATGTATATTGTGATACCTCCGGATGGTAAATATAAATTACTAGAAATTTTAAAAGAGCTCTATTCAAATGGCCAAAAATTAAATAAGTGCTTATATTAATACTTAAGTTTATTATATCAATACATAAGCTTAAATGTTAATAAGATATCTACAACAATAAAAATTATAAGTCTTGATTAACAAAATTAACTGTACATCTTCATAAAAGGTTGTTCTTGCCCAGATTAAAATAAATAACTTATTTTTCTTCACAGGATAATATAAAGAATGTAAAGCTTAAATGAATATTAAGAAGGTTAAAAGTTTGTGAAAATGCTAACTGAAATGTAATAAGTTTTGCAAAAAGGCGTATTTTGTCCTAAAGTAGAATAGCTAATTTTTCATAAACTCTTGAAACTTAATTTGCATGTGGCAAGCTGTGGAAGGTGTTGTGATGACTTTGAGTAAGGGAATGTGTTCTGTAAAGATAAAATTTGTCTTCAATAGTCTATATGGTTATAAATAAAAGGTTTAATAAAGCATTGTTTACATTAAGGTATTAAATGGCTAATTCCAAAAGGTCATTCTTAAATATATATAAAACTGAATTGATAATAATAATAATAAAAGGTAATTATAACAGGAAAGATTGGCAGCAACCAGCCTCCCCTGCCAACTTGCTTCTAGGAAACTGTTTCTAATATTGCGTGCTACTAAGTATTTAAAGAAAAGTTCATTATTTTAACAAGCTTGTTTAGTGTTCACAGTACTGTTATAAGAAGTTTGCTTAATAACTTTGTATGTAGGCTATATGGAATTTGTTTTTATTATTTAAGAAATAGAAAATGATTTTGTTCTGAAATAAAATGATTAATTATTGGAAAGAGTAGAATATAGAACGATGCCTGAGTGAATGCTGAAACTGCAGAAGGTTAGTAGAAAAGGAATTTTTACAGTTAAAGTTAAATAAAATTTAATGAGTCTATCTGTAAAATTTTACAGGCTTTGGTGTTGGGTAGTATGCTGATGCAAAGTTAAAAATTTTTGTTCTTAAGGCCTCTCACCATTGATCTGTTTTGGTGGAAGTTCTTATCCTCAGTCAGTATACAAAGAAAGTCTGTCTTGTGATTCTTGTGCTTATCATTTCCTAGGTGTTCCAAGAAGGAAAGCTTTATCTCTTAGAGGAACATAGCCTTCAAGGCTGCTTTCTCAGGGCCTGGGCCTGGGCAGTAGCCTTTTATTCCAAACTAATTATAAGAGATTTGTTCTTTTACCTTGAAAGAAAAATTAAAGTAATAATTAAGTTCATTTGATATGTTATAAGTCAAATAGAGGGTGTTTTAAAGTGTTATAAAATTAACAAGTTTTTTCTTTCCTTTAACCCTCTGTTAATTAAAGTTGTCTGAGTGAAAGTTTTCTATGAATGCTTGAGAGTGTGTAAAGTTACCAATATTTCAGCATAATATCAAAAAAAAAGGGTACAATGTGGTTGATTGTGGTTTTGATTATTGTGGAAGAGTATGTGTCACGGAAACAACCTCTTATCATAGATTAAAGTAACAACACTGGTGTGAGCAATCCCAAATACTGCTAGTTTGTTGCAAAAAGTTAAAGTCCAGCTGTATGGCTATCACTTTGTTTTGAAACTTGCTGGGACTTTCTTTAGTGTCTTCTTAGACAAATCAAGCCGGCTGCATTCCTCTATCTGTAAAAAACCCAACAATGAACTTGTGCGGTGCTTTTCAGGGCTGTGTGCATAGCCCAACCATCCTGTACAGTATTTACTGATAGTAATAGTAATAGAAGGGCAGCTTATGTTACTTTTCAAAAAGAACAGGTTTAGCCAACTCCTTATTCATCTGCTCAATGCACAGAGCTTTGAGCCATCATTAAAGTTTTACAAATGTTTTAAGAGCCCTTGAATATTGTCTCTGATTCTGAATATGTATGCCTTACTGTCAAGCATATTGAAACAGCTCATATCTTTGCTACTGATGAGTTATCTCAACTTTGCGCTGACTTGCAACATCTCATTAGGTTAAAATCTATTTACATTATTCATATATCTCTCATGCCTCTTTGCCTAGTCCTATGACATCAAATAATGCTTGAGCTGATTTATTGGTAAGGTGTTTACAAAGTGCTTGTAATTGCCATGCTTTAACTCATATTAATGCTAAAGGCCTGTGAAATAAATATCAAAAGTTAACAAGACTACAGGCACAAGGAATTATCTGTATCTGTCCCACCTGTGGACCCTTAACTACAGTGTCTTTTCAGGCTGGGACTAATCCCAGAGGCCTGACTCCTAATCAATTATGGCAAATGGATGTTACTCACATACCATCCCTTAGTAAACTACAATCTGTTCATGTTTATATTGACATTTACTCTGATTTTATGTGGGCTACTGCTCAAAGTGGGGAACAGTTTCATCATGTTCACTCACACCTCTGTTCTGCTTTTGCTATAATGGAATGCCCTCTGAAAATTAAAACTAATAATAAACCTTCTTACATTAGTAAATCCTTTGAATCTTTCTGTTTAAAATATGGTATTGAACATGTTACCGGCATTCCTTATAATCCTACAAGTCAAGCCATAGTTAAATGTAGCCATCATACTCTAAAAACTATGATTTTAAAACAAAAAGGGAGAGATGATGGTATTATATAACACCAAAAGATCAATTAGCTAAAGCTTTATTTACTTTACATTTTCTTAATGTTTATAATTCATTAACACCTGTGGAATGTCACTCTGGAAAATGTCAAACATCTACAGTAGACACAGGAAAGGAAGATCAACCAATATTCTGGAAAGATAATTTAAGCAATGTGTGGGAAAAAGGCAGGATTATAGTAAGGGGGTGAGGCTATGCTCTTATCATTTCAGAAAATGGAGAACAAATTTAGTTATCTGCGAAAAGGATTAAACTCCAGAATGAAGAGATGGAGTCTTCTACAACTTCTGATGGTGATCGTAAGTAATAAGGAAGCTGCCAGTAATTACACTTATTAGGCCTATATACCTAACCCCCCATTACTTAGTGTTAACCTGGAAAAGTCCATTTTTTCATATATATCTGAATAAAACCCATATATTCCCTATACCAATTGATAATCGATTGCAAATTAAACCCTATTAAGAAAAAGAATTGATAATCTCACATTACCATTTGATTATCAACGCTTATGCATTGGTAATCATCCTTCCTGTATGTATGTTAAAAATCGGGCCATAGCTATCTTCAAAAATAATAATACTCAGTTTATTGTGACTTTATTTCCCTCTTATGATTTAATCATGACTAAAAATCCTACTTATGATTGTCCACAAAAAGACAGTAGGGATAAAGAAAGATGGGAAAAATGCCATATAGGAAGAAAATCTGTCATTTTTAATGATTCCTATGGAATAGTGTGGGAAAGTGCCCCTATGGGGAGTCCCATTGAATATAATGACAGATTTATTTGGCATGGTCTAAATAGTAAAGGACAACAAAAAATAATTTTTACTAAAAATAATAGTGTTTGGAAACAGAAGGGGAAATGAATCCCTTCTCCATGGTGTAATATCACATCTATACACAAGCAGAAGTATCTGTGGAAAGTTTTTCTAGGAATAGCTCCTACTGTAGAATGGATTGGGAATAATAGTAAAAATAGTCAATATCTGCATTTAAATCAAATTCATCTTCAGGCATGTGTAAGAAATCCTTATGTGTTTGTGGTTGGAAAATTACTATAACCCAAAAATGTACTATTCTATAAAAATGAGGCCTTGCATCCTAGTAGCCATTACCCCACAACTAACATACTATGGAGAAGGCAAACTAAAAAATTTTACTATCCCCATCTGTGTCAAAGAGAGCCGCCTTCCTCCCTATATTGGTAAAAAATTAGCCTCACAGGTTCAGTCGCTGCAGCTGCCACAGCACGTGGTGCTCTTGATCATGGCCTCATCAGCTTGCAATACTTTGAACAACAACAACAAATTAGCCTAGAATCCAGTGCGCAGTCTCTTAAACTCTATGCAGCAGCAACTAACATCCCTCGCCCAAGTTCCTTTACAAAACCACAAGGCCCTTAACTTACAGCTGAAAAAGGGGGAACCTGCCTTTTCCCCAGGAAGAATGTTGCTACTATATAAATAAATCTGGTATTGTTGAGCAAAATGTTAAAATACGAGAATTGTGGGAAGGGATACTGCCCTCCCAGTCATCCTCCTCCTCGATGTTAGTGTTATTAATGGAACTGAAACTGTACCTATCCCCAGCATGGACTACATTGCCAGCCACTCTAGAAGAGCTGTGCAACTTATCCCACTTTTTGTTACCTTAGGCATTTCTGGAGCCCTAGCCACTGGTACTGCGGGGTTAGGACTTGCTCTTACCCAATATACAAAATTATCTAAGCAATTAATTAATGATGTCCAGGCTTTGTCGAGCACTATACAAGATATTCAAGATCAAATAGACTCTCTAGCTGAGGTAGTGTTACAGAAGCGGGTTAAAGCTGCTTACAGCAGAACATGGAGGAATATGTCTAGCTCTGCAGGAACAGTGCTGCTTTTATGCCAACAAGTCTGGCATTGTTCGAAATAAAGTTAAAAGGCTTCAAGTGCAACATTCTTAATACCCCATAATAATACAAAATGGCTGTGTTCCTCCACCAGCCTCGCCCCACGTCTTAGCGTCCAAGCCCTCAACACCACCCGTGAAACCTGCATGCTTGCTATTATACTCCCCCACATTTATTTTTATAATGATAACCACTTCTTTAACTCCTGGCAGTGCCACCTCCTACCAGCCTATGTACAGAAAAGAGAAATCATCACTGCCATCACAATCGCTTCACTTCTAGGTCTCACTGGAGCCAGCACCGGAGTAGCAGCCTTAACTACACAACAAACTTCTTTCTCCTCTATCAGGTGAGCCGTCGATGAAGATATAGCCCGAATCAAAACCTCCCATTTCCCATCTAGAAAAATCCCTAAATTCATTATCTGAGGTTGTCCTCCAAAACTGCAGAGGGCTAGACCTCCTCTTCCTTAAGGAGGGAGGGATTTATGCGGCATTAGGAGAGGAATGCTGCTTTTATGCTAATCATTCTGGCCTTATTAGAAATAACATGGCTCAGCTCAGAAATGGACTAGCAAAGCATAATAAAGAGAAGCCCAAGGAAACTTCTCCTGGCGATTCAATGGAATCCTTCCTTACATCCTCCCTATACTAGGCCCATTAATAACCATACTCTCTCTCGAACCTTGAGTCATAAAAAGAATTATCCAGTTAGTCAAGGCCCAAATTGACTCCGCTCTTGGCAGGCCTATCCAGGTGCATTACCACCGGCTCCACCTCTCTGACCAGGGTGTGTCTATGGACCATCCAGACTGCCTCCCCTCCTGGATGAACTCTCCCCACCAATAAGCTGCTGAGTGCAAGGCACAGCACTGCAGGAGACAGTTAGAGGTAAGCACAACCTAACTGATCTCTGAGAAGTATGCCTCATTGTTACAGGGGTGCGCTCTGTTTGCCAAGGCCACTAGGCAGGGTGCTTCGACCACATTCGGCCTGCATAGACAGGTGGGATGTGTTGATAGCATTCTGACTGCTCAGGGAGCTGGGCTGGCTAGCCAATGATGGGCAACTGAACCGACCTAACAGTCAACCTAAGACAGGGACATGGCCTTTTGTTGCCATGCCTCCCCATGACGGGTAAGACTGGTCACATGTGTGAGTGAGCTGAAACGGCTCACCGGGTACGGTTCCGACCTAAATCAGGCACAGCCCCCCCTCATTTCATCGGCCTCCACTGTACAATCTATAATACCCCTTCCCGAAAAAATCAGAGCCGTCTACATCAGGGAAATGAGGCCTCTACTTCCCTCAGCTAGCTGTATGAAAAATACTGTGCCAATAAAAGAAAAAGGGAGGAGATGTTGGGAGCGGTCAATACGAGTATACACTGAGTTCAGCAATGCCGGCAACATGGCCACCAGAGCAGAGCCCACTTCCTTGTTCTTCTCCCTCCCTGCTCCTTTGTTCTCCATTTCCCACCACTGCCCAGGCTGATAAGATAGTGCACAGGTGCAAGGCTTGAAACTAAGGTCTGCCTCCCACCCCAGTGACAGCAACAACCAATCCTTAGCCTCTACTACCTCACTCCCCACTCCTCCCCCACCCGAGGGTATATATACTTTGCCCCCTTTAATAAAGTTGCAGTTTGACCAGAACCCTGTCTTGCTGTCATTCTTTGTGTCTCTTGCCCCACCATTCTTTCTCGGCAGGTTTCGGGTCTCCGTTGCTGTCCCGCGGGCAGGGGCATCCCTGAAACTTCAAATAGCCTCAGTAAATATACATAAAAATAATCTTATTACTTATCTTAAATTCTTCTGGGTTCAAAGTAAAGTATGAAGTTCTGAAACAAACCAAAAAAAATAGTGCTAAAGCATTAGAAACATTTTAGTTACAAGCCATTAGTAACAAACAAAATTCTTGTGCAAAACTGCACAGGCATAGTGCAAATTAGAAAAGTTTCAAGAATCTTTAAAAGGTTTTGCAGTCACACTTTTTTGTAAAAAATGGAAGTTCTAAGTAACTAAAGTTATGTTTTTATAACAAACTATTCATGTCTGCCTATCTGTGCAAATTGTTGAAGTTAAATAGGCAGTGATATAAGTAATAAATATTACTGAAACCCAAATTAAGCTAAATGGTATATAAATGCAAATTATAACTACCATCAATGGATTGTGTTTCTGTATCTAACTCTATTTGTGTCTGCCTGTTTGCTCGGTATATGTCTTCATACATCAAGATGATAGTATCAAATTAACAAGTAAGAATTCTTAAAAGGTCTATTCAAATTATTAAAAAATTAAATATGCAGTTATATATGTAAATAAATATTCTTGGAGCCCAAATTAAACTGAGCAAGATGAACAGAATCTTATAAAAATCTAATTATAAAAACTATTAAAAAAGAGCTTCCTCTCTGCAAGAGTTTTAAGGGCAGGACTAAGTTTGACATATTAAACCTATCTATTAAGCTAAAAAATTAAAAATCAGTTTGCCCTGTAATTTCCCATTTTAAAGCTTTTAACAGACATAAAATACAAGTAATTAATAGTTCTGTGAACAAATTTCAGTAAATAAATGTTAGAAATTTGGACCCAAAGGGTATCAAGAATGTAAAAAAGGAAAAAGGGGGGGGGGGGGAAACAAAACTAACAAGATGGGATCAAGGAGTCTGTGAGTAATGACTCCTCAAATAACTTTATTTTCTACATGTGGCATTATATATACTCAAACTGTAAAGATAACAAGCAGTGTAACTACACATTAACAAGACTCATAATTTAAAAAACATCTCAAAATACAAAGATTCAGTATTCCTTTCAAACTACAAAGTGTGTTTACTCATATTCCTCCCTGCCCTGGGCAGCTCTATCCTGTTAACTTTAAAAGCTTAATTGCTACATTCCTATGTTAAAAGCATAGCCATAAAAACAGCACATCTCCCTTTGTGAGACCACCATGCCTCAGTTTCCAACAAGTAAAAAAAGTCCATAAAAACTATGGAAAAATCTTTCTGGGATTAGAATTAAACAAATTAAGTAATTATAATGTGTTTTAATACCTGGTAATCTGTATGCTTTTGAAAATTATTCATTTTCATGACAAACAAAAAAATTTTTAACTTCCTGTACAAAAAAAAAGAGAAGAAGAATGAACACTCTTTGCATAAACTATAATAATTTCGATTTTGTTTAGCTTGAGTATAATCTCCCTTGGTTTGTGAAGTGCCCATTAAATAAATTAGCATTGTATGTACAGGATCTTTTGAGCAATAAAAATTATAAGTTTATGTTGATAAAATTAAGCTAAAGAAGAAAATCTGTAAATGTGCTCTCTTAAATAAATAAGATAAATTTCTTTGGTTAGTAATTGTAATTTAATAAGTTTATTGAAATATAAGGTAACTGATCAGTGTGGTTATGATCAATTATAAAAAGTTTGTAGAACATCTTCCAAGCTGAAAACGTTTAAATAATTATAGCCCTAAAAGTCATTAATAACTAAAAACTTAGATTGATATTAGTTGCAAAGAATAACTTTGTGATAATAAAACCTGTCTGAAAGCCACCACAAGGTGCATATTTAAATAAATAGTAATAAAAAATTATCTTGGTTCTATTAAGAATCTTCTGTTTACATTTTAAGAATGAAAAATAGTTTTTTCTTCTATTACTACAACAAAATACCTGCTATTATCTTAATGGTAAAATTGTATAAATAAACAGTCAATTGATATATAATGTGTTGCATTAAATTGTTTAAAACATATATAAAAACAAGGAATAAACTTTAACATTGTCAAACTCTTTTTTGCATTCATACATTACAGTTTGCCTCCATGTGAATTATTGGCTAGGCTGGTCACTGACCCCTCAATTAGAAAAATTTGCTATATCAGCCTCTGGTTTTGCTCCTGAAATCGATGAAAACTATGTTTCAGTTACAAGCTCCTGCAGCAGCCAATGATGACTTGGTACAGCCAAGTGTACAATGAATATTGCCTCCAGTCTGACACTTCCATAGTGTCAGAGAGCACTATGCACCAGGCTAGTAGAATACTGGAAAATCTCTCTAAGATCAAGGATGCTGTGACTTGCTCACTGTGAAGAACATGCTAAGTGGAGCCATAATACCAGGATACTGTAAGTAAAACTTAAACACAATTGGCATTATGGCCTACTCTCATGGAGAGATAACATGTAAAATATTACAAACCTGAAACTTAAAACTATTAATTGCAACTCTAAATCCTTTGCATTAAGTAATACATTAATTAATATTAAGTGCTGTACTCTTATCCTGTACTAAATATATGCCTAATAATTATGTTATCTTTTCTATTTTGGATCAAGTGCAGAAGTATATTAAACATGTTAAATTCCTAGTAAATTCATTTTCTAAACAGTTAATAAATGTGTCTATAGAATAAGGTGGCAGTCTCAGCCAGGCTCAGTCAACTTACTATATTCTACTGTACTCTACTGTGTAGCAAAAATGAGGCTTGCTTGCTAATAACGAGTCACCTATTAAACAAGTCAAAATTACTAGAAATTGTACAATTAAAATCAAAATATAAAAAACTTTATTCTGTGGTTCTGATCACTCCCACCACTAAAAACTAAGAAAATTTCCAACCTGGTGTACTAATCCTGAATGAAACCAATTGCCCAAAGGGTGCTAGTTCACTAGGAGCATCTGACAGAGTACACAAGTGCCAATCATTCAACAGCTTGAAATGTGTCTTCAAAAAAAGCTAAGTATCTACTACAATTTCTCTCTGAAAATAAATAACTTAGAAAATATATATATATATATATATATATACTGTTCCCACCAGCTTTTAAAAAGGGGTGCCATCTTTATAAGCACCTAACCTTTTCTACCTCTGTAATCCAATGTCCTCTTTAAAAACAGGTATTGGGGGGGGCAAGATGGTGGCTGAGTGAGCACACCTGAGATTCTCTCCTGCAAAGAAACAGCTGGGCAGCATTGGAAATTCTTTGGGACCAGGCTGTTTCAGGATTTTGCAGGGCAGGAGGTGTCTGGACATTGATTTGGTGGGAAGGTAACAGAGAAAATTCGTGTGTAAGATAAAAGTGAAGCTCTATTACACGGAGGTGGGAGCTGCATGCAGGACGCTCTCTCCTGGGGTGGGTGGAGCCGTGGCACTGGCACTGCGGTGGCGATTTCTGGAGGCTCTGTGGTACTGGGGAATTCATAAGCCTTGAGCAGACTATTGGGGGGCTAACAGGACAGGAGGCCTTTGCAAATTGATTTGGGGAGACAAACGGGAGTTTTATTGCAAAGCGGGGAATTTTTGATTGCAGACACAAATAATAATGATTCCACCTAGAGCCCCACCCCTCCCAACCCCAGCTGCCGATCTGCAGTGGACTTAAATTGATAGCAATAAATGACGCGACCAGGGTCTGGCAGTGTGGGAGATGTCTGGAAGCCGATTAGGGGAATATTTTGTGAAGCGTGGGAATTTTGGTCTTGGACTCTGTTATCAGCGTTTCCGGCAGGAGCCCCACACCCAGGCCTGGCTACTGATCTGCGTCATTAAATTGGCTGCAGTGTAGAGGTGCCCCCAGGTGGCCGTTCCAGGGGCTTACAGGGTGGGAGGTGACCTGAAGTCGAATTGGTCATACAGCCACAGAACAGACCCAAGTGAGTGAGTGAATTGTGGGGTTCAGACACATAGGTTAGAGTTTGCGGATGTGACCTTTCCCATAGGCCTGGCACCCAGCTGCGGGGATCACTGAAGGCTGTGTTGCACTGTGGTGCTCCCTGTTAACCAGATTTGAGGTTGCCAGGTGTGAGTCCCCTAAACCCTGGTGGCCCACACCCCAGAGACTCACACCCCTTGAGTCTTCAATATCACAGACTTTCCATCCCTGAATCCATCATGCCCTGAGGTCCATCTGAGGTCCTTGAATGTCCTAGCCCTCAACATTTGCGTTTTTTCTTTACTGTTTTGTTTTGTTTTTATTTTTTTTTTATTTTATTTTTTAATGTCCTGATAGCTAACATTGAATTACCTCCTAGTCTTTTCTCCCATTGTATCCCCCAAAGTCTTTTTTTTTTTCAGTTATTTAGGGTGTTGTTTTTTTTTTTTTTTTTTGGTTGTTGTTGTGGTGGTGGTTCTACATCTTTTTTCTCTTTTCCCTACTTGTTCCCCTCCCTTTACTCACCCCCTTTTTCTTTCTTGCTTTCTTCTCTTTTTTTTCTCTCTCTTGTCCCTCATTTTCTTCTTATTTTATTTTATCTTAATTATACAATAGGTGCTACAGGGAACACCTCATATTTCCTGGGTTTCCTCATCCACTGCTGCCTCATTTCTGTGTGAATTGATTTTGGCTACCTACACTATCCCCTTTCCCCTACATCTTGATATCCTCCATCATCTACTGTCTCTCCTATATTCCACTTCCCTTTCTTTGATCCCCAAAGGGTCTAACTCTTAATTTCTAATACCTTTGTTTTGTTTTCTGTCTTTTATCCACTCTTGAAACTATTGCCATTCTTTTCTTTTTTCCTCTCTCACAAATACACTAGCTTTTTAATTCACACCATATTCCTCCCATATTCAGTCGACTATGTCATTATAGGTACTCTACCCACTGCTATAATTCTACACAACTTACATGAATCTAATATCCATCCTCCCCGATCTCATATTGTTGCTCTGTTAACATTTATCACCAATAATACTTTACACTTTTCCCCTGCTTACACAATTGCCTTTCCCTGGCCCTAATACTTTCCTTTAAAGTGAACTCAACCAGCAATAAGAAATTAGAATAAGAAGAACAAAGTGACAAAGAGAAGATATAACACTTACACAAAAAACAACAGCTAATTAATCCCCAAGAATAGACAAAGAAGCTAAGGAACTGATTAAACCTGTTAAGATAAAATGATGACCAGACAGCAACAAAAATCTACAAACCAAACCAGTAATCAGGAAAACATGGCTGAATACAATGAACAAACTAAAAACCAGGAAGGGGAGCAGAACTTTGCACAAGTAATTAAAGATCTCAGAACATATATCACCAACAAATTTAATGAAGTAAATGAAGAGGTTAACAAATGAAGACAACACATGTAGGGGAAATTGCAGACATACACGAAAAGATAACAGATATGATGGGAATGAACACCACAGTTCAAGAAATCAAAAACACACTTGCAGCAAATATCAGCAGACTAGAAGAGGCAGAGCAGAGAATTAGTGATGAGGAAGAAAGTACATCGGAAATCGAACAGATAGTAGAATTGATTGATAAAAAGATATAAAAAATCTGGCTAGGACTTAGGGACATGAATGACAATGCAAAATGCCTAAACATACGTATTATAGGCTTCCCAGAAGAAGAAGAGAAGGGAAAAGGGTGAGAAGGAGTGTTGCAGGAAATAGTGGCTGAAAACTTCCCAAATCTACTGAAAGAGACAGATGTACATATCCAAGAAGCACAGCAATCACCAATCATCATAAACCCCAAGACATATACTTGTCAAATTATCCAACGCTCAAGACAAAGAGAAAATTCTAAAAGCAGCAAGAGAAAAGAAAACCATCACATACATGGGAAGCTCCATAAGATTAAGTGCTGATTTCTCATCTGAAACCATGAAGGCAAGAAGGCAGTGGTATGATATAGTCAAGGTACTAAAAGAAAAAAATTCCCAACCAAGAATACTCTATCAGTTAAACAAACATTCAAAAATGATGGAGAGTTCAAAATATTCACAGATAAACAGAAACTGAAAGAGTATGCCAACAAGAAATCTCCCTTTCATGAAATTCTAAAGGGAGTTCTGCAGGAAGAAAGGATAAAACAGGACAGGCAGAGTTGGAGGAGAGTGTAAGAACAACAAAAAAGGGAAAAAGAAAAGGGAAAAAAACCCACAAACAACATGACAAACACAAGTCCAATCAAAATATGGCTAACATAAATAATTCCTTGAAAGTAATAACACTGAATGTCAAAGGATTAAACTCACCTATCAAAATATTCAAACTGAGACATTGGATAAGGAAATATGACCCATCTATATGCTGTCTACAAGAGACACATCTTAGACCCAGAAACTCAGGGAGGCAGAAAGTGAATGGTTGGAAAACAATCATACAAGCAAACAATAACAAGAAAGAGGCAGGAGTAGCTATATTAATATCAGACAAAATTGACTTTAAATGTGAAACAATTGTGAGAGACAAAGAAAGATACTACATATTAGTGAAAGGGACAATCTGTCAAGAAGAACGAACAATCATAAATATTTATTCTCCTCACAAGGGTGCCTCTAAATACTTGAGGCAAATGCTGGAAAAACAAAGTGAAAGAATAGATGCATCTTCAATTATAGTGGGGGATTTTAATACACCACTATCAATTCTGGACAGAACATCTCAAAAGAGAATCACTAAAGAAATGAAACATTTGAACAATATATTAGAGGAGCTGGATCTAATATACATATACAGATCATTACACCCAAACACAGCAGGATATACATTTTTCTCAAGTGCACATGTAATATTCTCCAAGATAGACCATATGCTAGGCCACAAAGAAAGGCTTAATGAATTCAGAAAGACCACAGTGGAGTGAAGCTGGAAATGTGCAAGGGCCAGTGGCCCAGATTTCACACCAAGATTTGGAAATTAAAAAGCACACTCTCAGAAAAACAGTGGGTCAAAGAGGAAATCTCAAAAGAAATCAATGACTACCTTGAAACAAATGATAACGATAACACAACATACCAAAATTCATGTGATGCAGCAAGAGCAGTACTGAGAGGGAAATTTATAGCCATAAATTCATATATCAAAAAAGAAGAAAGAGCAAAAATTAAAGAACTAGGTGCACATTTGGAGGAATTAGAAAAAAAGCAACAAAGTAATCCAACTAGACGAAGAAGGAAGGAAATAACAAAGATAAGAGCAGAACTAAATGAAATAGAAAATAAGAAATCACTTGAAAAGATAAACAAGACCAAGAGCTGGTTTTTAGAGAAGATCAATAAAATTGACCAACCTTTAGTGAGACTAACAAAGAAAAAAAGAGAGAAGATGCAAATACACAAAATAAGAAATGAGAAAGGAGATATCACCACTGACCCACAGAAATAAAGACTATCATAAGAGGATACTTTGAAAAACTATATTCCAACAAAAATGAAAATTCAGAGGAAATGGCCAAATTCCTAGAAACACATAAGTAGCCTATATTGATGAAAGAAGAAATTGATGATCTCAACAAACCAATCACAAGTAAAGAGATGGACTCATTCACTAAAAACCTCCCAACTAAGAAGAGCCCAGGGCCAGATGGCTTCACAGATGAATTCTACAAAACATTCTGGAAAGAACTAACACCAATCCTGCTGAAACTATTCCAAAAAATTGAAACAGAAGGAACATTGCCTAACTCCTTCTATGATGCCAACATTACCCTAGTACCAAAGCCAAACAAAGACACCACAAGAAGGGAAAATTACAGACCAATTTCTCTAATGAACCTACACGCAAAAATACTTAACAAAATACTTGCTAATCATATTCAACAACACGTTAAAGAATTATACACCATGACGAAATGGGATTCATTTCAGGTATGCAAGGATGGTTCAACATAAGAAAATCAATCAATGTAATACACCATATAAACAGGTGGAAGGAAAAAAATCACATGAGTATATCTATAGATGCAGAAAAAGCATTTGACAAAATACAGCACCCTTCCTTGATAAAAACACTCCAAAAGATCAGAATACAAGGAAATCTTTTGAATCTGATAAAGAGTATATATGAAAAACCTACAGCCAACATTGTTTACAATGGAGAAATCCTAAAATCCTTCCCTCTGAAGTCAGGAACAAGACAAGGATGCCCACTTCTCCCCTTCTATTTAACATTGCTTAGAAGTACTTGCTTGAGCACTGAGGCAAGAACCAGATACAAAAGGCCTTCAAATTGGAAAGGAAGAAGTCAAAATTTCATTATTTGCAGATGACATGATCCTATACATAGAAAACCCTGAGAGGTCTACAGCAAAGCTTCTAGAACTCATAAATGAGTTTACAAAAGTCACGGGTTATAAGATCATTGCACAAAAATCAGTAGCATTTCTGTACACCAACAATGAGCATCTTCAGGAGGAAATCAAGAAACAAATACCATTCACAATAGTAAATTAAAAAATCAAGTATTCAGGAATAAATTTAACTAAAGATGTAAAAAACTTATATACCGAGAAATATGCAAGACTGTTCAAGGAAATCAAAAAGACCTAAATAAATGGAAGAATATTCCCTGCTCATGGACAGGAAGACTAAATATTATTAAGATGTCTATTTTACCAAAACTGATCTACACATTCAAGGCAATCCCAATAAAAATCAACCCAGCCTTCTTTAAGGAACTAGAAAAACTAACTATGAAATTTACTTGGAAAGGAAAGAGGCCCTGAATAGCCAAAGACATATTGAAAAAGAAAAACGAAATTGGAATTATCACACTACCTGACTTTAAAACATACTAGAAAACTACAGTAGTGAAAACAGCATGGTATTGGCATAAGGAGAGACACACAGAACAATGGAATTGAATTGAAAGTTCTGATATAGAACCTCATATATATATAGCCATATAATATTCAATAAAGCCACCAAACCCTCTCAACTGGGAGAGAATGGCCTATTCAACAAATGGTGCCTGGAGAACTGGATAGCCATATGTAGAAGAATGAAAGAGGATTACCATCTCATACCTTATACAAAGATCAACTCAAGATGGATCAAAGACCTAAGTATAAGAGGCAAGACCATAAAGACCTTGGAAAGCAGTGCAGGGAAACATCTACAAGATCTTGTAATAGGAAATGGCTTCATGAATATCACACCAAAAGCACGAGCAGCAAAAGAACAAATAGATAAATGGGACTTCCTCAAAATTAAAGCCTTCTGCACCTCAAAGGAGTTTGTCAAAAAGTAAAAAGGGAACTTACACAATGGGAGAAAATATTTGGCAACCATATATCTGATAAGAGACTTATAACTTGCATATATAAAGAACTCCTATATCTTTAAAATAAATAGATAAACAACCCATTTTAAAAATGGGGAAAAGATTTAAACAGACACTTCTCCAAAAAAGAAATACAAATGGCTAAAAAGCATATGAAGGGAAGCGGACTTGGCTCAGTGGTTAGGGCATCCATCTACCACATGGGAGGTCCGCAGTTCAAACACCGGGCCTCCTTGACCTGTGTGGAGCTGACCCATGCGCAGTGCTTATACGTGCAGGGAGTGCCGTGCCACGCAAGGGTGTCCCCTGCGAAAGGGAGCCCCACGCACAAGGAGTGCAACTGTGAGGAGAGCCGCCCAGCGTGAAAGAAAGTGCAGCCTGCCCAGGAATGGCGCCGCCCACATTTCCTGTGCTGCTGCGCAACAGAAGCTGACCAAGAAACAAGACACAGCAAATAGACACCAAGAACAGACAACCGGGGGAGGGGGGAATTAAATAAATAAATAAATCTTAAAAAAAAAGCACATGAAGAAATGCTCCAATTCTTTAGCTATCAGGGAAATGTAAATCAAAACTACAATGAGATACCATCTTATTCCCATAAGATTGGCAGCTATGAAAAAAAACAGAAGAATACAAATGCTGGAGAGAATGTGAAGAAATGGGAACACTCATCCACTGCTTTTGGGAATGCAGAAGGTTCCAACCATTCTGGAGGACAGTTTGGCAGTTTCTCAAAAAACTAGCCATAGATTTGCCATATGACCCAACAATACCACTGCTGGGTATATACCCAGCAGAACTGAAAACAAGGACACAAACCAATATATGTACACCAATGTTCATAGCAGCATTGTTCACTATCACCAAAAGTTGGAATCGACCCAAATGCCCATCAACAGAAGAGTGGATCAATAAAATGTGGTATATACATGCAATGGAATACTACTCGGCTGTAAGAACAAATACACTACAAACACACATGATAACATGGATGAATCCTGAGAACCTTATGTTGAGTGAAGCAATCCAGGCATTGAAGGACAAATACTACATGACCTCAATGATATGAAATAAGCAAGCTGCCTCAGAGAGCTAGAGACTGGAAGATAGGCTTACAGGAAATTAGGGGGTGGAGGAAGGATGTGAGCTGACATCTGCAGGGGTGGAATCTATGATGAGCTGCTGGTAAGTATGAGCACAAAGAATAGATAAAATGGGGTAAGGGGTTGCCTTTGGGTGGGGCTTTGTGGGTTTGAGGGTGCTGGGGATGGGCTGATGGGTAATATTGCCCAAAAATTGGGGGGAGGGAGGGGCAACATATGAACATAGGGGATTGTCAGGTGTTGGTTGAGAGTAAAATGCTGAGAAAACCGTATCAAAATATAATTAGGAGGGTTACCTGTTTAGGATGCTCAGAGGGGATGGTCTGACGTGGGATAGACTCCAGGGGAATGTCTGAATGCTCATTTTGCCAGGGTGGGTTGTGGTACCATTGGGCAGAGACCCAAGTAGTGAGAGTGGGGGTGGACCCACATCCTGGGGAGGACTAATGCCATCAAAAAAAGGGAACTGTATCTCTCGAGAGAAAGGGTGGCTCCCAGGGCATTAGGGCAGTTGAGCAAGTCAGGCTCTCAACACTGTTGCAAGTATCTCTGGACATGGCTCCTTGCGAAATGGAGATTGGCTGTCACTGTGGGCCCCAAGGGGAGGGGAAAATGGATATTGAATGGATGGAATCAAGGTAAATGTGGAGGCAAGAGAGGAATTTCGCGAGAGTACACAGGATGTATATAAAACATGTAATATTACACCAAAAACATATAGGGGATGACAGACTAATAATGTAAATCAATGTAAAACATAGGATAACTAAAAATTTAGAAAACTGTATATCCTAAATTATGGACCACAATGTAAGCACAGATGTCACCTTGTTTGAAAGCTATCGTCTCGGACTCTACATCAGTTTCAGTAAATATGAGATGAATAAGTTAAAAGATTATCGCTGTGGAAGGGAAAACGTTTTATGGTGGATGTGTGGGAGTACTGTATATTATATATGTGAATTACTGTGATCTAAGGCTCTTGCGAAGAGAAGCTCAATAATTAGGAAAAAAGAAAAGAGAAAGATAGGATGTAGAATTTTTCCAAATCAATATGTATTCTATACCTAACCTTTAAACTCATTGCTATATTCCATTTTACTAGTAAGGGAACCTGACATTATATTGGGCTTCACTTTTCAGGAACTTTTGGATCACAGAGTGGTTCAACAAAGGCAGCAGAGGAATACTGGTATGGGATGTTATTGACAGGTGATATATGGTTGACAGGGAGTTATACAGGGCATGTGTCCAGGGTGCATGGAAATGTTTGGATATACTCATAGTGGAAACAATTAAAAACAACAGCTGGGGGGGTACTGGGTTCCTGGCTGGGGGGGGCTCTGTCATGGTCCCTAGGGGAGCAGTGGCAGTCCCCCAGGTGCAATGGTAAGGACCAGGAAGGAATGAGGGTCCAACAGTGAGCCCCTGATACTAATGACTATGCTTGTGAGCCTATACACCTGAAATAAGAACAAGAGCAGCACTGTGCCTAAGAGTTCCCTCCTGACAGCCTCCATGTTACTCAAATGTGGCCAGTCTCAAAGCCAATCTCAGCATGTAAATGCAATGCCTTCCCCCCAGCATGGGACATGACACCCGGGGATGAGCCTCCCTGACTGAGGGATCACTAACAAGTACCAGCTGATGACGTAACTAGAAAATGACCTTAAATTAAAGGTTCAACATGGACCAGCAGAATATCCCTGTCTACATATAATAACAGGAGTTAAAAATGCTGTTTGGGGAAATGGACTTGGCCCAGTGGTTAGGGCGTCCATCTACCACATGGGAGGTCTGTAGTTCAACCCCCGGGCCTCCTTGACCCATGTGGAGCTGGCCCATGTGCAGTGCTGATGTGCACAAGGAGTGCCACATCACACAGGGTGTCCCCCGTGTAGGGGGGCCCCACGCACAAGGAGTGCACCCGTAAGGAGAGCCACCCAGGGCGAAAGAAAGTGCAGCCTCCCCAGGAATGGTGCCACCCACACTTCCCATGCTGACGACAACAGAAGCAGACAAAGAAACAAGACACAGCAAATAGACACAGAGAACAGACAACCAGGGAAGGGGGGGATTAAATAAATAAATCTTTAAAAAAAAATGCTGTTTGACCTAAAGTAAGGGGGAAATGGAAAAGACAAATGAGTTCATATGGCTACGAGTTTCTAAAAAAGAGTCTGGAGGTTGTCAGAAGAATTGCCCTTATGCACACCTGAGCAGAGTCTCAGAGACAGATAAAGTTTGCAACCCCAGGTATTGATCCTTTTGAGGGCTAAAGAGACCCACAGGTTCTATGGTCATGGCAGATGGGGTTCACTGCCATGCCAGTTGGCCCTTCTTTGGAGCTGGTGTTTCTGCATGATGGAGCTGGACTCAGACGGGATCTCTTTTCACAAGACTTTCATGCTACTTTACTGGAATTGTAGTTGGTGCTGGGGCTTAAGATATATCTAGGGGATTTGAATCTCTTGACTGACAATATGATAGCCAGGCCCTGACCTCAACAGACTTCAGCTCCTACACTCTGATTTATTGGACTTACTCTTCTCAGCTAACATGGAGTTGAAGAATGTCAACCACCACACCATGGAGCCTAGAGTGCCTACAACTGAAAGCAGGAGGATTGCATCCAATATCCGTGTGGAATCTAAACCCCCTCTTGACATACTTGTGGAATGGACACAACCAAGCCAAGGTCCACAGGAAGGAGGAATACAGTAAGGATCAGAGCGGACTTAATGATATCCTATTCATGAACTATTGTGGTTAATAATCGAGAAAATATGGCATTGGTGTGGAAAAAGTGGCCATGGTGGCTGCTGGGTGCAGGGAATGGAAGGAAGAGAAGAGATGTGGAGGCATTCTCGGGACTTGGAGTTGTCCTGGGTGGTGCCCCAGGGACAATTGCCAGATGTGTATGTCCTCCCATGGCCCACTGGATGGAGCATGGCAAAGTGTGGGCTATGGTGTGGAACATGGGACATGGGGTGCAGCAATGCCTGGAGATGTACTCACCAGATGCAATGGATGTGACATGATGATGGGAGAGAGTGTTACTGTGGGGGGAGTGGTGGGGTGTGGGCAGTGGGGGCAAATGGGGACCTCATATTTTTTGAATGTAATATCTTTTAAAAAATGAATAAATTGAGTAGAATGTGGAAAAAAATAAAAAAATAAAAAACAAATAAAAACACGTATTCCAAATTTTTAATTAAGTTTGTTTCTTTCAGAGTAAACATCTTATTAACCATATGAAAACTTCATCCAACTTCATACAGAATGCCAGATCCATCATCCTCCAGTTAAAATAAAATAAGAGTTTTACACCTTGTTAAGCAATGACTACAGCCCATGGCCAGCAGGAAGCAGTTACAGAAAAGAAATCATCTCCCTTCAGCACCCCTGTAAAATTAAAGATGTAAACTCTTTAAATGTAAAAGAAAATTATTAGTTGGATCTGGAGCCTGATTGGAAATCCATGTGAATGCCAGTGGCCCCAAGATAACTGCAGGAAGCCCTGCCCCAAGATTCTGCTATCCAGAATAAAAACTTCTAAACTTCTGCTGATTCCTGTAAACACCATGCAACTACAAACCAGACAAATTCAAACAAATCCTGGGTATTGGTTGCCCTTCCTCCAGGAACTTGGTTTGCCTGCATCTTGGGTCTTACCCCTTGTATTCTCTCCAACTCCAACAATCTCTGTGTCCTAATAAATATAATCCCCAGGTTTATAACTATCCAGGGCTTAAGGGCAGGGAGCTCTTTGACTTATTAAAAGTGCCAGAACCAGGTCACTGAATATATAAAAAGGCCCCTGTTTATCCTCTTTGTACTGCTCACCTGTGGCCCATATATAATCAGTAATTTTAAAAAGTAGTACAAAAAAAATTCAAACTGTTAAACTTATAATTTTAAATACCCCCTACCAGTTAGTGCCTACCCACAAAGAAATTCAAAGATTTGAATTACCATAAAGGAAAGGGAGAAATGTAAGGGTAAGGCCACATTGGGAAAATAGGAATAGAACTACATTGGGAGGTGGGAATTGCAAGTGCCTTCAGATAGATAAATGACTTAAGGCAGCCTCCAAGGAGAGTGCCAGTAAATAACTCAGGACTGCCCACAAGAAAAGTGCCAATAAATAACATGGGGCTTTTAGAAGGAAAAAAATAGATATGGTATCTTCAGCTAACCACAGTGTTCCACTTCTGTGCCTGCTTGCTTGCTCGTAAACCCCTTCCCCCTCCTAAAAGGCTATAAAAACACCTCTTCCCTGAGAGTCAGGGCTGTTTTCTCCTCTGCATAGGATGAGACAGTTGCTGCGTGGCTAATAAAGCTCTCAATTAGAACTATACTCAAAGTCTGAGTCTGGTCAATATCGCTAATCTATAACAGAATTGTGTACATTAGCCATAATTTTTTTTTATTTTTGTATGCCATATGTTGTTTTTATTTCTCTTTTTGTCTTTTTAGTTGTTCTTACACTCTCCTCCAACTCTGTCTCTCCTGTTTTGTTTTTTTTTTTAATCTCTTCCTACAGTTCTCCCTTTAGTATTTCTTGAAAGGCAGGCTTTTTTATTGGCATACTCTCTTAGTCTGTTTATCTGTGAATATTTTGAAGTGTGCATCATTTTTGAATGCCAACTTTGCCAGATAGAGTATTCTTGGCTGGAATTTTTTTTCTTTTAGTACCTTGACTGTGTCATACCACTGTATTCTTGCCTTCATGGTTTCAGATGAGAAGTCAGAACTTAATCTTACAGAGGTTCCCTTGTATGTAGCAACCCTCTTTTCTTTGCTGCCATCATTTTCTTTTTGTCTTGAGCATTGGATACTTTGATAAGTATATACCTTGGGGTAGGCCTGTTAGGATTCATGTTGTTTGGGGTTCATTATCCTTGCTGGACATTACTTCCTCTCCCTCAAAATGTTTGGGAAATTTTCAGCCATTATTTCCAAAACCCCTTGTGTTGCCATTCCCTTCTCTTTTCCTTCTGGGATGCCTATAATGCATATGTTTGTGCATTTTGTGTTGTCATTCACATACCTAAGTCTCTGCCAGATTTTTTTCTATCTTTTTATCAATCAATTCTATTACCTGTTTTATTTTAATGTACTGTTTTCCACATAAATAATTCTTTCTTTTGTCTCTTCAAATCTGTTTTTATTAGTTGTATTTTTGATATTTTGGATTGTGCCATTCATCACTTTCATATCCTTTTATCTTTTTCTGTATGTTTACCATTTCTTCTGTATGCTCTCCAAGTGGTTTCTTAATACCCTTAGTCTCTTCCTTCACTTCATTAAGTTGGCCCATGATATTTGCTTTGAGAGCTTTGGTTAGTTGTTCAGTGTTCTGTTCCTCTTCCTGGATTTTAGTTTGTTCATTGAATTGTTCCATGTCTTCCTGACTATTGGCATGGTTTGTAATTTTTTGTTGCTGTCTGGTCATTATTTTATCTTGATGGTCTTGTTCAATTGATTGGCTTTTCCATCTAGTCTTGGGTTTTATTTAGGTGCTGTATTTTGTATGTGTGTCAAGTCTTCTCTTTAATATTTTATTCTTCTTATTCTATTTCCTTGTTGTTGAAAGAAAAAATTGAAAGAAAAAATTAGGGCTAGGGAAAGCAAAAGAGGTAAGAAAGTAAAAAGTATAATAATAGTGTTGATAGTAAATTTTAGCAGAAGAACCATATAAAACCTATGAGAATGAATATTAAACTCATGTAATCTCTGTAGAGTTATAGTAATAAAAAAAGGTGTACCTACAATGGGATGGGAAAGTGAATATGGAGAAGAATATAGTATGAATTAAAAGGCTAGTGTGATCAAGAGAGAAGGAAAGAGTAAAAAAAGGCAATAACATAAAGAGTGAATAAAAGAAGACAGAATAGAAGTGTTAGAAGTAAAAAGCCAGAAAAATTGTGGACTAAGCAAAGAGAGGTTAAATGTAAGAGCAACAACAGAGTATGAAAGATAGAAAGATGTAAAGGAAAGGAGATAACATTGGTAGTCAAAATCAGTCCACACACAGAAGAGAGGAGATCAATGATGAGGAAGCACAACAAATAAGAAATGCCACCAGTACCATCTCATAGGAAAAAAGAGAAAAAAAAGGGAGGTAGGGGGATATAGAGGAAGGAAAGACAAGGAAAGAAACAAACAAACAAAAACCAGACAAGCCCTCAAGCAAGAAGTCCTCTTTACAGTTGAATAAACTGATTAGGAATCTGGCCTTCCCCTTTCCTCCCTTCCTCACTTCTCTCTTTCCCAAGGCAGCAGGAAGCCCATGTGAGAGCTCCCTTCTGAGATTTAAATGGGACCCTGGTGAACCAACTCACCACAGAAAATAATGACTCTCAGTCTCTTTGAGAGCAAGTACCCACATCTTGCCTGGAACCCTGAATATTTTTTTGAAACCTACCAATCAGTTCTTACTGTCTCCCCCCGTTAGGTGTGTTGTACCAGGACTAGTTAGGGGCTTGAATCCAACTTCTGCCAGACCAATTTTTCCTATCCCAGGTATTTAGGTAAATAGGCCTGCTTCAGCAGATTTGTCCCTCACCTCTTCCTAGTTTCTCCTAAAGCCAGGTGGTATGCTCCTCAAAGTTCAAAATGGGGGACCAGACAATTGAACCCACACTTCTTGGGTCCCACTGCACCCTTCACCAGAACCCTTCCACTCTCAGAGTTTGTCTGACACTAGTGGACTTGGGGAATGCTGAGATTCAGGAGCACTAGGTTCAGGGAATACTGGTTCATTGAATGCAGGTTTCAGGGAATGCGGGTTCAGGGATCACAGGTGTGGGGAACACAGGGTGTGGGGAACACTGTCATGTGACCAGTGGTGTTTGGAGAATGCCACGGCTACCAGCCCTAACTGAAGGGTTTAGCCTTCCTACAGCTTCAGGCACAAGCACCAAAACCTGTGGTTTTAGCTTTAGTAATCAGTCTTTTTGTCACCCTCTCTCCAGATTGATGTTCAGAAGCCTCCTGCTTTTTGGATTCTCAAAATAGCTAACTCAGGCAGAATTTTGTCCCCACTCAGCCAGTTTTTTTGTAGGAGAGGTGATGAGGGTGCCCTTACTCTAATGTTATCTTGCCCAGTAATGTTTGCTTTTATATTTAGGTTTAGGTTTAAGAACAGTGGTATATTTATTGGGTTCAGATCTAGATTTAGGAATTGTATTTAGTGTTAGAATTAGTGACAGGGTTAGATTGAGTTTTTTATTATGGTTATGGTTCCTTTTAGGCTTAGAATAGGGATGAGATTTGGGTAAGAATTAAGGTAGGGATTATGCTTGTGTGTTGTTTGATTTGAGTGCAGGATAAGTTAGGGTAGTTAGTTTTAGAGTTAAGGCTAGGGTCAGTATTAGGGTTTTGGTTAATTTTTTATGATTAAATTTTGGGACATTTTAGATTTAGGTTTAGGTTTAGGGCTAAGTTTGTTGTTAAAAATTGTTTTAATGGTTAAGTTTAGGGTTAGGGTTTGTGGAGAGTAAGTTTAGGGTTGTTAGGATTAGATTTAGTATTTGTTAAGTATAATGTTCAGTTTAGGTGTAAGGTTAGGTTCTGCTTTTGTGTAGTTAGTGGTAAAATTAGGTTTAGTGTTATTTTTGTATTTGGTTTTGTGGTTAGGATGAATTTTTTGTTTTTGACTTACAGTTGTTGTTATGCTTGTGGCTAAGTTTATGTTTAGGGTTATGGTTATGTGTAAAGATTTTAGGACTAAAGTTAAAATTAAATATAGGCAGTGGACTTGCCCAGTGGATAGGGCATCTGTCTACCACATGGGAGGTCTGTGGTTCAAACTCTGGGCCTCCTTGACCCGTGTGGAGCTGGCCCATGCACAGTGCTGATGCACACAAGGAGTACCGTGCCATGCAGGAGTGTCCCCCACTTAGGGAAGCCCCATGCACAAGGAGTGCACCCCAAAAGGAGAACTACCCAGCATGAAAGAAAGTGCAGCCTGCCCAGGAATGGTGCCACCCACATGGAAAGCTGACACAACAAGATGCTGCAACCAAAAGAAACACAGATTCCCATGCCACTGACAACAACGGAGAAAGAAGAAAGAGAAAGACAACAACGGGAAAGAAGATGTAGCAAATGGACACAAAGAACAGACAACCGGGGTTGGGGGGAGGGGAGATAAATAAATAAATAAATCTTTTTTAAAAATTAAATATAACTTTTATCTGCATTAGCAGTAGTATCTCTTTTAGGGTTATAGTTATGGGTTTTGTTAGACATAGGTTAAGTTAGAGGTAGATTTGGGGTATGGCTGCATTTTGAGTTAAGTTCAGTGTATGGTTATCCTTAATTAGGAGTTAGGCTTATGTATACATTTGTTAAATTCAGGGTTTGAATTTGGACTAAGGTTATGATTAGTTTTAGGTTTAATGTAAGGATGAGGATTTGAATTAATGTTAGGCTTATGATTCTTGTGGTTAAGTTCAGAGTTGTGACAGATAGTTTCAAGGATTAATGATAGCTTTAAGTTTGCAGTTAGGGATGTTGTTAAGATAAGAGTTGCAGTAGAGGGACGGAGCTGCAGCACCGGCACCGCAGTGGTGATTCCTGGAGGCCCTGTGGTACAGGGGAATTCATAAGCCCTGAGTGAGCTATTAGGGGGCTAACAAGGCAGGAGGCCTTCACAGACTGATTTGGGGAGACAGATGGGAGTTTTATTGCAAGACGGGGAATTTTTTATTGTGGACACAAATAATAGTGCTTCTGGCTAGAGCCCCACCCCCAAGGCCGACTGCCGATCAGCAGCGGCCTTAAATCACTCACAATAAAGAGACATCACCAGGAGGCTGTTTCAGGGGTTTGCAGGGTGGGAGACATCTGGAAGCCCATTAGGGGAATATTTTGTGAGGCATGGGAATTTTGGTTTTGACACTGATATCAGCACTTCTGGCTGGAGCCCCACCCCAAGGGCCTGGCTACTGATTTGCAGTGTCATTAAACTGGCTGCAGTGTAGAGGCACCCCCAGGTGGCTATTTCAGGGGCTTACAGGGCAGGAGGTGTCCTGCAGTTGAATTGGTGATACAGCCACAGAAGAGACCCTAGTAAGAGAGTGAATTGTGGGTTTCTGACACATAGGTCAGAGTTTGCGGATGTGACCTTCCCCTTAGGGCTGGCACCCAACTGCAGGGATCCCTGAAGGCTGTGTTGCACTGCAGTGCTCCCAGGCTCCCTGTTAACCAGATTTGAGGTTGCCAGGTCTGTGCCCCCTAAACCCTGGTGGCCTACACACCAGAGACTCACACCTCTTGAGTCTGCAATATCACAGACTTTCCATCCCTGAATCGACCATGCCCTGAGGTCCACCTGAGGTCCAAGAATGTCCTAGCCCTCAATGTTTGCATTTTTTCTTTTCTGTTTTGTTTTGTTTTTTATTTTTATTTTATTTTTTATTTTATATTGCCTGATTGCTAACCTTGCATTATCTCCTAGCCTTTTCTCCTATTGTATCTCCCAAGGTCTTTTTTTTTTTTTTTCAGTTATTTAGGGTGTTTTTTGTTGTTGTTGTTTTGTTTTGTTTTTTGCTGTTGTGGTTGTTCTATATCTTTTTTCCTTTTCCTTATGTGTTCCCCTCCCTTTACCCAGCCCCTTTTCTCTTTCTTTCTCTCTTCTCTTTTTTTTCTCTTTTGTCCCTCATTTTCTTCTTATTTTATTTTATCTTAATTATACAATAGGTGCTCAGGGAACACCTCACATTTGCTTGCTGTCCTCATCCTCCATTGCCTAATTTCTCTGTGAATTGCTTTTGGCTACCTACACTATCCCCTTTTCCCCACATCTTGACATCCTCCATCATCTACTGTCTCTCCTATATTCCATCTCCCTTTCTTTGATTCCCGAAGTGTCTAACTCTTTATTTATAATACCTTTGTTTTGTTTTCTGTCTTTTATCCACTCTTGAAACTGTTGCCATTCTTTTCTGTTTCCCTCTCTCACGAAAACACTAGCTTTTTAATTCATACCATATTTCTCCCATATTCAGTCGACTACCTCATTATAGTTACTCTACCTACTGCTATAACTCTACACAACTTACATGAATCTAATATCCATCCTCCCAGATCTCATATTGTTGCTCTGTTAACATTTATTACCAATACTACTTTACACATTTTCCTTTATTACACAATTGCCTTTCCCTGGCCCTAATACTTTCATTCAAAGTGAACTCAACCAGCAATAAGAAATTAGAATAAGAAGAACAAAGCGACAAAGAGAAGACATAACACTTATGCAAAAACAACAGCTAATTAATCCCCAAGACTAGACAAAGAAGCTAAGGAACTGAGTAAACCTGTTAAGATAAAATGATGACCAGACAGCAACAAAAATCTACAAACCAAACCAGTAATCAGGAAAACATGGCTGAATCCAATGAACAAACTAAAAATCAGGAAGGGGAGCAGAACTTAGCACAAGTAATTAAAGATCTCAGAACATATATCACTGATGAATTTAATGAAGTAAAGGAAGAGGTTAACAACATAAAGACAACACTTAGAGGGGTAATTACAGACATATGCAAAAAGATAACAGGTATGATGAGAAGGAACACCACAGCTCAAGAAATCAAAAATACACTTGCAGCAAATATCAGCAGACTAGAAGAGGCAGAGCAGAGAATTAGTGATGTGGAAGACAGTACATCGGAATTCAAACATAGTAGAATTGGTAGATAAAAAGATAGAAAAAATCCAGCTAGGACTTAGGGACCTGAATGATAATGCAAAACGCTCAAACATATGTATTATAGGCATTCCAGAAGGAGAAGAGAAGGGAAAGGAGTCAGAAGGAGTGTTGCAGGAAATAATGGCTGAAAACTACCCAAATCTACTGAAAGAGACAGATGTACATATCCGAGAAGCACAGCGCACCCCAATTGTCATAAACCCCAAAGGCCCACCCCAAGACATATTCTTGTCAAATTATCCAACACTAAATACAAAGAGAAAATTCTAAAAGCAGCAAGAGAAAAGAAAACCATCACATACAAGGGAAGCTCCATAAGATTAAGTGCTGATTTCTCATCTGAAATCATGGAGGCAAGAAGGCAGTGGTATGCTATAGTAAAGTTAGTAAAAGAAAAAAATTTCCAACCAAGAATACTCTATCCAGCTAAACTAGCATTACAAAATGATGGAGAGTTCAAAATATTCACAGATAAACAGAAATTGAAGAAGTATGCCAACAAGAAACTTCCCCCTCAAGAAATTCTAAAGGGAGTTCTGCAGGAAGGAAGGAAAAACAGGACAGGCAGAGTTGGAGGAGAGTGTAAAAGCAACAAAAATGACAAAGAGATAAGAAAAAAAACTAACAAAATATGACAAACACAAGTCCAATCAAAATATGGCTAACATAAATAATTCCTTGAAAGAAATAACACTGAATGTCAATGAAATAAACTCACCTATCAAACAATTTAGAGTGGGACACTGGATAAGGAAATATGACCCATCTATATGTTGGCTACAAGAGACATATCTTAGACCCAGAGATTAATGGAGGCTGAAAGTGAATGGTTGGAAAACAATCTTAAAGCAAACAATAACCAAAAAAGGGCAGGAGTAGCTATGTTAATATCTGACAAAATAGACGTTAAATGTGAAACAATTGTGAGAGACAAAGAAGGACACTACATATTAGTGAAAGGGACAATCTGTCAAGAAGAATGAACAATCATAAATGTTTATGCTCCTAACAAGGGCGCCTCTAAATACATGAGGCAAACGCTGGAAAAACTAAGTGAAAGAATAGATGCATCTACAATATAGTGGGGGATTTTACTACACCACTATCAACCCTGGACAGAACATCTCAAGAGAGAGTCACTAAAGAAATGATATATTTGAACAGTATATTAGAGGAGCTGGATCTAATAGACCCAAACACAGCAGGATAAACATTTTTCTCAAGTGCACAAGGATCATTCTCCAAGATCATATGCTAGGCCACAAGAAAGGCTTAATGAATTCAGAAAGATTGAAATCATACAAAATAATATTTCTGACCAGAGTAGAGTGAAGTTGAAAATCTGCAAGGGCCAGAGGCCCAGATTTCAACCAAGATATGGAAATTAAAGAGCACACTCTTAGAAGAACAGTGGGTCAAAGAGGACATCTCAAAAGAAATCAATGACTACCTTGAAACAAATAATGATAACACAACATACCAAAATTTATGGGATGCAGCAAAAGCAGTACTGAGAGGGAAATTTATAGCCATAAATTCATACATCAAAAAAGAAGAAAGAGCAAAAATTGAAGAACTAACTGCACATTTGGAGGAATTAGAAAAAAAACAACAAAGTAATCCAACAGGAAGAAGAAGGAAGGAAATAACAAAGATAAGAGCAGAAGTAAATGAAATAGAAAATAAGAAAGCACTTGAAAAGAAAAACAAGACCAAAGTTGTTTTTTTTGAGAAGATTAATAAAACTGATCAACCTTTAGCGAGACTAACAAAGAAAAAAAGAGGGAAGAGGCAAATACACAAAATAAGAAATGAGAAAGGAGATATCACCACCGACCCCACAGAAATAAAGACTATCATAAGAGGATACTTTGAAAAACTATATTCCAACAAACATGACAAATCAGAGGAAATGGCCAAATTCCTAGAAACACATAAGCAGCCTATATTGATGAAAGAAGAAATTGATGATCTCAACAAACCAATCACAAGCAAAGAGATAGAATCAGTCATTAAAAACCTCCCAACTAAGAAGAGCTCAGGGTCAGATGGCTTCACAGCTGAATTCTACAAAACATTCCAGAAAGAACTAACACCAATCCTGCTGTAACTCTTCCAAAAAATTGAAACAGAAGGAACATTGCCTAACTCCTTCTATGATGCCAACATTACCCTAGTACCAAAGCCAAAGACACCACAAGAAAGGAAAATTACAGACCAATTTCTCCAATGAACCTAGATGCAAAAATACTTAACAAAATACTTGCTAATCGTATTCAACAACACATTAAATGAATTATACACCATGACCAAGTGGGATTCATTCCAGGTATGCAAGGATGGTTCAACATAAGAATATCAATCAATGTAATACACCATATAAACAGAATGAAGGAAAAAAAATCACATGATTATATCTATAGATGCAGAAAAAGCATTTGACAAAATACAGCACTATTTCTTGATAAAAACACTCCAAAAGATCGGAATACAAGGAAATTTTCTGAACACAATAAAGAGTATATATGAAAAAACCACAGCCAACATCGTTTACAATGGAGAAATCTTAAAATCCTTCCCTTTAAAGTCAGGAACAAGGCAAGGATGCCCACTGTCTCCCCTTTTATTTAGCATTGTCTTAGAAGTACTTGCTCGAGCACTGAGGCAAGAACCAGATATAAAAGACATTCAAATTGGAAAGGAAGAAGTCAAAATTTCATTATTTGCAGATGACATGATCCTATACATAGAAAACCCTGAGAGGTCTACACCAAAGCTTCTAGAAGTCATAAATGAGTTTAGTAAAGTCGGAGGTTATAAGATCAATGCACAAAATCAGTAACATTTCTGTACACCAATAATGAGCAAGATCAGGAGGACATCAAGAAACAAATACCATTCACAATAGTAAATATAAAAATCAGATATTTAGGAATAAATTTAACTAAAGATGTAAAAAACCTATACACCAAGACCTATACAACACTGTTCAAGAAAATCAAAGAAGACCTAAATAAATGGAAGAATATTCCCTGTTCAAGGATAGGAAGACTAAATATTATTAAGATGTCTATCCTACCAAAACTGATCTACACATTCAATGCAATCCCAATAAAAATCAACCCAGTCTTCTTTAAGGAACTAGAAAAACTTACTATGAAATTTATTTGGAAAAGGAAGAGGCCCCGAATAGTCAAAGACATATTGAAAAAGAAAAACGAAATTGGGGGAATCACACTACCTGACTTCAAAACATACTACAAAGCTACAGTAATGAAAACAGCATGGTATTGGCATAAGGAGAGACACACAGAACAATGGTATCGAATTGAAAGTTCTGATATAGAATCTCATATATATATAGCCAAATAATTTTTGATAAAGCCACCAAACCCTCTCAACTGGGAGAGAATGGCCTATTCAAGAAATGGTGCCTGGAGAACTGGATAGCCATATGTAGAAGAATGAAAGAGGATTACCATCTCACACCTTATACAAAGATCAACTCAAAATGGATCAAAGACCTAAATATAAGAGCCAAGACCATAAAGACCTTGGAAAGCAGTGTAGGGAAACATCTACAAGACCTTGTAATAGGAAATGGCTTCATGAACTTCACACCAAAAGCACGAGCAGCAAAAGAACAAATAGATAAATGGGACTTCCTCAAAATTAAAGCCTTCTGCATCTCAAAGGAGTTTGTCAAGAAAATAAAAAGGGAGTCTACACAATGGGAGAAAATATTTGGCAACAATATATGTGATAAGAGACTTATTTTCCATATATAAAGAACTCCTATATCTTGAAAATAAAAAGAAAAATAACCCATTTAAAAAATGGGAAAAAGATTTAAACAGACACTTCTCCAAAGAAGAAATACAAATGGTGAAAAAGCACATGAAAACATGCTCCAAATTTTAGCTATCAGGAAATGCAAATCAAAAGTATAATGAGATACCATCTTACTCCCATAGTATTGGCAGCTGTGAAAAAAAAACAGAAGAATACAAATGCTGGGGAGGATGTGAAGAAATGGGAACATTCATCCACTGCTGGTGGGAATGCAGAAGGTTCCAACCATTCTGGAGGTCAGTTTGGCGATTTCTCAAAAAACTAACCATAGATTTGCTATATGACCCAGCAATACCACTGCTGGGTATATACCCAGGAGAACTGAAAACAAGGACACAAACCAATATATGCACACCAATGTTCATAGCAGCATTGTTCACTATAGCCAAAAGTTGGAATCAACCCAAATGCCCATCAACAGATGAGTGGATCAATAAAATGTGGTATATACATACAATGAAATACTACTCGGCTTTAAGAACAAATACACTACAAATACACATGATAACATGAATGAATCTTGAGAACCTTATGTTGAGTGAAGCAACCCAGGCATTGAAGGACAAATACCACATGACCTCAATGATATGAAATAAGTAAGCTGCCTCAGAGAGCTAGAGACTGGAAGATAGGCTTACAGGAAATTGGGGGCAGAGGAAGGATTTAAGCTGACATCTACATGGGCAAAATCTAAGATAAGCTGGAGGTAATTATGTGTACAAGGTAGAGAAAAAATGGGGGCATAGGGTTACCCTTGCATGGGGCTTTGTGGATTTGAGGGGGCTAGGGATGGGCAGATGGGTAATATTGCCCAAGAAATTGGGGGGAGCCTGGGGCAACATACAAACATAGGAGATTGTCAGGTGTTGGTTGAGAGTATAATGATGAGAAAACCTTTTCAAAATATAATTAGGAAATTTACCTGTTTAAGATACTCAAAGGGGATAATCTGATGCAGGACAGACTCGTAGGGAATATCTGAATGCTCATTTTGCCAGAGTGGGTTATACCATTGGGTAGAGACCCATATAATGAGAGTGAAGGTAGACCCACATCCTGGGAGGACTAATGCCATCAAATAGAGGGAACTGTATCTCTCAAGAGAAAGGGTGGCTTCCAGGGCATGAGGGCAGTTGAGCAAGTCAAGCCCTCAACACTGTTGCAAGTATCTCTGAACATGGCTTCTCAAGTAATGAAGATTGACTGTCACTGTGGGCCCCAAGGGGAGGGGAAAATAGATATTGAATAGATGGAAACAAAGGAAATGTGAGGGCAAAAGAAGTGTTTCACAACAGCACACAAGGATGGATATAAAATATGTAATATAACACCAAAAACATATAGGGGACGACAGACTAATAATGTAAACCATATGTAAAACATAGGATAACTAAAAAATTTAGAAAACTGTATAGCCTAAAGTATAAACCACAATGTAAACACAAATGTTACCTTGTTTGAAAGCTATTGTCTCAATATCTGTACATCAGTTTCAGTAAATATGATATGAATAAGTTAAAAGATTATCGCTGTGGAAGGGAAAAGGTTTTATAATGGATATGTGGGAGTACTGTATATTGTATAGATGATTTACTGTGATCTAAGGCTCTTGTGAAGAGAAGCTCAATAATTAGGAAAAAAGAAAAGAAAAAGATAGGATGTAGAATTTTTCCAAATCAATATGTATTCTATATCTAACCTTTAAACTCATCGCTATATTCCATTTTACTAGTAAGGGAACCTGACATTATATTGGGCTTCACTTTTAAGGAACTTTTGGATCACAGAGTGGTTCAACAATGGGAGCAAAGGAATACTGGTATGGGGTGTTATTGACAGGTGATATATGTTTGACAGGGAGTTATACAGGGCATGTGTCCAGGGTGCATGGAAATGTTTGGATATACTCATAGTGGAAACAATTAAAAACAACAGCTGGGGGGGGTACTGGGTTACTGGCCAGGGGGGGGGCTCTGTCATGATCCCTAGGGGAGCAGCGGCAGTCCTCCAGGTGCAACGGTAAGGACAAGGAAGGAATGAGGGTCCAACAGTGAGCGCCTGATGCTAATGACTATGCTTGTGAGCCTATATACCTGAAATAAGAACAAGGCCTAGAGCAGCACTGTGCCTAAGAGTTCCCTCCTGACAGCCTCCATGTTACTCAAATGTGGCCAGTCTCAAAGCCAATCTCAGCATGTCAATGCAATGCCTTCCCCCCAGTGTGGGACATGACACTGGGGATGAGCCTCCCTGGCACCAAGGGATCACTACCAAGTGCCAGTGGATGATGTAACTAGAAAATGACCTTGAATTAAAGGTTCAAAGTAGGCCAGCAGAATATCCCTGTCTACATATAATAACAGGAGTTAAAAATGCTGTTTGACCTAAAGTAAGGGGGAAATGGAAAAGACAAATGAGTTCATATGGCTATGAGTTTCTAAAAAAGAGTCTGGAGGTTGTCAGAAGGATTGCCCTTATGCACATCTGAGCAGAGTCTCAGAGATAGATAAAGTAGATACAACCCCAGATATTGGTCCTTTTGAGGGCTAAAGAGACCCACGGGTTCTATGGTCATGGCAGATGGGGTTCACTGCCATGCCAGCTGGCCCTTCTTTGGAGCTGGTGTTTCTGCGTGATGGAGCTGGACTCAGATGGGATCTCTTTTCACAAGACTTTCACGCTACTTTACTGGAATTGTAGTTGGTGCTGGGGCTTAAGATATCTCTTGGGGGGGAAATGGACTTGGCCCAGTGGTTAAGGCGTCCGTCTACCACATGGGAGGTCCACGGTTCAAACCCCGGGCCTCCTTGACCCATGTGGAGCTGGCCTATGCTCAGTGCTGATGCGTGCAAGGAGTGCCCTGCCATGCAGGGGTGTCCCCCGCATAGGGAGCCCCACGTGCAGGGAGTGTGCCCCGTAAGGAGAGCTGCCCAGAGCGAAAGAAAGTGCAGCCTGCCCAGGAATGGCACCACCTTCACGCTTCCCATGCCACTGACAACAACAGAAGCGGACAAAGAAACAAGATGCAGGAAATAGACACAGAGAACAGACAACCAGTGGAAGGGGAGGAATTAAAATAAATAAATAAATCTTTAAAGAAAAAAAAAGGATATATCTAGGGGATTTGAGTCTCTGGAATGATAATGTGATAGCCAGGCTCTGATCCTCAACAGACTTCAGCTCCTACACTCTGATTTATTGGACTTACTCCACTCAGCTAACATGGAGTTGAAGAATGTCAACCACCACACCATGGAGCCTAGAGTGCCTGCAACTGAAAGCAGGAGGATTGCATCTAATATCCATGTGGAATCTAAACCCCCTCTTGACATAGATGTGGAATGGACACAACCAAGCCAAGGTCCACAGGAAAGAGGAATACAGTAAGGATCAGAGTGGACTTAATGATATTCTATTCATGAACTATTGTGGTTAATAATCAAGAAAATATGGCATTGGTGTGGAAAAAGTGGCCATGGTGGCTGCTGGGTGTGGGGAATGGGAGGAAGAGATGAGATGTGGAGGCATTTTCAGGACTTGGAGTTGTCCTGGGTGGTGCTCCAGGGACTATTGCCAGACCTTGTATGTCCTCCCATGGCCCACTGGATGGAACGTGGGAGAGTGTGGACTATGGTGTGGATCACAGGCCATGGGGTGCAGCGATGCCCAGAGATGTACTCACCAGATGCAATGGATGTGTCATGATGATGGGGGAGTGTTACTGTGGGGGAAGTGGTGGGGTGGGGGCAGTGGGGGTGATGGGGAGCTACTTTTTGAATGTAATATTTTTTAAAAAATGAATAAATTGAGTAGAATTTGGGAAAAAAAAGAGTTGCAATAGAAATAATGTTAAGTTAATAGTATTTGTTATAGTTAGAATTAGGGTAGGTTTAGGGCTTATGTTTTTAATTTTATTTTTTTTATTATGTCAGGTTATTGATGGGTTTAGGATTAGGCTATGTCTAATATTAGGGCTTGGGATAGGGTGTTGTTAGGTTTAAGGTCTGGCTTAGGATAGGGTTTTTGTTAAGGTTAGAGATAGTGTTATTTTTGTTCCTAGGCTTAGGGCTGGCTTATGGTTAGTGTCCTTTTTAAGAATTGTGGCAAGATTAGGTTTAGGCTTAATTTGGGTGTTGTTGTTATAGTTAGATTTAATGGTATGAGTGTAGCCAATATTGTTCTATTATAATTATAGTATGATTAAATATTCATTTTAAGGTTAAGATTACATTTAGATTTGTGTAACTTCTGTATTTTTTTAATATTAGTATTGTTTTTAGAGTCAGAGTTAGTGTAAATGTTCAGATTACAATTAGAGCTAGTAATGTTTTTCTTGGTAGGGTTAGCATTAAGATGACGGTTATATGTGGTGCTGGAAATAGGTTTAGAGTAAGTTTTAGGATTAGTCTTATTTGGATTAGGGTTAGGATTTGTGTTCAGTTGATACTAGAAATAAGGTATACATTGTTTGGATTAAGATTAAATTTAGGTTTTTGGTTGTTTTAGAAAAAGCCTTAGGGTTTGTTTAGGTTTAATTTTGTCATTGACCTTAGGTTTAGGTTGAGGGTTTGGTTAATGCTATTGTGGTCTTTAATGACAAGATTACAGTAAGGGTTATGATTACATTTAGATTTAGGGTTCCTGTTAGGATTAGTGCTTTTTATACTTGTAGTAACATTTTTAGGACTGTGGTTAGGGTTATGGATATTGTTAAGTTTAGTTTTTGACTGAAAGTTGCATTAGTTTAGGATTGTTCTTATTGATAGTGTTAGAGTTAGGGTAATGGTTAATTTTAGGGTTGTGGTTAATAGTAGGCTCATGGTTAGTGTTAGATATTTTTAAAGGGACATTGTTAGAATTACGGTTGTTTTTAAGGTTAGTGGTAGTGTTGCAGTTAAAGTTAGGATTCGGGTTAGTTTGGTTGTTAGGTTTATTGTCATAATAATGTTAATATTAGGGTTAGTGATGTTCGTTTAGTGTTAAGATAATATTACGATTGGGGTTATGGCTCTGTTTAGGGTTTTTCTTAAAATTAGGGTTGGAGTTTGACTTAGGTTTAAAATTATGATAATGGTTGTTTTAGACTTTGATATAAGATTAGATTTGTTGTTAGATTAGAATTAACTGTATCATTAAGGAAAGTTTAGGTTTGGTTTAATATTACCATTAGGGTTAGTGTTAGGGTTAAGTTTATTGTTAGATGTATGTTTAGAATTAATGTTAGTTATATTTATTGTTAGGATTCCAGTCAGGATTTTGGTAGGTAGTATTGTTGATAGTTTAAGTTAGCTTTAGGTTTTTTAAATGTAGGTTTCCTCTTGAATCAGAGATAAATATAGGTATAGTGTTAAAGTTGTTATGAGCATGAGATTTATGATTAAGTTTGTATTAGTTTTTGTTGAGGTAAAATTATATTTAGAGTATGTGTTAAATTTAGGGATGATGTTATGGTTACAGTTAAAGCTATAATTTGAGTTGATGATGTTAGAGATATTTTAAGGGATAAGTTTTGTTTTGTGGACAGTGTTAGGTTATGGCTAGATTGAAAGTTGGGTATTTAGTTAGTGTTAGGGTTAAGACTAAGGTTAGGTTTAATGTTGATTTAGTGTTGTAATTAACACAGGGATTAGGTTGTTGCTAGCTCTAGGGTTATGCTGATGGTTAGCCTCAGTTTTGTTGTTAGGGTGAAGATTAGAATGACAGTTATGCTTCAAGTTAGGTTTGCTTTTAGGGATATAGTTAGAGTTGAAGTTGGATTTAGAGTTAGGGCTAGTGTTAGTGTTAAGATTAGGTTGAAGGTTTTGTTGAAGTTAAGGAGGATGTTACAGATAGCATTAAAGTTAAGGTAATGGTTTAGCTTAGGCTTGTTGTGAGGGGTAGTGTTACAGTTAGGATGATGTTTAAAGTTATGTTTCTGGTTATGGATAGGGTTAGGGCCAGGATTAGGATTAAGATTGTGTTGTGTAGTGTTTTCTTATAGTTAGGATTAGGTTTAAGGACGTTGTCAGGGTTAGAGTTAGGGCTAGTGTTAGACTTTGGGTTAGTGTTAGATATAGGGTTTTGTTAAGGCTATTTTGAGGATCAGGTTTGTGGTTAGCATTAGTGATAGTGCTAGATAGTGTCTAGATTTACAGTTAGGGTTGTTAATAATATGTGTATGGGTTGTATTGGGGTTAGATTTAGTTTTAGGTTTGTGGTTATAATTAGTTTTGGAATTAGGCTAAGGTTTAATTTGCACATTATAGGATTTGGTTTGGGTTAAGGATTAAGGTTGGGTTGTGGTTTGGCTTATAGATTAGTTTTATTGTTAGGTTAATTTTAGTGTTAGGCTTATTTTTATGATTAAGGCTAATGTTAAGTTTAAGATTAAGGATTTTAGCAATTTGAATTTGATGAATCCCAAAAACAGATTATGTTTTTTAATTAATCTATTTCTGTGGGTTTGAGACAGCTTGATTGCATTAGATTCCAAGGGACCTTGATTAGATTGGCTAAATCAGTGACATATAACTCAAGTTGAGTCTCTGCCCTCTTATTGGGTCTTACATAAATGGAGACACAGAGGAAGGAAGCTGCCATTTTGACCTGGCAATATGAGAGAGAGGACACATGGATCACTAGCAGCTGAGGCTGCAGAATGAATTCTCTAAGAGGTTGGACCCACAGAGCAGCTCAAGGTTGAAGATTTAAACCATGTCTGACAGCCCACAACTGAACTTGGGAAGAAAGTGGAGCAGCAAAGCCTGAGAAAGGAGACTTGGAAAGAGACAAGCCATACGCCTGGTTACCCACAGCTGAGTTCCAGGAGATAGTAGATTCTGGAGGAGAAGGCAGGGAACTTGGTGGAGATTGGCCATCATTTTCCTTCACAATGTGGCAGGACACCATGGTCAGCAGTGACTGATTTTGGTGTAAAAGCATCTCTGCCAAAGCCTTGATTTATACATTTTCTGGCCTCAGAATTGTAAGATTTTACCCTAAATAAAATTCTCATTATAAAATCCAACCCATTTCTGGTACTTTGCATTGGTAATCCTTTGGAAAACTGAGGCAAGGATGTTGTTACAATTATTTTTACAAATAGTGTTAGAGTTGGGTTTAGGTTTTATTAGGTTAGAAATAGGGATAAAATTGGGTTTAGGTTTAGGGTTAGGGTTAGGGTTAATATTAAGGCTGCTGTCAGGCTTAGAGTTTGGTTTAGGCTTAGTTAGTGTTTTCCCTAGGATTAGCTTTAATTTTATGGTCAAGGTTTTTTAGGATTAGTTGAAGGTTAGGGCTAGTTTTGATAGTATTAGAGTTCAGATTAGGGTTAGTGTGTTGGTGCTGTTTTTAGAGTTAGGGGAAGGATTTGGGTTAGAGTTAGAGTTACAGTTAGGATTAAGGCTAGGGAGGTCTCAGAATTAGGTTTATGTTTGGCATTGTTGTTAGGGTAAGGTTATGTTTTGGTTTAATGTTAGTGTTGTAAGTGGGTTTGAGATTATTGATATGGTTAGGGTTATTTATAGGTTTATATTTAGAGTTTAATTTAGCTTTAGTGCTGTTGTTAAGGTAGTGTTAGTGATAGTGTTTATATGAGCATTAATGTTAGATTTTGGATATGGTTATGGTTAGGGTTATGTTCATGGTTAGGTATATGGTTATGGGTAGTATAAAATTTAGGATTAGAGATAGGATTTTGATTTATGTTAGGGTTAGCGTTTGGGTTTGGGTTAGCATCAGGGTTGGTGTTAGGATTACTGTGTTTCTACTTAATTTCAGAATTGTTTAGGTATTTTTAGGTTTAGGATTTGGTTTAAGGTCAGTGTTATTGTTATGATTAGCGTTAGATGCAGAGTAAAGATTAGTCTTCTTTTTAGGGTTATGAATAAGGATAATTTAGGTTGTTTTACTGCTATCACTGTATTTATAGTTTGGGTTGTTGATAGTGTTAGGGTAAGGATTAGTGTTAGATTTTGTTTTAGAGTTAATTTACATATAGTTTTGTTGTAAGGGTTAGATTCATTGTTAGTGCTATAGTTTTCAGAACTGGGGATGACAATAGAGCTGTTAAAGTTAAGTCTACTCTGTAAATATTGGAGAGGATGTGGAGAGATAGGAGCACTTATTCACTGATGATGGAAATGTGGAATGGTACAGTAACTGTGGATGAGTGTTTTGTGGTTCCTAATGAAGTTAAATATAGACTTGCTTTGGGACCAAGCAATTCCATTGTTATGTATATACCCAGAAGAGCTGAAAGCAGTGACATGAATAGGCATCTGAACCCTGCTTTTCTTTTTTTTTCTTTTTTTTCTTTATTTATTTTTTAATGTTACATTCAAAAAACACGAGGTCCCCATATACCTACCCCCCTCACCCTACTTCTCCCCCCATAACAACAACCTCCTCAATCATCATGAGACATTCATTTCATTTGGTGAACACATCTCTGAGCACCACTGCGCCCCATGGTCAATGGTCCACATCATAGTCCACACTCTCCCACAGTCCACCCCGTGGACCATGGGAGGACATACAATGTCTGGTAACTGTCCCTGCAGCACCACCCAGGACAACTCCAAGTCCTGAAAATGCCCCCACATCACATCTCTTCCTCCCACTCCTAACCCCAGCAGCCACCATGGCCACTTTATCAACACCAATGCCACATTTTCTTCAATTACTAATCAAAATAGTTCATGAATAGAATACCAGTAAGTCCACTCTAATCCATACTCTATTCCTCCATCCTGCGGATCTTGGAATGGTTGTGTCCACTTCACATCTATATCAAGAGGGGGCTTAGATTCCACATGGATGCTGGATGCAATTCTCTTATTTTCAGTTGTAGGCACTCTTGGCTCCCTGGTGTGGTGGTTGACCTTCTTCATCTGCATATTAGATGAGTGGGGTAAGTCCAATAAACCAGAGTGTAGGATTTGCAAGTCTGTTGAGGCTCAGGGCCTGGTTATCACATGGTCAGCCCAGAGATTCAGGTCCCTTGGGTATACATTAAACCCCAGCACCAACTACAGTTCTGGTAAAAGTAAAAGAAAAGACTTGTGGACAAAGGTCATATCTAAGTCCAGACAAACAACACATTTAAAAAATGGGGAAAAGATTTAAACAGACACTTCTCCAAAGAAGAAATACAAATGACTAAAAAGCACATGAAAAAATGCTCCAAATTTCTAGTTATCAGGGAAATGCAAATTAAAACTACAATGAGATACCATCTTACTCTCATAAGATTGGCAGCTATGAAAAAACAGAATACAAATGCTGGAGAGGATGTAAAGAAATGGGAACACTCATTCACTTCTGGTGGGAATGCAGGATTCAACCATTCTGGAGGACAGTTTGGCAGTTTCTCAAAAAACTAACCATAGATATGCCATATGACCCAGCAATACCACTGCTGTGTATATACCCAGCAGAACTGAAAACAAGGACACAAACTGATATATGTACAACAATGTTCATAGCAGCATTGCTCACTATCGCCAAAGTTGGAATCAACCCAAATGCCCATCAACAGATGAGTGGATCAATAAAATGTGGTATATACATACAATGGAATACTACTCGGCTGTAAGAACAAATACACTACAAACGCACGTGATAACACGGATGAATCTTGAGAACCTTATGTTGAGTGAAGCAACCCAGGCATTGAAGGACAAATACTACATGACCTCAATGATATGAAATAAGCAAGCTGCCTCAGAGAGCTAGAGACTGGAAGATAGGCTTACAGGAAATCAGGGGGTGGAGGAAGGATTTGAGTCAGCGTCTACAGGGGTGGAATCTATGATGAGCTGGCAGTAAGTATGAGCACAAAGAAGAGATAAAATGGGGGCAAGAATTGCGTTTGGGTGGGGCTTTGCAGGTTTGAGGGAGGCTAGGGATGGGCAGAGTAATATTGCCCAAAAAATTGGGGGAAGGGAGGTGGAACATACGAACATAGGAGAGTGTCAGGTGTTGGTTGAGAGTAAAATGCTGAGAAAACCATATCAAAATATAATTAGGAGGGTTACCTGTTTAGGATGCTCGGAGGGGATGGTCTGATATGGGACGGACTCCTGGGGAATGTCTGGATGCTCATTTTGCCAGGGTGGGTTGTACCATTGGTAGAGACCCAAGTAGTGAGAGTGGGGGTGGACACACATCCTGGGGAGAACTAATGCCATCAAATAGAGGGCACTATATTTCTCGAGAGAAAGGGTGGCTCCTAGGGCATTAGGGCAGTTGAGCAAGTCAGGGCCTGAACACTATTGCAAGTATCTCTGGACGTGGCTCCTTGGGAAATGGAAATTGGCTGTAACTGTGGGCCCCAAGGGGAGGGGAAAATGGATGTTGAATGGATGGAACCAAGGTAAATGTGGGGGCAAGAGAGGAGTTTTGCGAGAGTACGCAAGAATGGATATAAAACATGTAATATTACACCAAAAACATATAGGGGATGACAGACTAATAATGTAAACCATAATGTAAAACATAGGATAACTAAAAATTTAGAAAACTGTATATCCTAAATTATGGACCACAATGTAAGCACAGATGTCACCTTGTTTGAAAGCTATTTTCTCGGACTCCGTACATCAGTTTCAGTAAATATGATATGAATAAGTTAAAAGATTATCACTATGGAAGGGAAAAGGTTTTATGGTGGATGTGTGGGAGTACTGTATATGAATTACTGTGATCTAAGGCTCTTGCAAAGAGAAGATCAATAAATAGGAAAAAAGAAAAGAAAGATAGGATGTAGAATTTTTCCAAATCAATATGTATTCTATATCTAACCTTTAAACTTATTGCTATATTCCATTTTACTAGTAAGGGAACCTGACATTATATTGGGCTTCACTTTTCAGGAAGTTTTGGATCACAGAGTGGCTCAACAATGGCAGTGGAGGAATACTAGTATGGGATGTTATTGACAGGCGATATATGGTTGACAGGGAGTCACACAGGGCATGTGTCCAGTGTGCATGGTAATGTTTGGATATACTCATAGTGGAAACAATTAAAAACAACAGCTGGGGGGTACTGGGTTACTGGCTGGGGGGGGGGCTCTGTCAGTCCCCCATGTGCAACGGTAAGGACCAGGAAGGAATGAAGGTCCAGCAGTGAGCCCCTGATACTAATGACTATGTGTGTGAGCCTATACACCTGAAATAAGAACAAGGCCTAGAGCAGCACTGTGCCTAGGAGTTTCCTCTTGACAGCCTCCGTGTGAATCAAATGTGGCCAGTCTCGAAGCCAAACTCAGCATGTAAATGCAATACTTTCCCACAGTGTGGGACATGACACCAGGGATGAGCCTCCCTGGCTCGAAGGATCACTACAATGTACCATCTGATGATGCAACTAGAAAATGACCTTAAATTAAAGGTTCAACGTGGACCAGCAGAATATCCCTGTCTACATATAATAACAGGAGTTTAAAATGCTGTTTGATCTAATGTAAGGGGGAAATGGAAAGGACAAATGAGTTTATATGGCTATGGGTCTCTAAAAAAGAGTCTGGATGTTGTCAGAAGGATTGCCCTTATGTACACCTGAGCAGAGTCTCAGAGACAGATAAAGTATTGGTCCTTTTGAGGGCTAAAGAGACCCACAGGTTCTATGGTCATGGCAGATGGGGTTCACTGCCATGCCAGCTGGCCCTTCTTTGCAGCTGGTGTTTCTGCATGATGGAGCTGGACTCAGATAGGATCTCTTTTCACAAGACTTTCATACTACTGTACTGGAATTGTAGTTGGGGCTGGGGCTTAAGATGTATCTAGGGGATTTGAATCTCTTGACTGACAATATGATAGCCAGGCCCTGACCTCAACAGACTTCAGCTCCTACACTCTGATTTATTGGACTTACTCCACTCAGCTAACATGGAGTTGAAGAATGTCAACCACCACACCATGGAGCCTAGAGTGCCTACAATTGAAAGCAGGAGGATTGCATCCAATATCCGTGTGGAATCTAAACCCCCTCTTGACATAGATGTGGAATGGACACAACCAAGCCAAGGTCCACAGGAAAGAGGAATACAGTAAGGATCAGAGTGGACTTAATGATACTCTATTCATGAACTATTGTGGTTAATAATCGAGAAAATGTGGCATTGATGTGGAAAAAGTGGTCATGGTGGCTGCTGGGTGTGGGGAAGGGGAGGAAGAGAAGAGATGCGGAGGCATTATTGGGACTTGGAGTTGTCCTGGGTGGTGCCCCAAGGACAATTGCCAGATGTTGTATGTCCTCCCATCGCCCACTGGATGGAACGTGGGAAAGTGTGGGCTATGGTGTAGAACACGCGACATGGAGTGCAGTGATGCCCAGAGATGTACTCACCAGACACAATGGATGTGACATGATGATGAGGGAGAGCGTTATTGGGGGGGGAGTGGTGGGGTGGGGGCGGTGGGGTCAAATGGGGCCCTCATATTTTTAAAATGTAATATCTTTTTAAAAAATGAGGAAATTGAGTAGAATTTGGAAAAAAAGAAAAGAAAACATACATATTATAGGAATCCCAGAAGGAGAAGAAAAGGGAAAGGTTATAGAAGGGGTGTTGGAGGAAATAATGGTTGAAAACTTTCCAAACCTATTGAGGGAGATAGATGTACATGTCCAGGAAGCACAACACACCTCAAAGAGCACAAATCCCAACAGGCCTACCCCAAGACATATACTTGTCAATTTATCTAACACTCAAGACAAGAGAAAATACTAAAAGCAGCAAAAGAGAACCATCACATACAAAGGAGGTTCCATAAGATTAAGTGCTGATTTCTCATCTGAAACCATGGAGGCAAGAAGGCAGTGGTATGAAAAAGGCAAGGTACAAAAAGAAAAAAATTTGCAACCAAGAATACTCCATCTAGCAAAGTCTGGATACAAAAATGATGGAGAGTTCAAAATATTCACAGATAAACAAAAACTAAGAGAGTATGCCCTTGAAGAAAAATCCTGCCCTTGAAGAAATACTAAAGGGAGTTCTGCAGGCATAAAGAAAAAAACAAGAGAGATAGAGTTGGAGGAGAGTGTAAGGCCACTAAAAGGAATAAAACAGAAAAAGAAAATCAAACAGAATATGACAAACACAAATCCAAAGAAAATATGGCTAATAGAAGTAATTCCTTGAAAGTAATAACAATGAATGTCAATGGATTAAACTCACCTGTCAAGAGACTCAGACTGGAAGACTGGATGAGGAAATATGACCCATCTATATGCTGTCTACAAGAAACACATCTTACCCAGGGATTCAAGAAGGTTGAAAGTGAATGGCTGGAAAACAATCTTACAAGCAAACAATAACCAAAAAAGGGCATGAGGAGCTCTATTAATATCAGACAAAATAGACTTTAAATGGGAAACCACTGTGAGAGACAAAGATGGACACTACATATTAATGAAAGGGATAATCTTTCAAGAAGAAAGAACAATCATAAACATTTATGCTCCTAACAAGGATGACTCCAAATACGTGAGGCAAACACTGGAAAAACTAAGTGAAGGAATAGATGCCTCTACAATTATAGTGGGGGACTTTAATACACCACTATCTACTTTGGAGAGAACATCTCAAAAGAGAATCAATAAAGAAACAAAGACTTTATATTTATATTGGAGAAGATGGACCTAATAGACATATACAGAACATTATATCTGAATACAGCAGGATATACATTCTTCACATGTGCACACAGATCGTTCTCCAAGATAGATCACCTGCTAAGCCACAGAAAACGTCTCAATGAATTCAGAAAGATAGAAATCATACAAAATAATTTCTCTTATCAAGTGAAATGAATCTGGAAATCTGCAAGGGCCAGAGACCCAGATTTGGTACAAAGATTTGGAAGTAAAACAACACACTCTTAGAAACACAGAGGGTCGAAGAGGAAATCTTGAAAAAAAATTAATAACTACCCTGAACTAATGAAAATGATAACTCAACTTATCCAAACATATGGGATGCAGCAAAAGCAGTACTGATAGGGAAATTTATAGCCATAAATTCATACATCAAAAAAGATGAAAGAGCTAAAGTTGAAGAACTAAATGCACACTTGGAAGAATTAGATAAAAAACAACAAACTAACCCCAAAAGAAGAAGAAAGAAATAACAAAGATCAGAGCAGAACTAAGTGAAATAGAAAATAAGAAAGCAATTGAAAAAATAAGCAAAATCAAGAGATGGTTCTTTGAGAAAATCAATGAAATTGACAAACCCTTAGCTAGATTATCAAAGAAAAAAAGAGAAAAGATGCAAATACACAAAATAAGAAATGAAAAGGAGATATTACCACTGATCCCACAGAAATAAGGACTATCATAATAGGATACTTTGAAAAACTATATTCCAACAAAAATGACAATTTAGAGGAAATGGACAAATTCCTAGAAACACATAGGCAGCCTACATTGACAAAAGAAGAAGTTGACGATCTCAACAAGCCAATCACAAGTAAAGAGATAAAATCCGTCATTAAAAACCTCCCAACTAAAAAGAGCCCAGGAGCAGACAGCTTCACAGGTGAATTCTACAAGACATTCCAGAAAGTATGAACACCAATCTTGCTTAAACTCCTCTGAAAATTTGAAACAGAAGGAACATTGCCTAATTCATTCTATGATGCCAATATTACTCTAATTCCAAAGCCAAACAAAGACACCACAAGAAAGGAAAATTGCAAACCAATCTCTCTAATGAAACTTGATGCAAAAATCCTCAACCAAATACTTGCTAATTGTATTGAACAACACATTAAACAAATTATACACCATGACCAAATGGGGTTCATTCTTGGTATGCAAGAATGGTTCAACATAACAAAATCAATTAATGTAATACACCACATAAACAGATTAAAGGAAAAAAACACATGATCATATCTACAGATGCAGAAAAAGCATTTGACAAAATACAGCACACTTTCTTGATAAAAACATCACAAAAAATCAGAATAGAAGGAAATTTTCTGAACATGATAAAGAGTATAAATGAAAAAACCACAGCTAACATAATTTACAATGTAAAATTCTAAAATCTTTCCCTCTAAGATCAGGACTGAGACAAGGATGCCCCATTTCTCTCCTCCTATTTAACATAGGCTTAGAAGTACTTGCTTGAGCACTGAGGAAAGAACCAGACATAAAAGGCATCCAAATTAGAAAGGAAGAAGTCAAAATTTCATTATTTGCAGATGAGAAGATCCTATACATAGAAAACCCTGAGAAGTCTACAAAAAAGCTTCTAGAATTCATAAATTTGTTCAGTAATGTTGCAGATTAAAAGATAAATGCACAAAAATCAGTAGCATATCTGTACACCAATTACGAGCAATCTGAGGAGGAATCAGAAACCAAATACCATTCACAATAGTAAATTAAAAAATCAAATACCTAGGAATAAATTTAACTAAAGAGGTAAAAGACTTATACACAGAAAACTACCCAACACTGTTCAAGGAAATCAAAGAAGACCTAAATAGATGGAAGAATATTCCCTGTTCATGGACAGGAAGACTAAATATTATTAAGATGTCTATGCTACCAAAACTGATCTACACATTCAATGCAATCCCAATAAAAATCAACACATCATTCTTTAATGAACTAGAGAAACTATGAAATTTATTTGGAAAGGAAAGAGGCCCCAAATAGCCAAAGAGATATTGAAAAAGAAAAATGAAATCAGAGGAATCACACTACCTGACTTTAAAACATACAACAAAGCTACAGTAGTGAAAATAGCATGGTATTGGCATAAGGAGAGACACACAGAACAATGGAATTGAATTGAAAGTTCTGATATAGAACCTCATATATATATCCATATGTAAAAGAATGAAAGAGGATTACCAACTTACACCTTATACAAAAATCAACTCAAAATGGATCAAAGACCTAAATATAAGATCCAAGACCATAAAGACCTTGGAAAGCAAATTAGGGAAGCATCTACAGGACCTTGTAATAGGAAACGGTTTCATGGACTTCACACCAAAATCATGAGCAGCAAAAGAACAAATAGGTAAATGGATCTTCCTCAAAATTAAAATCTTCTGCACCTCAAAGGAGTTGTCAGGAAAGTGAAAAGAGAGCCTACACAATGGGAGAAAATATTTGGTAACCATATATCTGATAGGAGACTTATATCTTGCATATATAAAGAACACCTATATTTTGAAAATAAAAAGACAAACAGCCCATTTAAAAAATGGGAAAAAGATTTGAACAGACACTTGTCCAAAGATGATATACAAATCACTAAAAAACACATGAAAAAAATGCTCAAAATCCCTAGCTATTAGGGAAATGTAAATCAAAACAACAATGAGATACCATCTTACACCCATAAGACTGGCAGTTATCAAAAAAATCAGTAGACTACAATCGTTGGAGAGGATGTGGAGGAATGGGAACACTTATCCACTGCTGGTGGCAATGCAGAAGGATCCAGCCATTCTGGAGGACAGTTTGGCAGTTTCTCAAAAAACTAGCTATAGACTTGCCATATGATCCAGCAATTCCCCTGCTGGGTATATACCCAATAGAACTGAAAACAAGGACACTAACCAATATATGCACACCAATGTTCATAGCAGCATTGTTAACTATCACCAAAATTTGGAATCAACCCAAATGCTCATCAACAGATGAATCAATAAGTAAAATGTGGTATATACATACAATGGAATACTACTCAGCTATAAGAACAACTACAGTAGAAACACATGTGATAACATAGATGAATCTTGATAACCTTATGTTGAGTGAAGCAACCCAGGCATTGAAGGACAAATGCTACATGACCTAGGTGTCTCAGAGAGGTAGAAACTGGGCGATAAACTTTAAGGTATTTGTAGGGTAGAGGAAGGTTTTGAGCTGACAGCTACTTGGATGAAATCTATGGTAAGCTGGAGGTAAGTATTTGTACAGGGAAGAGCTAAATTGGGGGCATTGGGCTAACTTTTGGTGGGGCTGTATGGGGTTTAAGGGCACTAGGGATGGGAGGATGGGTCAGATTGCCCAAGAATTGGGGAGACTGTGAGGGGAACATTTGATCATGGGAGATTGTCAGGTATGTGGTTGAAATTGTGGTGCAGAGATAACTCTTTAGAAAATGTAATATGGAAGGTTGCCTGTTTGGGATGCTTAAGGGCGGCATGCATCTGACACAGGGCAAACTTCTGGGGAGTGTGTGAGTGTTCATTTTGTCATAGTGGATTATATCATTGGGTGGAGACCCACACAATGAGAGTGAAGGTATACCCACATCCTGGGGAGGACTGATGTTCTCTAACAGAGGGAATTGTATCTCTTGAGAGAATCAGTGGCTCCCAGTGGGTTAGGGCAGTCAAGTATGCCAAGTCCTCAACATTTTTGCAAGTATCTCTGAATATGGTCCCTCAAGTAATGAAGATTGATTGTCATGGTGGGCCCTGAGGGGTGGGGGGAAGAGGTGTTGAATACATGGAATCAGGATAACTGTGGGGCAATGTAAGTGTTCCACAGGATCATGCCATGATGGATATAGATCATGTTAAATTACACCAAAAATGTATATAAAAGTCTGTAGGCTAAAGTATAAACCATAATGTAAAACATAAGATAACTTAAATTTAGAAAATTGTATTGTCTAATATATAAACCATGATGTAAATCAAAATGGAACCATGTTTGAAAGCTATCATTTCAATATCTGTACATTAGGTGTAAAAAGATCACTGTTGGGTATGGGAAAAATGGTTTAATGTTGGATATGTGGGAGTACCATATATTGTATATGTGAATTACTGTGACCTAAAACTTATGCCATGAGAAACTTAATAATCAGGAAAAAAAAAAGAAAGGAGATAAAAACTGAAGAAGAAATGGAAGAAATTGCCTTGCCACTGTACATATAGGGCAACACCTGTAATAGTGATGAAAAGCAAAATGTCAGAAACAAAGCTTTTTCATTTTTTCATTTCTTTCATACCCCAATTTATTTTTCCTTTACTTAATTTCTCTAAATTTCTATGTATTCTATATCTAACTTTTAAACCCATCACTATATTCCATTTTTCTATTAATGGAAACCTGGGTTTCCTTTTTGAAGAATTTTTGGACTACAGAGAAGTTCAACTCTGGTGGGGGAGGAGCACTTGTGTGGGGTGTCATTAGTGGGGGGCACATGGTTGGGAGTGAGTTCTCCAGGACATGTATACAGGGTACATAGAAAGGTTCGGATATTTTCATAGTTTTTTCAGTTGGAAACAACAGATGACAGAGTGCTGTATTCCTGACCAGGGGAGCTCTATCACACTCCGCAATGTAACACCAACAATCCCCCCAGTGCAATTGCAAAGACCAATAAAGATAGATGGTCCAACGATGAGCCCTTGATACTGATGTTCTGATTATAAGCCTGTGTGACTGAAATATGAACTAGGCCTAGAGATGTGGGGTGCCTAAAAGTTACCTCCTGAGAATCTCCATGTTACTCAAATGTGGCCACTCTCTAAGCCGAACTCAGCACTCAGCATATAGATGCATTGCCTCCCCCCCGGCATGGGACATGACTCACAGAGATGGGCCTCCCTGGCAGTGAGTGATTACTATCAAGCACCAGCTGATGATATAACTACAAAAATACCATGAACAAAGAGATCAACTCAGATCAACAGAATATCTTAGCCTACATGTGCTATCAGGTGTTAAAAACTGCATTTTGATCTTCGATAAAAGGGGGAAATTTATAAAACAATTGATCTGTTTCCAATACACAAAAGAACAGTAAAAGGATAAACATTTTCAGTACAATAAGGAGAAATTGGGAGAGAAACATGAGTCACAGTTTCTCTGAAGTTGAGTAGACCTGCAGGGCATCCTCTATTTGATTTCAAAGTCTGAGAGTCATTCTTAAGATGATGGTTTCTTCTCCTTGGGGCCTTATGGGAACCTACCCTTTCCACATGCTTCCCAATGGCCATTTTCTTGGTTGTACACTCATCAAGCACCTGGGTGTCAATGAAGCTGTATATCTCACCCTCCAAGAGTGTTGGGGTGATTGCCACACCTTATCCAAAATTTGGGTTAGAGTCTTAAATCCCCTAGTACAGTGACATGAAGAAAACATCCCCCTAACACTTCACCAACAGGCTCAACCCTCTCGAGCAAAGAGTTGACCACCTGGCCTTCTCTAAACTTTGATATATAGGTCCTCCCCACTCATATCTGTGGGGTGCTGACATTAACCACCCTAATCCTTGGGGAGTGTGATCCACCTCTCTGTACAATGAGGCAGCAAAACTCTCCCAGACCATCAGGTGGGAACATACACACTCTTCAATTGCTAGGGTAAACAAAAGTAATCTTTTTTTTTTTTTTAAGGAAAAATAAGGGACCCAAGGGAAGGTAATACAAGGATAGTGTCTTTCTGTTCACTGTTTCAAAGTATCAGCTAGATGTTTAATATCCCAGTGGGTCACTACTCTAAGAGGAAATGGGAATTGAACTGGAGACTTTGCACATTCAAGGCCGAAACTCTTCCACTGAGTCAAACCTTTCTCTGGGTCAACCTGCTCCTCAAAAAGAATCCCCTTCCCAGGACAGAATCAACTCTTTGCAGTTGAATAAGCTAATTCAGAATCTGTCCTTCCCCATTTCTTGCTTTTTCACTTCCATCTCTTCCAGGGCAGCAGGAAGCTCATGTAAGTGTTCCCTTCTGAGATTCAAATGGACCCTGGTGAACCAACTCATCACAGAAAATAATGACTTTCAATCTCTTTGAGAGAGAGCACCCACAACTTGCCAGAAAGCCTATATATGCTCTTGGAAGCCTTCCAAGCTCTTCCTACCACCCCCTCCCTTAGGTGTGTTGCAGAGGACTAGTTAATTGCCTGAATTCACCTTCTCCCAGACCAATTTTCCCTATCCAAAGGAGTTTGGATAAAGCAGACTGCCTCAGCAGATTCGCTTCTCACCTCTTCCTAGTTTCTCTTCAAGCCAGCTGGTATGCTCCTCAAAGCTCAAAAAAGGGGTTCAGACAATCGAGCCCATACTCATTGTATCCCTTTGCACCCTTCACCAGAACCCTCACTCTCGGAGTTTGTCTGAGACCAGCAAGTTTTCAGGACACCAGGCTTCTGGGAATGCTGGGTTCAGTGAACACAGGATTTGGGGGACACTGGTTCAGGAAAGGTGGGGTTCAGGGATCATGAGTTTGAGAAATGTGGGATTCAAGGAACAATAATCATCTGCCCTAAGGGAGAGGCTTAGCCTTCCCTCAGCTTCAGCCACAACCACCAGAAACTGTGGTTTTACCTTGAGCAATCACTCTTTTTGTCACACTCTCTCCAGATCAATGTCCAGAAGCCTCCTGCTTGTGGGTTCTTAAAACAGGTCACTCAGGCAGGATATTGTCCCCAATCAGCTATTGTTTTGTAGGAGAGATGATGTGGTGCACTTACTCTGATGCCATCATGCCCCGCCTCCAACTCTTATTTTTCAATTCACACTTTCACATTCCTCTTTGTGCTTATGCAGTGTTCTCTTTGTCTTTTTTCTCTTTAGTGTTATTTTCCATCCACTTATTAAATGATTTAGGAGAGTAAATATCACTGTTTTGTTCTCTCAAACCTGTGTTTTTTCTGGTATTTTGGTTTGTTCCTTTTACAGGGCCATATTTTCCTGTTTCTTAGTACATCTTGTAATATTTCACTGATCTCTAGGTGTCTGGTAATGATGATGAGGTGACTGTGATGATCAGTTTCTCTTTCTTGTATATGGATTTATTGTGGTGTTGATTTTTATTACCACTCTTGTTTGATTCTTGGTTCAAATTATTTAAAATTTACCCTGTTTAACTGATCAAAATAGGACTAGGACCCACTAATGGGATGCAGATGGTTTTCCAAGGGCCTTAAGAAGGGGAACAAGAAAGTAACTTAAAAACCTATTTTAGTTTTAATTCACTGAGCTGCACATTTCTGACCTGCTGTCAGATGTCACTCTTCATCAATCTTCTCTGTTCAAACCATAGGAGGGAATGTGTTCCCTTAAACCAATACAGGTTGGGAAGTTCCAAAGCAATTCCCAGGAAAGAGTCCACTTTAGGTGGGCTATCAGGATCCAAGCCTCACAATTAACAATCCAAAGCCACTATCCTCTCTTGGCACACTCTCCCTTTTCCCAGGCAGGAAAGAGATTTCTGCTTCCATCTATGTCAGCAGCAACCTCTCCCAATCAGTAAGGTGAATGTTTGCATAGGCAAATCATGCTTGCTTTCTGCCAGCTCCTGTGTAGAGACAATGGCATGGGCCCAACTACTGAGGAAGGATGGAAACCATAAGAGCCAACAGACTAAATTCACCAACCAAAACCTGAATCAACATGGGTTGTGTCCCTTCATCTCCCCTTTCTGGGGGAAGTGGATCCCTGCATCACTTGCAGTTCATAGCTGTCTGCCAGAGACCAGAGGAACCAAAACGTTCTGCTTTGAGGATGTGGGCTGTGTTCAAGTAGCAGCAGATGCCCAGGTTACTCACGTATTTTCACCAGAGTCTCCTCTTCACTTCTCTCTTCTGGGTGTTGCTCAGTACTCCCCTGGTTTTCTGAGCCCTAGAATATTTATTCTAGACATACGCTGCACGTCTTCTGTTTTTCTAGATGAGATGTAACTCTCTAATTGTCCATCCTCCTATAAGTGTCAGATTTTGGTTATTTTTAAGATTAGGTTAGCAGTTTGTTCTAGGGTTAATGTTAGGTTTAGGAATTGCACTAGGGTTATTTTTAGGATTGTTTGAGTTTGGGATTGGGGTTAGGGTTTTTGTTAGATTTAAGGTTAGGATCAATGTTGGCATTAGGTTACTGTTAATGTTAGGATTAAGTTTAGGTTTAGAGATAGAATTTGGGCTTGGTTAAACATTGCTAAGGTCATGACCATGGCTATGGTTGTTGCTATGGTTAGGTGTAGGCTTATGATTAGGTTAGAAATAGGATTAGAGAGGTGGGGCAAGATGGTGTCTGAGTGAGTGCACCTTATAATCTCTTCTGCAAAGAAGCATCTGAATAGGGTTGGAATTTTGCTGGACCGGGCTGTTTTGGGTGTTTGCAGGACAGGAGGTGTCTGGACATCAATTTAGTGGGACGGTGACAGAGAAGATTCTTGTAAAAGGTAGAATTTGGGTCTCTTTTACAGAGATTGGGGCTGCGTGCAGGATGCTTCCTCCTGGGGCTGGTGGCACAGTGGTGGTGATTCCTGGAGGCTTTGCTATGCTGGGGAGTTCCTAAGCCCTGAGTGGGCTATTCAGGGGCTTGCAGGGTGGGAGGTGTCTGGAAGTGAATTTGGTGAGACAGAGACGGAGAAGATTTTCACAAGATGTGGAATTTTGGGTTTCTGATACAGAGATCAGAGCTTCCAGCTAGAGCCCCTCCCCCAGCAGATGGCCCATCTGCAACATCCCCGTACAGTTTGTAGTATAGCAGCACCCCTAGCAGGCTGTTTTGGGGGCTTGCAGTGCGGGAGGTGTCTGGAAGCCGATTTGGTGAGACAGACGGGAGATTTTCACGAGACGTAGAATTTTGGGTTTCTGACATGGAGATAAGAGCTTCCAGCTAGAGCCCCTCCCCCTAGGGCAGACAGCCCATCTGTAGCATCCCTGTACTGTTTGTAGTACAGTGGTGCCCCCAGCAGGCTGTTTCAGGGGCTTGCAGGGCGGGAGGTGTCTGGAAGTCAATTGGGTGAGACAGAGACCGAGGTGATTCTTGCAAGATGTGGAATTTTGGGTTTCTGATTGGGAGATCAGAGCTTCCAGCTACAGCCCCTCCCCCTAGGGCAGACAGCCCATCTGTGGCATCCCCAAACTCTTTGTAGTACAGTTGCGCCCTCAACAGGCTGTTTTGGTGGCTTGAAGGGTGGGAGATGTCTGGAAGCTGATTTGGTGAGATAGACGGAGGAGATTTTTGCGAGACGTGGAATTTTGGGTTTCTGACATGGAGATCAGAGCTTCCAGTGAGACCCCCTCCCCCTAGTGCTGGCAGCCCATCTTCGGTGGTCCCCAAATTGGTTGTAGTACAGTGGCGCCCCCAGCAGGCTGTTTTGAGGGGGTGAAGGGCAGAAGGTGTCCTGAAGTCGATTTGGTGAGACAGTGACAGAAGAGACTCTTGTGAGAGGTGGAATTTTGGGTTTCTGACACAGAGGTCAGAGTTTGTGGGCATGATCCCTCCCCCCTAGGGATGGCGCCCAGCTGTGGGGATCCCTGAAGGCTGTGTTGGCTGTGATGCTCCCAGGGTCCCTGTTAACCAGATGCATGGTTCCCAGGTCTGTGTCCCGTAAACCCTGGTGGCCCACACCCAAGAGACTCACACCTCTTGAGCCTGCAATATCACAGACTTCCCATCCCTGAATCCACCACACTCTGAGGTCCATCTGAGGTCCTTGATTGACTTAGCCCATGGTGTTTGTGTTTTCTTTTTCCTTTGTCTCCTTTTTCTTTCTTGTTTTATTGCCTTGGTTGCTAATATTGCATTATCTCCTGGTCTTTTCTCCCATTGTATCCCGCAAGATCCTTTTTCATTTATTTAGGTTTTTTTTTTACTTTCTTATTTTCTTTTTCTTGCTTGTTTCCTTCCCTTTTCTTTGGCCACCCCCCCTCACCCTTTTTTCTTCTTTTTTTTTTTCCTTTTCTCTTTTTCTTCTTATTTTATTTTATTTTATTTATACAATAGGTGCTGGAGGGAGTGCCTCAAGTTTGCTGAGTTTCCTCATCCTCCATTTCCTTGTTTCTGTGTGAATTGATTTTGACCACCTACACTATCCTGTTTCCCCCACATCTTGCTATCCTCCATCATCTACTGTCTCTCTTACATTCCACCTCCATTTCTTTGGTCCTCAAATTGTCTAACTTTTAATTTCTAATACCTTTGTTCTGTTTTCTGTCTTTTATCCACTCTTGACATTATTGTCTTTCTTTTCTATTTCCCTCTCTCATGAAAACACTGGCCTTTTAATTCACACCATATTCCTCTCCATATTCAGTTGACTACCTCATGATAGATACTCTACTTAATCCTATAACTCTACACAACTTACGTGAGTCTAATATCCATTCTCCCAGATCTCACATTGTTGTTCTGTTAACACTTATTACCAATACTACTTTACACATTTTCTTTTCTTACACAATTGCCTTGCCCTGGTCCTAATATTTTCCTTAAAAGTGAAGTCAGCCAGCAACAAGAAATTAGAATAAGAAGAATAAAGTGACAAAGAGAAGACATGACACTTACGTAAGAACAAAAACTAATTAATCCCCAAGAATAGACAAAGAAGCTAAGGAACTGATTAAACTCATCAAGATAAAATGATGACCAGACAGCAACAAAAACCTACAAACCAAACCAGTAATCAGGAAAACATGGCTGAATCCAATGAACAAACTAAAAACCAGGAAGGGGAGCAGAACATCAGACAATTAAAGATCTCAGAACATATATTAGAGACAAATTTAATGAAGTAAAGGAAGAGGTTAACAATATGAAGACAACACTTGGAGGGGAAATTGCAGACATATGCAAAAAGATAACAGATATGATGGGAAGGAACACCACAGTTCAAAAATACACTCGCAGCAAATAGCAGCAGATTAGAAGAGGCAGAGCAGAGAATTAGCGATGTGGGAGACAGTACATCAGAAAATAAACATATAGTTGAATTGATCAATAAAAAGATAGAAAAAATACTTAGGAACCTGAATGACAATGCAAAACGTACAAACATACATATTATAGACATCCCAGAAGGAGAAGAGAAGGGAAAGGGAACAGAAGGGGTGTTGCAGGAAATAATGGCTGAAAATTTCCCAAATCTACTGAGAGAGATAGATGTACATGTCCAGTAAGCACAACCACCCCAAACATCAAAAACCCCAATGGGCCCACCCCAAAACATATACTTGTCAAATTATCCAATGCTCAAGACAAAGAGAAAATTCTAAAAGCAGCAAGACAAAAGAAAACCATCACATACAAGGGAGGCTCCATAAGATTAAATGCTGATTTCTCATCTGAAACCCTGGAAGCAAGAAGGCAGTGGTATGATATAGTCAAGATAATAAAAGAAAAAAATCTCCAACCAAGAATACTTTACCCAGCTAAACTAGCATTCAAAAATGATGGAGAGTTCAAAATATTCACAGATAAACAGAAATTGAAAGAGTATGCCAACAAGAAACCTCCCCTTCAAGAAATACTAAAGGGAGTTCTGCAGGAAGAAAGTAAAAAACAGGAGAGGCAGAGTTGGAGGAGAGTGTAAGAGCAACAAAAAAGACAAAAAGAGAAGGTAAAAAACAAGCAAAATATGACAAACACAAGTCCAAACAAAATATGGCTAACATAAATAATTCCTTGATAGCAATGACACAGAATGCCATGGATTAAACTCACTTATCAAAAGATTCAGACTAAGACATTGGATAAGGAAATATGACCCACCTATATGCTGTCTACAAGAGACACATCTTAGACCCAGAGACTCATGGAGGCTGAAAGTGAATGGTTGGAAAACAATCTTATAAGCAAACAATAACCAAAAAAAAAAAGGCAGGAGTAGCTATATTAATATCAGACAAAACAGACTTTAAATGTGACACAATTATGAGAGACAAAGAAGGATATTACATATTAGGGAAAGGGACAATCTCTCAAAAAGAAAGAACAATCATAAATATTTATGCTCCTAACAAGGACTCCTCCAATTACGTGAGGCAAACACTGGAAAAACTAAGTGAAAGAATACATGCCTCTACAATTATAGTGGGAGATTTTAATACACCACTATCAACTTTGGAAAGAACATCTCAAAAGAGAATCACTAAAGAAACAAAATATTTGAACAGTATATTAGAGAAGCTGGATCTAATAGACATATGCAGATCATTACACCTGAATATAGCAGGATATATAGTTTTCTTGAATGCACATGAATCATTCTCCAAGATAGACCATATGCTAGGCCACAAAGAAAGGCTTAATGAATTCAGAAAGATCGAAATCATACAAAATAATATCTCTGACCACAGTGGAGTGAAGCTGGAAATCTGCAAGGGCCAGAGACCCAGATTTCACACCAAGATTTGGAAATTAAACAGCACATTCTTAGAAAATCAGTGGGTCAAAGAGGAAATCTCAAAAGAAATTAATAACTACCTTGAAACTAATGAAAATGATAACACAACATACCAAAACTTATGGGAGGCAGCAAAAGCAATAGTGAGAGGGAAATTTATAGCCATAAATTCATACATCAAAAAAGAAGAAAGAGCAAAAATTGAAGAACTAACTGCACATTTGGAGGAATTAGAAAAAAAAACAACAAAGTAACCCCACAGGAAGAAGAAGGAAAGAATTAACAAATATAAGAGCAGAACTAAATGAAATAGAAAATAAGAAAGCCCTTGAAAAGATAAACAAGACCAAGAGCTGGTTCTTTGAGAAGATCAATAAAATTGACAAACCCTTAGCTAGAATATCAAAAAAAAAAAGAGAAAAGATGTAAATACACAAAATAAGAAATGAGAAGGAGATATCACCACTGACTTCACAGAAATAAAGCCTTTCATAAGAGGATACTTTGAAAAACTATATTTCAACAAAAATGAAAATTCAGATGAAATCGACAAATTCCTAGAAACACATAAACAGCCTATATTGATGAAAGAAGAAATTGATGATCTCAACAAACCAATCACAAGTAAAGAGATAGAATCACTCATTAAAAACCTCCCAACTAAGAAGAGTCCAGGGCCAGACGGCTTCACAGGTGAATTCTACAAAACATTCCGGAAAGAACTAACACCAATCCTGCTGAAACTCTTCCAAAAAATCGAAAGAGAAGGAGCATTACCTAACTCATTCTATGATGCCAACATTACCCTAGTACCAAAGCCAAACAAAGACACCACAAGAGAGGAAAATTACAGACCAATTTCTCTAATGAACCTAGATATAAAAATCCTCAACAAAATACTTGCTAACCATATTCAGCAACACATTAAATGAATTATACACCATGACCAAGTGGGATTCAATCCGGGTATGCAAGGATGGTTCAACATAAGAAAATCAATCAATGTAATACACCATATAAACAGATTGAAGGAAAAAAATCACATGATTATATCTATAGATGCAAAAAAATCATTTAACAAAATACAACACCCTTTCTTGATAAAAAAAAAAACTACTGCAAAACATTGGAATACAAGGAAATTTTTTGAACATGATAAAGAGTATATATGAAAAACTCACAGCCAACATCATTTACAATGGTGAAATCCTAAAGTCCTTCCCTCTAAGATCAGGAACAAGACAAGGATGTCCACTATCACCTCTTCTATTTAACATTGCCTTAGAAGTACTTGCTCAAGCACTGAGGCAAGAACCAGATATAAAAGGCATTCAAATTGGAAAGGAAGAAGTCAAAATTTCATTATTTGCAGATGACATGATCCTATACATAGAAAACCCTGAAAGGTCTACAACAAAGCTTCTAGATCTCAGAAATGAGTTTAGTAAAGTCGCAGGTTATAAGATCAGTGTGCAAAAATCAGTAGCATTTCTGTACACCAATAATGAGCAAGATCAGGAGGAAATCAGGAAACAAATACCATTTACAATAGTCAATAAAAATATCAAATACCTAGGAATAAATTTAACTAAAGATGTAAAAATCTTATATACAGAGAACTACACAAGACTGTTCAAGGAAATCAAGGAAGACCTAAATAAATGGAAGAATATTCCCTGTTCATGGATAGACTACATATTATTTTGATATCTATCCAACCAAAACTGATCTACACATTCAATGCAATCCCAGTAAAAGTAAACACAGGATTCTTAAAGGAACTAGAAAAACTAACTATGAAACTTATTTGGAAAGGAAAGAGGCCCCGAATAGCCAAAGACATACTGAAAAAGAAAAATTAAATTGGAGGAATCACACTACCTGACTTCAAAACATACTACAAAGCTACAGTAGTGAAAACAGCATGGTATTGGCATAAGGAGAGACACACAGAAAAATGGAACTGAATTGAGAGTTCTGATATAGATCCTCATATATATAGCCATATAATATTTGATAAAGCCACCAAACCCTCTCAACTGGGAGAGAATGGGCTAATCAACAAATGGTGCCTGGAGAACTGGATATCTATATGTAAAAGAATGAAAGAGGATTACCATCTCACACCTTATACAAAAATCAAATCAAGATGGATCAAAGACCTAAATATAAGAGCCAAGAGCATAAAGCCTTTGGAAAGCAGTGTAGGGAAGCATATACAAGACCTTGTAATAGGAAATGGTTTCATGAATTTCACACCAAAAGCACGAGCAGCAAAAGAACAAATAGGTAAATGAGACCTCCTCAAAATTAAAACCTTCTGCACCTCAAAGGAGTTTCTCTAGAAAGTGAAAAGGGAGCCTACACAATGGGAGAAAATATTTGGTAACCATATATTGGATAGGAACTTATAACTTTCATATATAAAGAACTACTATATTTTGAAAATAAAAAAATAAACAACTCATTTAAAAAATGGGAAAAATGTTTAAACAGACACTTCTCCAAAGAAGAAATACAAATGGTGAAAAAGCACATATAAAAATGCTCCAAATTTCTAGCTATCAGGGAAATACAAATCAAAACTACAATGAGATACCACCTTACTCCCATAAGATTGGCAGCTATGAAAAAAACAGAAGAATGCAAATGCTGGAGAGGATGTGGAGGAATAGGAACACTCACTCCACTGATGGTGGGAATGCAGAAGGATCCAGCCATTCTGGAGGACAGTTTGGCAGTTTCTTAAAAAACTAGTCATAGATTTGCCATATGACCCAGCAATTCCCCTGCTGGGTATATACTTTCCAGAACTGAAAACAAGGACACAAACTGATATATGCACACCAACGTTCATAGCAACATTGTTCACTAATGCCAAAAGTTGGAATCAACCCAAATGCCCATCAACAGATGAATGGATAAATAAAATGTGCTATATACATACAATGGAATACTACTCGGCTTTAAGAACAAATACACTACAAACACACTTGATAACATGGATGAATTTTGAGAAACTTATGTTGAGTGAAGCAACCCAGGCATTGAAGGACAAATACTACATGATCTCAATGATATGAAATAAGTAAAACAAGCTGCCTCAGAGAGCTAGAGACTGGATGACAGGCCTAGAGAAAATCGGGGGTAGAAGAAGGACGTAAACTGACATCTACATGGGTGAAATCTATGATAAGCTGGACAAGGAAGGGATAAAATGCGGGCATAAGGTTACCTTTGGGTGAGGCTTTGCAGGCTTGAGGGGGGCTAAGGATGGGAGGATGAGTAATATTGCCCAAGAAATTGGGGGGAGCATGGGGCAACATACGAACATAGGAGATTGTCAGGTGCTCGTTGAGAGTATAATGCTGAGAAAACTTTTTCAAAAATATAATAAGGAAAGTTACCTGTTTAAGATACTTAAATGGGATAGTCTGACACAGGACAGACTCCTAGGGAATATATGAATGCTCATTTTGCCAGAGTGGGTTATAACATTGGATAGAGACCCATATAATGAGAGTGAAGGTATACCCACATCCTGGGGAGGACTGAGGCCATCAAATAGAGGAAACTGTATCTCTCAAGAGAAATGGTGGCTCCCAGTGTATTAGGGAAGTTCAGCATGTCAAGCCCTCAACACTGTTGCAAGTATCTCTGAACATGACTCTTTAAGAAATGAACATTGACTGTCACTGTGGGCCCTAAGGGGAGGGGGAAATAAGTATTGAATAGATGGAACCAATGTAACTGTGTGAGCAATAGAAGTGTTTCACAAGAGTACTCAAGGATGGATATAAGACATGTAAAATTACACGAAAAACATATATGGGCTGATAGGCTAAAATGTAAATCAAACTGTGCCCAACCCACGGGACGGCAACGAGGGCCCGAAACCTGCCGAGAAAGAATGGTGGGACAAGAGACACGAAGAACGACAGCAAGACAGGGTTCTGATCAAGCTGCAACATTTTATTGAGGGGACTGAGCATATATACTCTTGGGAAGGGGAAGGGCGGTGGGTGGAGGTAGAAGCTAGGGATAGGCTATTTCTGTTGCTGAGGTAGAAGGTGGACTTCAGTTTCACGTCTTGCGCCTGCGCACTATCTTATCAGTCTGGGCAGTGGCGGGAAACGGAGAACAAAGGAGCAGGGAGGGAGAAGAACAAGGAAGTGGGCTCTGCTCTGGTGGCCATGTTGCCGGCATTGCTGAACTCAGTGTATACTCGTATTGACCACTCCCAACATCTCCTCCCTTTTTCTTTTATTGGCACAGTATTTTTCATACAGCTAGCTGAGGGAAGTAGAGGCCTCATTTCCCTGATGTAGATGGCTCTGATTTTTTCGGGAAGGGGTATTATAGATTGTGCAGTGGGGGCCGGTGAAATGAGGGGGGGGCTGTGCCTGATTTAGGTTGGAACCGCACCTGGTGAGCTGTTTCAGCTCACTCACACATGTGACCAGTCTTACCCGTCATGGGGAGGCATGGCAGCAAAAGGCCATGTCCCTGTCTTAGGTTGACTGTTAGGTCAGTTCAGTTGCCCATCATTGGCTAGCCAGCCCAGCTCCCTGAGCAGTCAGAATGCTATCAACACATCCCACCTGTCTATGCAGGCCGAATGTGGTCGAAGCACCCTGCCTAGTGGCCTTGGCAAACAGAGTGCACCCCTGTAACAATGAGGCATACTTCTCAGAGATCAGTTAGGTTGTGCTTACCTCTAACTGTCTCCTGCAGTGCTGTGCCTTGCACTCAGCAGCTTATTGGTGGGGAGAGTTCATCCAGGAGGGGAGGCAGTCTGGATGGTCCATAGACACACCCTGGTCAGTGAGGTGGAGCTGGTGGTAATGCACCTGGATAGGCCTGCCAAGAGTGGAGTCAATTTGGTCCTTGACTAACTGGATAATTCTTTTTATGGCTCAAGGTTCGAGAGACAGTATGAGAAGTATGGTTATTAATGGGCCTAGTATAGGGAGGATGTAAGGAAGGATTCCATTGAATCCCCAGGAGAAGTTTCCTTGGGCTTCTCTTTATTATGCTTTGCTAGTCCATTTCTGAGCTGAGCCATGTTATTTCTAATAAGGCCAGAATGATTAGCATAAAAGCAGCATTCCTCTCCTAATGCCGCATAAATCCCTCCCTCCTTAAGGAAGAGGAGCCCTCTGCAGTTTTGGAGGACAACCTCAGATAATGAATTTAGGGACTTTTAGAGATGGGAAATGGAGGTTTTGATGCGGGCTATATCTTCATCGACGGCTCGCCTGATAGAGGAGAAAGAAGTTTGTTGTGTAGTTAGGGCTGCTACTCCAGTACCAGCTCCAGCGAGACGTAAAAGTGAAGCGATTGTGATGGCAGTGATGATTTTTTTTTTTGTACATAGGCTGGTAGGAGGTGGCACTGCCAGGAGTTAAAGAAGTGGTTATCATTATAAAAATAAATGCGGGGGAGTATAATAGCAAGCATGCAGGTTTCATGGGTGGTGTTGAGGGCTTGGATGCTAAGACATGGGGTGAGGCCAGTGGAGGAACACAGTCATTTTGTATTATTATGGGGTATTAAGAATGTTGCACTTGAAGCCTTTTAACTTTATTTCGAACAATGCCAGACTTGTTGGCATAAAGGCAGCACTGTTGCTGCAGAGCTAGACATATTCCTCCACGTTCTACTGTAAGCAGATTTAACCCTCTTCTGTAACACTACCTCAGCTAGAGAGTCTATTTGATCTTGAATATCTTATATAGTGCTCGACAAAGCCTGGACATCATTAATTAATTGCTTAGATAATTTTGTATATTGGGTAAGAGCGAGTCATAACCCCACAGTACCAGTGGCTAGGGCTCCAGAAATGCCTAAGGTAACAAAAAGTGGAATAAGTTGCACAGCTCTTCTAGAGTGGCCAGGATTGTAGTCCATGCAGGGGATAGGTACAGGTTTAGTTCTATTAATAACACTAACATCGGGGAGGAGGATGACTGGGAGCACAGTGTCCCTTCCTGCAATTCTCATATTTTAAAATTTTGCTCAACAATACTAGATTTATTTATATAGTAGCAACATTCTTCCTGGGGAAAAGGCAGGTTCCCCCTTTTTCAGCTGTAAGTTAAGGGCCTTGTGGTTTTGTAAAGCTACTTGGGTGAGGGATGTTAGTTGCTGCTGCATAGAGTTTAAGAGACTGCGCACTGGATTCTAGGCTAATTTGTTGTTTTTCAAAGTATTGCAAGCTGATGAGGCCATGACCAAGAGCACCACGTGCTGTGGCAGCTGCAGCGACTGAACCTGTGAGGCTAATTTTTTACCAATATAGGGAGGAAGGCGGCTCTCTTTGACACAGATGGGGATAGTAAAATTTTTTAGTTTGCCTTCTCCATAGTATGTTAGTTGTGGGGTAATGGCTACTAGGATGCAAGGCCTCATTTTTATAGAATAGTACATTTTTGGGTTATAGTAATTTTCCAACCACAAACACATAAGGATTTCTTACACATGCCTGAAGATGAATTTGATTTAAATGCAGATATTGACTATTTTTACTATTATTCCCAATCCATTCTACAGTAGGAGCTATTCCTAGAAAAACTTTCCACAGATACTTCTGCTTGTGTATAGATGTGATATTACACCATGGAGAAGGGATTCATTTCCCCTTCTGTTTCCAAACACTATTATTTTTAGTAAAAATTATTTTTTGTTGTCCTTTACTATTTAGACCATGCCAAATAAATCTGTCATTATATTCAATGGGACTCCCCATAGGGGCACTTTCCCACACTATTCCATAGGAATCATTAAAAATGACAGATTTTCTTCCTATATGGCATTCTTGCCATCCTTCTTTATCCCTACTGTCTTTTTGTGGACAATCATAAGTAGGATTTTTAGTCATGATTAAATCGTAAGAGGGAAATAAAGTCACCGTAAACTGACTATTATTATTTTTGAAGATAGCTATGGCCCAATTTTTAACATACATACAGGAAGGATGATTACCAATGCATAAGCATTGATAATCAAATGGTAATATGAGATTATCAATTCTTTTTCTTAATAAGGTTTAATTGGCAATCGATTATCAATTGGTATAGGGAATATATGGGTTTTATTCAGATATACATGAAAGAATGGACTTTTCCAGGTTAACACTCTAAGTAATGGGGGGTTAGGTACATAGGCCTAATAAGTTTAATTACTGGCAGCTTCCTTATTACTTACGATCACCATCATCAGAAGTTGTAGAAGACTCCATCTCTTCATTCTGGAGCTTAATCCTTTTCACAGATAACTAAATTTGTTCTCCATTTTCTGAAATGATAAGAGCATAGCCTCACCCCCTTACTTTAATCCTGCCTTTTTTTCCATTCATTGCTTAAAATATCTTTCTAGAATATTGGTTGATCTTCATTTCCTGTGCCCACTGTAGATGTTTGACATTTTCTAAGTGACATTCCACAGGTGTTAATGAATTATAAACATTAAGAGAATGTAAAGTAAATAAAGCTTTTGCTAATTAATCTTTTGGTGTCATAATACCATTATCTCCCCCTTTTTATTTTAAAATCATAATTTTTAGAGTATGATGGCTGCATTTAACTATGGCTTGACTTGTAGGATTATAAGGAATGCCGGTAACATGTTCAATACCATATTTTAAACAGAAAGATTCAAAGGATTTACTAATTATAAGAAGGTTTATTATTAGTTTTAATTTTCAGAGGGCATTCCATTATAGCAAAAGCAGAACAGAGGTGTGAGTGAACATGATGAAACTGTTCCCCACTTTGAGCAGTAGCCCACATAAAATGAGAATAAGTGTTAATATAAACGTGAACAGATTGTAGTTTACTAGGGGATGGTATGTGAGTAACATCCATTTACCTTAATTGATTAGGAGTCAGGCCTCTGGGATTAGTTCCAGCCTGAAAAGACACTGTAGTTAAGGGTCCACAGGTGGGACAGGTACAGATAATTCCTTGTGCCTGTAGTCTTGTTAACTTTTGATATTTATTTCACAGGCCTTTAGCATTAATATGAGTTAAAGCATGGCAATTACAAGCACTTTGTAAACACCTTACCAATAAATCAGCTCGAGCATTATTTGATGTCATAGGACTAGGCAAAGAGGCATGAGAGATATATGAATAATGTAAATAGATTTTAACCTAATGAGATGTTGCAAGTCAGCGCAAAGTTGAGATAACTCATCAGTAGCAAAGATATGAGCTGTTTCAATATACTTGACAGTAAGGCATACATATTCAGAATCAGAGACAATGTTCAAGGGCTCTTAAAACATTTGTAAAATTTTAATGATGGCTCAAAGCTCTGTGCATTGAGCAGATGAATAAGGAGTTGGCTAAACCTGTTCTTTTTGAAAAGTAACATATGCTGCTTTTCCATTACTATTATTATCAGTAAATACTGTACAGGATGGTTGGGCTATGCACACAACCTTGAAAAGCACTGCAAAAGTTTATTGTTGGGTTTTTTACAGATAGAGGAATGCAGCTGGCTTGATTTGTCTAAGAAGACACTAAAGAAAGTCTTAGCAAGTTTTAAAACAAAGTGATAGCCATACAGCTGGACTTTAACTTTTTGCAACAAACTAGCAGTATTTGGGATTGCTGCATACTAGTGTTGTTACTTTAATCTATGATAAGAGGTTGTTTTTGTGACATATACTCTTTTATAATAATTAAAACCATAATCAACCACATTGTACCCCCTTTTTAAAAATATTATGCTGAAATATTGGTAACTTTATACACTCTTAAGCATTTATAGAAAACTTTCACTCAGACAACTTTAATTAACAGAGGGTTAAAGGAAAGAAAAACTTGTTAATTTTATAACACTTTAAAACACCTCTTATTTGACTTATAACATATCAAATGAACTTAATTATTACTTTAATTTTTCTTTCAAGGTAAAAGAACAAATCTCTTATAATTAGTTTGGAATAAAAGGCTACTGTTCAGGATTAGGTTTTGAGAAAGCAGTTTTGAACGTTATGTTCCTTTAAGAGATAAAGCTTTCCTTCTTGGAATACCTAGGAAACGATAAGCCCAAGAAACACAAGACAGACTTTCTTTGTATACTGACTGAGGATAAGAACTTTTACCAAAACAGATTAATGGTGAGAGTTCTTGAGAAAGAACAAAAATTTTTAACTTTGCATCAGCATACTACCCGACACCAAAGCCTGTAAAATTTTATAGAAAAACCCATTAAGTTTTATTTAACTTTAACTGTAAAAATTCCTTTTCTACTAACCTTCTGCAGTTTCAGCATTCACTCAGGTTTCATCCTATACTCTACTCTTTCCAATAATTAATCATTTTATTTCAGGACAAAATCATTTTCTGTTTCTTAAATAATAAAAACAAATTCTAAATAGCCTACATACAAAGTTATTAAGCAAACTTCTTATAATACTGTGAACACTAAACAAGCTTGTTAAAATAATGAACTTTTCTTTAAATACTTAGTAGCATGCAGTATTAGAAACAGTTTCCTAGAAGCAAGTTGGCAGGGGAGGCTGGTTGCTGCCAATCTTTCCTGTTATAAAATTACCTTTTATTATTATTATCATCAATTCAGTTTTATATATATTTAAGAATGACCTTTTGGAATTAGCCATTTAATACCTTAATGTAAACAATGCTTTATTAAACCTTTTATAATTATTTATAACCACATAGACTATTGAAGACAAATTTTATTTTTACAGAACACATTCCTTTACTTAAAGTTATCACAATACCTTTTACAACTTGCCACATGCAAATTAAATTTCAAGAGTTTATGAAAAATTAGCCATCCTACTTTAGTACAAAATACGCCTTTTTGCAAAACCTATTACATTTCAGTTAGCATTTTCACAAACTTTTAACCTTTTTAATATTCATTTAAGCTTTATATTCTTTATATTATCCTGTGAAGAAAAATAAGTTATTCATTTTAATCTGGGCAAGAACAACCGTTTTTGAAGATGTACAGTTAATTTTGTTAATCAAGACTTACAATTTTTATTATTGTAGATATCTTATTAACATTTAAACTTATGTATTAATATAATAAACTTAAGTTTTGATATAAGCACTTATTTAATTTTTGGCCATTTGAATAGAGCTCTTTTAAAAATTTCTAGTAATTTATATTTACCATCCGGAGGTATCACAATATACATTGACATTGAATGAACAGACAGACAAACACAAAACAATTACAACACATTAACAGAAACATACAGTTTATTTACAATCGACTCATAATTCTTTACTTTCTTGGTATAGCTGCTTTTAAATCCTCTGTTATATAGCACATCTTAGATTGTACCTTTCAAGATTTCTTCTGGAATTCATGTTGCCTGTAATATGCAAGCTTGTGCTTGGAAACATTTTTATTAGTTATCAGCAATCAGTTAAAATAACTTGAGCAGTAGTTAGGCAGACCATTAGCACACATTTTTGGATAATTACTGTAAGACTATACTGAGACTTGAAGTTCTGGAGATAATTATTGATTTAAAACTGAAAATTCCTTTTAGACCTTGATAAAAATTTTGTACTCATTTTATTATCTTGGTTAAATAAGCCCAATCAGAATTAGCATGGAAATAAAACAAAACACAAATGTTGCCACGTTTTTCTCTCATACCAGTGGATTAACTGTATTAGCCTTCACTAGCCCAGAGCTACATTGTCATGTAGATAGTAGGGAGCCTGAGGAGTTGTGAAAGGGGTGGGCGTTTGCTGGAACAGAGTTGATTGCCTTATAAGCTTGTTTGGATTTTGGGGCTTGTGGCTGGCCTTGTTGATAGGCGGGGCCAATTTCAGAACAAAGCCTGAAGTAACCAGACAAGTTCTCCTACTTTCTATAAGATCTAACTGCGACCTGATAAGCCACATTTGCATTTACAAAGGCAATTTGCTTAACAAAGTCTTTTTCTGTGTTGGTATCGCCAAACAGTTTTTCTGCAGCCGTGCACAATTTGCCTACAAACTTTGAAAAGGGTTATTCTGGCCCCTGCTTAATATTAGTGAGGGAGGAGGCAGTAGGGATTAGTGATGCATTTTTGAAAATGAGGCTAATGGGTGAATCGGAACGCTCAGGGTTATTCTCTTTTGTACTTTCCCCACCCTGGTTTCTATTTTCCTTGTCTCAGCCGCTGCAACATGAGGCAGGGTGGGAAGGTGATTGTGATTTAAGGGCAGTTTTTCCTTCCAGGACAGTTTTTCCTTCCGTAATAATATCTTTAATATCAGGGGGTTTATTGTCAAAGGAAATTAAGCTAAAGGGTGAGTCTGGGCGTGAGTGATGGGGTTGCAAGTGATGTTCAGACCTCTTACTGCAACCCGAAGGGGTTGAGAACTTAATTTTAAAGCAGTCTCCCCTTCTGTAACTAAATTCTTTATATCAGGAGTTTGGGGGGTGATTCCTAGTACATCTTGTACTAGCCGCCAGTAGCTAAAGGTGGTGATGGGGACCTTTTTGGGTCCACAAGTCTTATAATAGTCAGTTGGACAGTCACCTACTCTACCCCAACACTTTGCATCTATTGTGCCCTCCTCAGGAAACCATGGACAGGTTTTGATAATAAACTTGAAAAACTCAGTTAAACTTTTCTTTTTAACCTTAACTCCTCGTGTCTTGAGTACCTCTTTTACCTGGCAAATAAACAATGAATGCGAAGATTCTACTTGTCCCATGATTATAAAGAAATGAAGTGAAATAGAGTATTTCACTTACCCGCTTGGCCACCTCCAATGACTGAAGGATTTACTGGTTGGTGCAGAGCTGTTCCCTTTCCGCCGCTGGGAGTCTTTCATCGGCTGATATGCTGGGAGTACTCCCTTCCTGGGTGAAGCAATGTTCTTTTCTTGATTACAAGGAATCGTCGAGCCCCACGATGGGCGCCAGACTGCCCCGGCCTGTGGGACAGCAACGAGGGCTCGAAACCTGCCAAGAAAGAATGGTGGGACAAGAGACACAAAGAATGACAGCAAGACAGGGTTCTGATCAAGCTGCAACATTTTATTGAGGGGACTGAGCATATATACTCTTGGGAAGGGGAAGGGCGGTGGGTGGAGGTGGAAGCTAGGGATTGGCTATTTCTGTTGCTGAGGTAGAAGGCAGACTTCAGTTTCACGTCTTGCACCTGCGCACTATCTTATCAGTCTGGGCAGTGGTGGGAAACAGAGAAGAAAGGAGCAGGGAGGGAGAAGAACAAGGAAGTGGGCTCTGCTCTGGTGGCCATGTTGCCGGCATTGCTGAACTCAGTGTATACTCGTATTGACTGCTCCCAACAATACTGTAAAACCTAAGACAACTAAAAATTTAGAAAATTGTATAGTCTAAAATATAAGCCACAATGTAAACACAAATGTTACCTTGTTTGAAAGCTATTGTCTCAATATCTGTACATCAGTTTCAGTAAATATGGTATGAATATGTTAAAAGATTATTTCTTTGGAAGGGAAAAGGTTTTATGTTGGATATGTGGGAGTACTGTATATTGCATATATGAATTATGGTGATCTAACACTCTTGAAGATAAGCTTAATAATTAGAAAAAAGAAAAGAAAAAGATGGAATGTAGAATTTTTCTAAATTAATATGTATTCTATATCTAACCTTTAAGTGTATCGCTATATTCCATTTTACTATTAAGAGAACCTGGCAATATATTGGACTTCACTTTTCAGGAAGTTTCAGATCACAGAGAGGTTCAAAAAGGGCAGTGGAGGAATAATGGTGTGGGAAATTATAGACAGAGGACACATGGTTGGCAGGGAGTTCTCCAGGGCATATATCCAGAGTACATAAAAATGTTTGGATATTTTCATAGTGGTTACAATTAAAAACAACAACTGAGGGAGTGCTGAGTTCCTAGCCAGGGGAGCTCTATCACAGTCCCTAAAGGAACAGCAACAATCCCCTGAGTGCAATAGCAAAGACCAAAAAAGAATGAAGGTCCAACAATGAGCCCCTAATACTAGTGGCTATGCTTGTGAGCCTGTACACCTGAAATAAGAACAAGGCTTAGAGCAGCAGTGTGCCTAGTAGTTGCCTCCTGAGAGCTTCCATGTTGCTCAAATGTGGCCAGTCTCAAAGCCAAACTCAGCATGTAAATTCATTGCATTCCCCCCAGCGTAGGACATGACTCCTGGGGATGAGCCTCCCTGGTGCCAAGGGATCAATACCAAGTAACAGCTGATGATGTGACCTGGCTCGTGGGTCAAACTAACCGACATCTGAATGAGGGTGTGGGAATGAAGAGGACAAGAGACACAAAGAATGGAGACAAGACAGGATTCTGATCAAGTCTCATTTATTGAAAGTAGCCTGAGGGTATATAAGCACAACAAAGAGGGAAGTTTCATGCCACAGATCTGATTGGTCCACGTCACAAAGTCTTTTCACGGATGTTTCAAAACAACCGTCTGTGCATGCGCAAGGCGGGAAAGTCCCCACCATCTGGGTAGGTCTGCTGCTTTATGATAAGGACAGTGTAAGGGTGGGGAAATAGAAACTTAACTGAGTTAGGCATTATGTCACAAGATGGCTGTGACTGATACTGGTGCCAAAAGCGGCCTCCCACAATGATTTAACTAGAAAATAACCTTTAATAAAAGGTTCAATTCAGACCAGCAGAATATCTCTGACTACATATAATAACAGCAGTTAAAAATGCTTTTTGATCTTGGACATGGGGGAAATGGAGAGGATAGGTGAGTTTGTATGGCTATGAGTCTCTAAAAAAGAGCTGGGAGGTTACCAGAGGGGTTACACTTATGCACACTTGAACAGAGTCCCAGAGACAGATAAAGTAGATATAACCCCAGGTATTGGTTCTTCTGAGGGCTGCAGAGACCCACAGGTTCTATGGTCATGGCAGGTGGAGTTAGTGCCATGTCAGTTGGCCCTTCTTTGGAGTTGGTGTTTCCGTGTGATGGAGCTGGACTCAGGTGTGATCTCTTTTCACAAGTCTTTCCTGTTACTTTAACAGAATTGTGTTTCATGCTGGGTTTTAAGATATGCCCAGGGGATCAAAATCTCTGGGCTGACCATATGATAGCCACGTCCTGAGCCTCAACAGACTTCAGCTCCTACACTCTGGTTTATTGGACTTACCCCACTCAGCTAACATGAAGTTGAAGGAGGTCAACCACCACACCATGGAGCCAAGAGTGCCTACAACTGAAAGCAGGAGGATTGTATCCAGTATCCATGTGGAATCTAAGCCCCCTCTTGACATAGATGTGGAATGGACACAACCAATTCAAGGTCCACAGGATGGAGGAATAGAATATGGATTAGAGTGGACTTACTGATATTCTGTTCATGAACTATTGTGGTTAGTAATCGAAGAAAATGTGACATTGGTGTGGAAAAAGTAGCCATGGTGGCTCCTGGGTGTGGGAAATGGAAGGAAAAGTTGAGATGTGGAGGCATCTTCGGGACTTGGAGTTGTCCTGGGTGGTGCTGCAGGGACAATTACTGGGCATTGTAGGTCCTCCCATGGCTCACTGGATGGAACGTGGGAGAGTATGGGCTATGATGTGGACCCTTGACCATGAGGTGCAGTGATGCTCAGAGATGTATTCTACAAATTTAATGAATGTGTCATGATGATGGAGAAGAATGTTGCTGTGGGGGGAGTAGTGAGGTGAGGGGGGTGGGGGTACATGGGGACCTCATATTTTTTTATGTAATATTAAAATATTAATTAAAAATAAATAAATAAAATCTCATATATTTACAGATGTCCTCTGCAGTTCTGTTTCTTAGAAAACCCTGACTAATAAACATATTGAAAATCAGAAGAAGAAAAAAATAGGATTAGGTTTAGGTTTATTCTTAGGATTGTTGTTAGGGTAGTGTTAGGGAAGGCTTAAGCTTTTGGTAAGATTTATGTTTTTTCAGGTTCTGTGTTATGTTTAGTGATGTGATTAAATCTAAGATTAGGATTAAGGGTAATGTTATTGTTAGATTTGGATTAGTGTTAGTTTTTATGGTTAGGGTTGTGGTTAAGTGTAGAATTAGGGTTAGGGTAATGGTTAGGGTTTTTAGTGTTAGTTTTTAGAGTTAGGCCAGGATTGATGATAGGAATATTGTTAATGTCAGTATTAAGATTAGGTTAAAATTAGTGTTATGTTTAGTATTAGCCTCAGAGATGTTTTTAGGACTAGAGTTAAGATTGTTAGAATGAGTGTTAAGTTTATGGCTAGGTTTGTTATTTTGTCAGGGATTATTTTGGGTAATTAATCTAATATATAGACCTTTTTATACAATCATGCTGCCTCAACATCTCTAATGTAAGTATTAACATAAAGAGTTTTACATTGTTATGATGCCTCAGTACCTTAGTACCTAATTTTAGGCACCTCAATGACCATCCCTGTTACTGGTATATACAAGATAAAAATCCCTCTTCCCCTTGCACCTTACGTAGTTTTAAGCTCCCACAAATATTAATCCCCATTTGCCACTCTTGTTTGGCCAACTACTATAGCTCCACCTTTATAAGACTATAAAAGTAAAGTCTCCAGGTGCATCATACTCATTTTCTCCTCCCCTGCTTTCTTGATCCTACACTCCAGGTGTGTTTTCCCATGTGACTCTGAGCAGTGTGTTCTAGGACCCTTAAGTACTAATAAACTCTTCTTTCATACATATGTAATATCACTTGTTCTTGCCACTCCTGAATATCCATAAAGAACTTTTCAACATTGCTGGCATAGTTGGCAGGATCTGCTAGTAAGAGAGTTGGGAGATTCCAGACATCTTTCATGATCATTCTCATTAAAATACAGGCTTTCTAAACTAAGTAAATCTATTTATAAGTGCTCTTTGTCATGCTGGCATATCTCTGCCCTGCTTCTCACTGTTACCTGTTGCTGATGTCAGTTATTGCCAAAACCCCCTACCTTAAATTATGGATCCAGCAAAACTGAGTCCTTTTCAGGAGCTACAAATTGCTAGGTCTAGTATAGCAAGATGTGAAATCTTGTTTTCCAGTGCTCTCCTGAAAGGGAAGCAGTAGTCTGAGTTAAGATGGCTAATATACTATGGTCACATTTGTTCTGCAGTAAATATGAAGAGAAGTCAGGCAACCCCCACCCTGGTGTTAGAGCTGGTAGAATGGCATGAAGCATGCACATGGGCACAAACTGTCATGGCACCCAGTAGCTAGGAGACTACATAAGGATCTACAACTGTGTCACTGGCTTATGCTCTGGAGGATGTATATATCAGCTCCCACTTGGCATGAGGAACATCACCTCCTTAGGTAAAAAAACATGGCATACACAAGTGGAAACATGCCACTGAGGCCTATGGTCTCTGTTATTGCCACACTCCTTGCTTCTTTCCCTGCTCATCACCTGACACTTTGGCCTATACTGGGTCTAATCTACAAATATAATGGTGATTTGTAGCCCAAGACATGCTTCCTAAGACTTGATGGCAGCAAAGCCTCAGAAAACTGTGGAGGAAGTCAGTCAATTGCTAAGGAAATATAAAATGCTCTCACAATGGGCTTAGCCTCCTAAACACAGTCAAATTACCATATCAAAAGGTATTCTTCTTAAGATTCCATTGACTGTGGTACCTAAGGGGGACCCAGCCACCATTGGTTTGTGGGATACTGATCCAGGCCCATCTTATGTTAATTGAGGCACTCAAGAAAGAGAGACAGCTGCAAACAAACAAGGTCTTAGGGAAGCATCTCAAAAGTGCTTCACGTTACAATGCAGCAGGTGAAGCTCAGGGGCAAAAAGGAGTAACTTCAAACTAAAACAAAATTTTATGAGTTTGGAGGCTCAATCTATTTTTAAAGATTTTGTGAAAAAAAATGTTAAAAGGGCACAGATTTATTTCTGCCAGACTTTAATATGGGAACTGAATTGCCATTCTCATTCCAGAAAATAAGGCAATTGTCCATTGTCATTCAGACCTCCTCCCTTATTGGTCTGGACATTTATGCATTGAAAAAAGACACACCCATCCATAATCTGCCAAAGCAGATGACCACTGGCAAACAGTTAATGAGGTCAGATTGTTGTTTAGTAAGATGGGATGATCTAATAACATATCATTTCTTTGAACATTCAGACAAAAGAGACCCAGAGTTTATTGTTGACCCTGAGGAGGCCTCCTTTAACAGCAAGTCATGGAAAATTTTCTTACTGGGAGAACTCTCTCCCTGAATTACTGGGAAGCCTCACTCTATCTTTTAAGCTTGGCTTATGTTATCCATGAGGTTATGGGTGGGTATTTATTGGCAAGATGAGAAGGGGACTCATGTCAGAGTCATAGATCTTGATTTAGGCACAGGATATATGCTCTGAAGGGTACCTGCCCTCTTCTGCATAGAAAAGGCCTGGTCACCACACCCTGATATTTGAGATTGGAATATTTCTTATTAAACAGCTACTCCTAGTGGTATTCTATTTTGCTTTTAATTTGCAGCTCTAGGTGTACGTGTTTTGACATATTGTACAGAATAATGAAGCAGGCTAGTAAGATGGGAATTAATAGATGAATCTGGAACATGGCAGAGTCTACATGGGCATCAATAGCCCACAAGATGGCTCCTGGAAGACCCCCACCCTCAAGATTCTGCTATCCAGAACAAAGACTTCTTCTGGGAGCAAGAAAAAGCCCAGGATGTTCCCTAGGGACTTTATCATTGGGTCCTCACTAGGAGATTGATGGGTGGAGTAATCAATCAAAACAGCAAACAGCTGGAACCCCTCCCCTGCCATTAGCAAAGCAGAGGAATAATTAATAGTTGATAAAGCAAATAGCAAAACCTGAGCATGCTCTACCCTGCTCTCTTGCCTCTGGACCTGTTCCTGCCCTCTGTGTGCTGCTCTTGCCATTTTTCCTCTCCCACATGGCCAAACAAGTAAACCTGGGGATTTATAATCTATAATGGGGAATTGAGGCTTGTAAATCAGCTCTCTTTATCCCTTTTCACCCCCTTTCTCTCTGCCTGGGATCTCTGCTCTGTTATTTTTTTCCCATTTCTCTTCCCTCCCTCCCTAAATAAATTGCTGACCTAACTCACCTGGCATGCTCTTGAAATTAATTTCTGCAGCATAGCCAAGAACCTATATAAAATCTAGCAATAATAAGATCAAATCCTTGGTTTTCTTGGCACATTATTCTAGAGAGCCCCAAGAAATTACCCATGCCAATCCAGGTGATAAATGCCACAATATTACCTGAAACAAGGTACTGAAGATCTCTTGCCTGAGATTCAAAATCTGAAAAAGGGAGTCATTATACCTGCTATCTTCCTATACAATAGCCCTATTTAACCAGTTCAAAATGAAGGGAGGTTAACCATCAATCACATCAAATTTAATGCCAATTCCTGCCCATTCGAACTCTTATTCCAAATATCTAATTAATAATAAATGTACAAAGGATCACAGATGATTCCTTTCTGTGACTTTTTAAAAAGATATTTAGATTACCCAAAGGCTGCATAAAAAACATAGGGGATTCCCATATATCCCTCTCCCTTCCCCTCCTACATTTTCCCACATTAACAACATCCTTCATTAATGTGGGACATTTGTTACAATTGATGAACATGTTTTGGAGCCTTGCCACTAAGCATGGATTATAGTTTACATTCTCTCCCCTACAGTTTTGTGCTTTATGACAAGATATATAGTGGCCTGTATCTGTTAGTGCTATGTCATTCAGGACAATCCCCAAGTCCTGAAAATGCTCCCATATTACAACTACTTTTCCCACTCCCCTCAAAACTTCCAGTGACCACTGCTTTCACATCAAAGATAAAAGTTCTTCCATTGCTAGAAAAACAATAAGTCTATAGTAGAATTACAGTAAATCTACTCTAGTTGATCATTCACTCCCCAATCCTGAGGATTCTGGGATGGTGATGCCCACTCCACCTCTAATTGAGAGGAGGCTTAGATCCCATGGGGCAGATGGTTGTGACTATCTGGCTTGCAATTGAAAACTCTTTCTGTTCTTGTGGTGGTTTGTTGTCCATCATCCGCTCCTTGTTTGTGTTCCTGGGTGAGTCAAAGGAATTGGAAAGTAGGTGTTGCAACACTGTTGAGATTCAGGGCCCAAATGGCTCATGGAAAGCCCAAAGATTTAGGTCTCTTGGACATACACCTATCAACTCAAGTACTAATTATAGTTTCAATAGGAGGGGGAGAAGAGCCATGTGTAGGAAAACCACAACTCATTTCAACTCTGTCACATGGTGGAGATACTGACAGGGTGCCAGACTCCTTAGCAGTCTGCCATACTGATAGGGTCTGGATGCCTCAACAGCCCTCAGAAACCCCATTATTTGAGACAATATTTACTTTGGGAGTCAATGAAATCCTGCTGAGGTGTGCATAATCATAACATCTAGAATGATCTCCTGACTCTTGAACCTGTCTCTTAGCCATATTAATTTCCATGCAGTTTTGACCACGGTAGCATTGTGGTATGTTGTGAAGTCAGGTAGTTTGATTCCACCAATTTCTTTTTTTCAATATGTTTTTGGCTATTTAGGGCCCCTTGCCCTTCCAAGTAAATTCCTAGTTAGCTTTTCCAATTCAGTAAAAAGTGCTGTGGTAATTTTTATTGGGATTGCATTAAATCTGTAAATCTGTTTGGGTAGGATAGACATATTGATGATGTTTAATCTTCCTATCCATGGGCAGGGAATATTCTTTCACTTATTTAGGTCTTCTTTGATTTCCTTTAACAATCTGGTGTCATTTTCTGGGTACAAGTCCTTTATATATTTAGTTAAGTTTATTCCTGGATATTAGATTATTTTAGTGTTTATTGTACATGGAGTTTTTTCCTTAAATATCTCCTCAGTTTGCTCATCACTGGTGTGCATAAATGTTACTGATTTTTGCACATTAATCTTATATCCTGCCACTTTAATGAACTTATTTATACTCTCTAGAAACTTTATATTAGATTTCTCTGAGCTTTCTATCTATAGAGCTTTCTATCTACAGAAGCATGTCATCTGCAAATAGCAAAAATGTTACATCTTTCTTTCCACTTTGGATGACTTTTACATCTTTTTCTTGCCTAAGCACTCATGCAAGCACATACTTTTGACACAATGTAAAATAAGAGTAGTGACAGTGGGCATCCTTGTTTGTTGCAGATCTTAGAGGGAAAGATTATATCATTTCAACATTGAATATGATGATAGCTGCGGGTTTTTCATATATACCCCTTATCATGTTGAGGAAGTTTCTTTCTATTCCAATCATGTGAAGTGTTTTTATCAGGAAAGGGTGCTGTATTTTGTCAAATATTTTTTCTGCATCAATAGAGATGGTCGTGTGATTTTGTTCATTTGATTTGTTAATGTGGAGTATTTCATTGTTTAATTTTCTTATGTTGAACCATCCTTGCATACCAGGAATGAAACCCACTTGGTCATGTTGTATAATTCATTTGATGTGTTGTTGAATACAATTAGCAAGGGCATTGTTGAGGATTTTAGCATCTAGGTTAATTAGAGAGCTTGGTCTATAGTTTTCCTTTCTTGTGGCATCTTTGTGGGGCTTTGGATTTAGGGTGATGTTGACATCATAGAATGACTTGGGCAATATTCCTTCCACTTCTATTTTTTGGAAGAATTTAAGCAATATTGTTGTTAGATCTTTCTGAAATGTTTGGTAGAAATTGTTTGTGAAGCCCATCTTGTCCTGGTTAGTTTTTCATGAATAATTCTATCTGATTACTTGTGATTTGTCCATTGAGTTTATCAATTTCTTCTATTGTTAATGTAGGCTACTTATGTATTTCTAAGAATTTGTCCATTTCCTCTAAGTTATCCATCTTGTTGGCATATAATTTTTCAAGTATCCTCTTATGATGCTCTTTATTTCTGTTGGGTCAGTGGTGATATCCCCATCTTCATTTTGTATTGTATGTATTTGCCTTTTCTCTGTTATGTTCTTTTTCTTTTTTAAAATGATTTTATGTATTTCTCTCCCCCCTCGTCCCCATTGTTCTCTGTGTCTATTTGCTGCATAGTCTTCTTTGTCCACTTCTGTTGTTGTCAGAGGCACAGGAATCTGTGTTTCTTTTTGTTGCATCATCTTGTTGTGTCAGCTCTCCGTGTGGATGGTGCCATTCTTAGGCAGGCTGCACTTTCTTTTGCACTGGGCAGCTCTTCTTATGGGGCACACTCCTTGTGCATGGGGCTCCCCTATGCAGGGACACCCCTGCATGGCAGAGCACTCCTTGCACTCATCAGCACTGTGCATGGGCCAGCTGCACACAGGTCAAGAAGGCCTGGGGTTTGAATGGCAGACCTCCCATGTGGTAGACGGATGCCCTAACCACTGGGCCAAGTCCGTTTCCCTCTTATTTTCTTCATTAGTCTAGTTAAGGGTTTGTAAATTTTATTAATCTCCTAAATGAACCAGCTTTTGGCTTTGTTAATTTTTTTTTCTGGTGCTTTCTTATTTTCTATTTCATTTAGCTTTACTTTAATCTTTGTTATTTCTTTATTTCCACTTGTTTGGGATTGATTTGTGTTTCTTTTTCTAATTCTTCCAAGTGTCAGTTAGGTCTTTGATTATAGCTCTTTCTTCTTTTTTAATATAGGAATTTGTGGCTATAAATTTCCCTCTCAGCACTGCTTTTACTGTTTCACATAGGTTCTGACATGTTGTGGTGTCATTTTCATTCACTTCTAGGTAGTTATGATTTCTTTTGCAGTTTCCTCCTTGGTCCATTGATTGTCTAATTTAATGTTAATTTCCATTTCTTTGTGCCTAATGTGGTTCTCTACCCTTTACTGATTTCCAGCTTCATTCCATTGTAGTCAGAGAAAATACAGGGTATAATTTTAATCTTTCTGAATTCCTCGAGCACTGTTATGTGACCTAGTATATAATCTAGCCTGGAGAATGATCCATGTGTGCTCAAGGACAAAGTATATCCTGCTATATTTGGATGTAATAATCTGTATATGTCTATTAGGCCCAGATCTTCTAATGTATTATTCAAGATCTCTGTTTCTTTATTGACACTCTGTTGAGATGTTCTGTCTAATGATGATAAAAGTGTATTAAATTCCTACACTCGTAGGGACATCTACTTATCCACTTAGTATTTCCAATGTTTGCCTCATATATTTTAAGGCATGCTTGTTAGGTCCACAAATTTTCATGATTGTTCTTTCTTTTTGATAGATTATCACTTTTATTAATATATAGTGTTCTTTATCTCTTACAATAGTTTTGCATTTAAGTTCTATTTTGTCTAGTATTAGTATAGCTACTCCTGCTTATTTTTGTTTATTGTTTGCATGTAAAATTATTTTCCAACCATTCATTTTCAACCTCCTTGCATCCCAGGGTCTAAGATGAGTTTCTTTGAGATAGCATAAGTGGGTCATATTTCCATATCCATTCTGCCTGTTTCTCTTGATTGGACAGTCTAATCCATTATCATTCACTGTTATTATTGTGAAGAAATTTTTTGCATTTCCATATTTTCTTTATGTGTGTGATATGCTTTGTTTATTTCTCTTTTTTATCATTTTAGTTATTCTCACCAGTAATCTTCTTTCCTACACTCTCCTCCAACCCTCTCTCTCCTGTTTTATTTTCCTTTCAACCTGCGGAATGTTATTTAGTATTTCTTGAAGGGAAGGTTACTTATTGACAAAGCAACTAATTTGTGCTTATCTGTGAATATTTTGAACTTCCCTTCATTTTTTAAAAGATTTATTTTATTTATTTCTCTCCCCTTCCCCTTCCCCCACCCCAGTTGTCTGTTCTCTGTACCCATTTGCTGCATGTTCTTCTTTTTGTCCATTTTTGTTGTTGTCATTGGCATGGGAATCTGTGTTTCTTTTTGTTGCATCATCTTGTTGCATCAACTCTCCATGTGTGTGGCACCATTCCTGGGCAGGCTGCACTTTCTTTCATGCCCCTATGTGGGGGGCACCCCTGCATGGCACAGCACTCCTTGTGTGCATCAGCACTGTGCATTGATCAGCTCTACATGGGTCAAGGAGGCCCAGGATTTGACCTGTGGACCTCCCATGTGGTAGACAGGCACCCTATCCACTGGGCCAAGTCTGCTTCCCTTCCCTTCATTTTTTATTTCCAGCTTTGTTGGATAAAGAATTGTTGGCTTGAAGGTTTTTTTTTTCTTTTAGTACATTAACTATGTTATACCTCTGCCTTCTTGCCTTCATGGTTTCAGATGAGATATCAGCACTTAATCTTATTGAATTTTCCTTGTACGTGATGGTTCTCTTTTGCTGCTTCCACTCTTCTTTCCTTGTCTTGAGCTTTGGAGAATTTGACAAATTTGTGCCTTAGGGTAGGTCTTTTAGTATTTATACTATTTGGGGTGTCTGCAATTCCTGGACACATACATCCATGTACCCCATATAGTTCAGAAATTTGCAGCCATTATTTCCTCCATCATACCCTCTGCTCCCTTTCCCTTCTCTTCTCCCCCAGAAATGTCTATAATTCATATATTTGTGCATTTTGTGATATTATTCAAATTCCTAAGTCCCTGCTGGATTTTTTCTTTTTACCTATTTGTTCTGGTGTTTGATGTACTGTCTTTGACATCACTGATTCTTTCCTCTGTCTACTCAAATCCACTGTTGTATGCTTCCAGTGTATTTTTGTTTTCTTTGCATTGTGCCTTTCATCACCATCATATCCATTATCTTTTCATGTATGTTTACAATGTCTTCAGTATTTTCCTCCAGTGTCATCTTAATATCCTTTATCTATTCCTTCACTACATTAAGTTGATTCATGACATATTTTTGGACTTCCTTGATTAGTTTTTCCATATTTTGCACTTCTCTTATTAATTTATTAGACTAGTCCATGTTTTCCTGTTTCTTAGTATGACTTCTTCATTTTTGTTGGTGTTTTGGCATCTGTTTATCTTCATGTGCTTATTTGACTGGTTAGTTTCTCTTTCTACTCTGCGTTTTGTTGTTTTTGTGTGTGTATGTGTGGTAAGGTTCCTTTTTGTCATTTGTTTCTTTTAGTTCTATATCCTTGTGGTTATCTGTGCTCCCTTGAAAAAAATGTTAGAGCCAGAGATGAAAGAGATAAGTTGAGGAAAAGTATGATAGTAGTAATAATAATAATAGTATAGAAGAGGAATCATACAATAACTAGGAAAATAAATAAATATATGAGTAAAATATTTTAAAAATACAAAGGAATAAGAATTTAAAAAGGTGGAATAGAACAAATGAAACAAGGAAGAAAAAAGAGAAAATAGTATTAAAATGTTAGAATCATTGATGAGAAAAGAAGATAAGAAAAAGGGGAAAAAGCTAAACAGAGAGGTGGAATGAAAGACAAAGAACAGAAAGCAGAAGATAGAAAAATGAAGGAAAATAAAGAAATAAAGTAGGTACAAAAATAAGTAAAGGAAAAGAAAGCAAAGAGAGTTGGGAAAGATAATAAACAAGAAGCAAAACAACAAGGAAAAAAATAGAAAAACATCCAGGAAAGCATCTTTTCTTCTTGAGCCCTTAAGGAGATTCGCAGCCTGCTGGTGCTCATCAATCATTCACACTTTAGCTTGCCCTCTGCAAGTGATGTACCAGAATTTAAGTAGTAAAATAAAGGGAAAAGAGAAATTGATAAGAATGAAAAAATAAAAAATAACAAATCCAAGAGCCTAAAACAAAAATATCTGTCTATAAGTTCCCTATCATAAGGTATAAGTTGACTGCCCAGTAACCTGATGGATTGCTCTCTGAATCACTTCTCTAAGAAGACACAGGAACCAAACCAAGGAACTTGTATGCACAACACAGGATTTCCTCCACTGAGCTATGCTGGCTCCAGAACCTAAGCTGGCTTCAGAAAGCCTGTCTGGCTCTATCTGCCCCACTTCCCTTTGGAGGTTTAAGCTTCCATTTGCCAAACTGGCTGTTTAGGTGCCTGTTTCTGCCTCTCTCTACCTTACTTCCTTCCTCTCCCAGCTTTGCTGGGTGTGATAACCTGCCTCATCAGATCTCCCCTTCCCTCTCCCTGAGGATTCAGTACTGGTTGCCTAGGGTCCCACCAAGATTCAAAGGGGTCTCAGCTGGCCAAGCTCACTGATAAGAAACCACTCTCCAGTCTCAACTTGGGAATGCTTTTCCTCTCCACTTGGGAATGCTCTCCCTCTTCCTCTTGGGAATGCTCCACCCCACTCCTCTTTTTCCTTATTAGTCTTCTGTCCAGATGTTTTATCAAATGATTAGTGTTCTATGTTGAAGTAGTCACCTATGATTATAGAGACCTGTATTTCTCCCTTCAGTTTGCCAGTGATTTCCTCATGTTTTGGGGACACTGCTTAGGTGCATAAATATTTACTATTGAATTGCCCTTTTTTATTAATATATAATGTCCATCTTCATTTCTGTGTTAATCCACCAAAGGGGTGCCAATGCAAAGTACCAGAAATCTGTTGGCTTTTGTAAAAGGTATTTATTTGGGTAAAACTTAAGAGTCCCAAGGATGTAGAAAGTCCAATTCAAGGTACCTTAAGACATACTTCCTCACCAAAGTCAGATGTCACATGTTGAAGCAAGATTGCAGGCAATCTCCACTGGGCTTCAGCCTTTCCTTCTGGGCTTTTTCTTCCTCTTGAGGCTCTGTGGGCCCAGCTTCTTTCTGATCTCAGCCACAGAATGGCATAAGATTGTCTCTCAAAGCTTCCTATATCAGTCTTGACTTTCTTCCCAGCATCAGCTATAAGCTATCAGGCAAATGGTTCATCCATCCTCAGGGATTAAGCCATTTGAGATTTTACATCAGACCCACTCAGGGGTTGGGGATGCAACCTGAGTAACACCTCACTGATGGAGTTTAATCAAAAAGCTCTAATATTACAGGTAATCAAATCAAAGCTCCCTAAGTTGAATTTAAAACAAAGGGTATCTGTCCCAGAGGAATACATTAATTTATAAATATAATATTTCTCTTTTTGGGATTCATAAAATAATCTCAAACTGCCACAATGTCTTATAACTGTTTTACATTTAAAGTCTGCTTTATCTGATATTAATGTGGCTACCTGGGACAGTTTGATATTATTTAGGAATTCCAAAAGGAGATATTGGTTATGTTTGTAAACTAATCTATTCCTCTGGTTGTGATGTCCTAGAATTGTATTGAATTCAGCTGAGATGTGTTTGATTAAATTATGTTAAGACTAGGGCTTTGATTTTCCCACATCATCATGGTGATGCAGATTTGCGATTTGGGTCCCTATCCCCTTTGGGTCCATATAAACAGACACTCAATCATGAACAAGGAAACAGATAAATGAGAAAAAATAGAAAGCTCCATAGACATGGAAGAGGATACTGCAACCATGGGTAGGGAGTTGAGTCATTTGCATAATAGTTTGCAGCTAATCTTGTGAAGACAACAGAGCAGCTGAGTCCAGAGAGGAACAAGCCCTGGGAAGAGAGACAAGCCCAATGCCAGCCTACAGCTGACATTAGAAGAATCCGGACCCACAGAGACATAAGAGGGAAGAGGAAGCCTGAACCCCCACAAACATCACCTGCCATCTGACTTCAACGTGTGCCAAAAGACTCTGAGTGAAAAAGTACCCCTCATGGTACCTTGAGTTGTACTCTTTAGGGCCTTGTAACTGATAGCTTCTACCCCAAATAAATACCCTTTATAAAAACCAACAAATTTCTGATAGTTTGGATCAGGACCCCTCCAGCTTACTAACACCCCAATCCTTTCTTTGTTATTGTTTGCATAGAATATCTTTTTCCAATTTTTCACTTTCAGCCCATTTGTGATCATGTATCTATAGTGGGTACTGAAGCTATTTGCAGGTGGTACCTGAACATCAGGTGGAAACATCTGTAAACAAGGACTGAGTTATCTCTTCCTTAGTCATCTAAGTGTAAGGAACTTCTGAACAGGCCAAAGATGTGGGCTGGGAAAGAGAAGGTAATGTGTCAGGAGTGGTGGTCATCAGCATTTGCGTTACTTTCTCATGTAACTTACTTTCACCTTCAGGATGTGCACAAGCTCTATCATACATACCTTTTTCATTTTCTGATGGAATTTGCTGTGCACACCCGACCCCTTTATGGTTTAGTGAGTCAGACAACACCCAGCTCATGATAGGTAACTCACGTCTCATTTTAAATTGGTGTCCCATGGTTAAGCATCCAATCACTCCTAAGGCCCACTCAAAAGCAGTTTTTTAAAGTAATAGTACTTTATCTGCAGAAGATGGCAGAACTTTGCTCCAAAACCTTAAGACTCGGGGACTCCATAAGGGCAGAATAGAGAATGGCAGGCTGCACTCTTCTTCCAGAAACTGTGGGAGTTAGGCAGATTTTCATGACAGCAGGGGATCCACAGGGCTGCAGGGGCAATTGGAGAGGACAGCTATAGAAGGGTGACCCAGTTGGCTGGGAAAAGGTAAGCTGTTAGAGATAGGGCACTCAAGCCAGCACACAGACAGCTCAGAGGGACAGGGAAGCCAGAGTGAGACTTGGCTTGAAGACCAGCACTCATCCAGCTCCCAGAGTGAGGAAAACTCCCAGGAAACCAGAGGAACATCCTAGTACCCAGAAGGCTCTTGAAGTGTGGTTTTGCAGAGCAAGTAGTTGAGGGATCAGCACCCAGCCAACTCATGGGGAAAGAAGTGTAGTGGGAAAGGGAGGATAGGCTGGGCTGACCAGAAAAAAAGTAAATGAAAGATGCCAGTCAGCTCTGAAATGGTTCCAGGGAGAGGGGCTAGGGAAACTGATCAGATGGATTGTCACACTCACTTGTCCTAGGAAAGAGAAGAACTGTGTCAGTGAGGGGGTCAGACACCTAACACCTAACAGCCCAGGGGGGAGAGAGAGAAGACAGAAGAAGCAAATGGCAAAACATCATAAGCCCAACTGCCCTTGGGAAATGAGAGCAGGCAGTGGCAGACTAACTCTTAGAAAGCCTACTGTAGCACTTTTGCATTGTTCATGAATTCCAAAAATAGTTATTGGATTGTGTTTGTGAACTGGTCTGTCAGATTTATCACTTTTAATTGGTTAAATTATGATTAGAACTCTGATAGGGCAACATCAGTAAAGTATTGAGTCCAGGGGTGGGGGCTCACAGAGAAAAGACATGGCAAAGGACAGAGTTGAGAGTTTTGAGCTAAAGCCCAGGAAGTGAACACACAGGAAAAAAACACAGAATAGAAATGGCTCCTTAGGTGTGGCACAAGCCCTGGTAAGGGAGACAGAACTGTTCACCTAATAGTCTACAGATGGCATTGTGGAGAAAGCAGAACAGCTAAGCCTGGAGAGAAATGAAGCCCAGGAAGCCTGAACTCTTTGCAAAGGAAGGTAGCCATCTTGCTCCAACATGTGGAAATATACTTTGGTGAGGGAAGGAGCTGATGCTTTATGACCTGGTAACCAAAAACTCCTAATTCAAATAAATACCCTTTATAAAAGCCAACAGATTTCTGGTATTTTGCAACAGTATCCCTTTGGCTGACTAATACACCTTACCCAAGTGGTGTAGCAAGTGTAGCTCAGTGGTTGAGCACCTACCTCATGCATATGAGGTCCTGGGTTCAATCCCTCATACTTCCTTTAAAAAAATCTTAACTGGCCTGAAGTGTAGGCAGTCAGGAAGGGGCAGTCTAGGAGATGTCAGGTGCCCAACCATGCCTGACTGATAAATTAGAGTGAGATTTTCTTTAAGTTTTTTGATTTTATATTATATATTTTTTTCAGTTACTTGACTGAGATCTGACCTTTCAGAAAAATGCTTATTTTATTTTTTTATTTATCCTCTTTCCCCCAGAAGGTTTTCTTGTCTGTCTGCTGTTTGTTTCCTTACCTTCTCCAGGAAGCACCAGGAACTGAACCTAGACGACCCACATGGGAGGTGAGTGTCCAATGACCTGAGCCATATCTGCTCCCCATAGGCTGCAGTATCTGCTGGCTTGTGGCATCTGTTTATTTATGCATCTGCTTGTTGCAAAATGCAGTGTCTTCTCATTGCAGTGGGTGTGACATCAAGTTCATTGTGGTAGGTGTGACATCTGCTTGTTTTCATCAAGAGGCACCAGGACCCAAACCTGGGACATCCCATATGGTAGGTGAGCACCCAACTATTTGAACCACATCTTCTTCCCATATTTTATATTTTTTATTCTTTATTTTTTCTATATTTGGGTACTTGATTTTCACTCTCATTATTTTTTCCTGATACTTGGTGCTTCCTTGTCCATCTTTTTATTTTTCTTTTGTTCTCCATCTTTATTTTCTATTGTCTTAATATTTTATTAGGTGAACACAGGAACTACTAGGATATAAAATAAGTGGAACCAAGTGCAAAAGAGGACTATTAACACAAAAAATAAAACCACAGCATTGAAAGAGAAACTAACCAACTGAACAGACTATCAAGATAAACAGAGGATTAGCCATGGAAAAAAATTACAAGCCATACTAAAAAAAAGGAAGACATAGCCCATTCCCATGAAAAAATGAAAAATCATGAGGAGATACAGAAAATGGAACAACTAGTCAATGATGTACAAAAAAAAATCATGAATCAACTTAATGAAGTGAAGGAAGAGATAAAGATTATTGAGAAGACATTGGAGGAAATAACAGAAGAAATCATAAACATACATAAAAATATGACAATTCTGTTGGTGATGAAAAGCACAATGCAAGAAATTAAAAATACACTGTTAGCAGTACACAGCATATTTGAGCAGGCAGAGGGAAGAATTACCGACACTGAAGATAGAAAATCTAAAATTACACAGATAGTAGAAAAGATAGACAAAATTTAGAAAAAATTAGGCAGGGACTTGGGGAATTGAATGAGAACAAAAATGCACAAACATAGCTCTTCTAGGCATCCCAGAAAGAGAGGAAAATGGAAAGGGGCAGAAAGGAGTGTTGGATGAAATAATGACTGAAAATTTCCAACTGTTGTGAGAGACATAGTTGTCCATGTCCAGGAAGCACGGTGCACTCTAAACAGTATAAATTCTAACAGGCCTACCATGAGACACATACTTATCAAAAATGGTGAATGCTCAAGAAAAATAATTTTTGAGGCATCTAGAGAAGAGAAATCTCTTACATAGAAGGGAATCTCAGTAAGATTAAGTGGGATTTCTTATCTGAAAACATGGAATCAAGAAGACAGTGGAATGACATAGTTAATGTGCTAAAAGAAAACTGTTAGCCAAGAATTCAGTATCTAGTAAAGCTGGCATTTAAAATTGAGGGATAGATCAAAATATTCAGAGATACACATAAATTAAGAAAGGTAGTAAAGAAGAGGCCTGACTTTCAAGAATATCTAAGGAGAGTGATGCAGGTTAAAAGGAAAAAAAAAAAAAGAAGAGAGTAGAAAGATTAATAGTAAGAGTAACTAAAGGAATAAACAGAGAAATAAGAGCAAATTATGATATGTATAAAGCTACAGAAAAAAATGGCTAATGAAGTACTACTTGAACAGTAATAACATTGAATGTTAAAAGATTAAACTTTCCCATCAAAAGACACATATTGACAGAATGGATAAGGAAATTTAACTCATCTATATTCTGTCCACAAGAAACTCATATTAGACACAGGGATGAAAGGAGGTTGCAAGTGAAACGATGGAAAATGATTTATCATGGAAACAATAACCAATGAAGGGTGGGAGTACCTATACTAACATCTGACAAAATAGACTTTAAGTGAAAAACTACTGTAAGAGAGAAAGCAGCACAATATATATTTTAAAAGGGGATAATCTATTAAGGAGTAAGAAAGCTCATAAATATTGATGCTGTTAACCAGGGTACCCCAAAAACATGAGACAAACAATAGGAAAAATGAGGGAATAATTAGTGAGCTTGACACGGCTGCCCAGAAGGACGGTCCTTCAGGAGACTCTTGGAGGGTATTCGGGCCAGTCAGCTTCCAGTGCAGCAGTGTGGACTTGGCACTGGCCAAGTGACCCACGATGCCCACTTTGAGCTCCGTTACAGACCGCCTTAGTGTCCTCTCCTGGCTGTTGACAAAGGCATCGTCCATGGCCATGACCTGCTGGTGGATCTCTCTCTGCAGCAGCGGCTCGTGCACGGGCTCCAGCAGCTCACCTATGGAGTAGGTGCTGGCCTAGACCGACTGGAAGCACAGGATGGCAGCAGGCCGAGAGCCGAGGTGGCCAGCCGCTGCTGGTCGTTCCCAGTGCTGGCGCCGCGCCCGGAGCCCCGTGCCCGCCGCGGTCTCCTCCAGCGCTGCTACCGCGCCCCACACCCATCCCCACCCCCGCGCGACGCGGTGCCGTCGGCCCGCCTAGCCCGGGGGCTCCGCTGCCCCCGTGAACCCAGGACCATGGGAAAGCGCGGGCCGAGCAGGCGCGGGCCAGGCGCGCAGGCTCCATTCCTGGACAGGCGTGACCCCGGCGAGAGATGGGACGGTTCCAGGACCGAGGAGAGCGTGCCACCGTGGAGCATGGCCGTCCTGGAGGAGGCTCACCTTGCTCCTTCCCCTGCCGCTGCGGCCTTCCAGCCCCCAGTGCTGCCCCACACGGAGCAGCCAAGACAGCCCAGGCGGCCGCCCGCCCTGAGCGCTGGCCGCCGGGCACCGGGCGCTACCGCTCCTCTCCAACCACTGCCTCCTCTGCCTCTTAGCAGGGCGCGCAGCCGCCGCGGGGGCAGGCGCTGTGCGTCTTGCGCCGCCCTAGCCTGCTCTCTGCCCCCCACCAAGCCGGGACCAAGCCGCCAGCGCCGGCCCCCAGCGGGGGCGACTGCACCCACAGCCTCCCTGGCTCGCAGGACCCCTCCCACCGCACAGCGGACTCGCCCCAACCCCATCCCACCTCGTTGCTGTGGAGACGGTGGCCTCGGGAGTTGCCGAAGGCGGGGAGTGCAGATGGTTGTGATGTGGGGGCGTTTTCTCGCCTTGGTGTTGTCCCCAGTGATAGTGCCGGGACAGATGTGGCCATCATCCATCCTGCCGAAACCCACTAAATGGACTAGGGGCATGGGTCGACTGCCTTGAAGCCTCAGGCAGTGCGGAGGAGCAGGGTGCCAAAATGTACTCACCACCTGCCACAAGTAGGCCACGGTGATGAAAGAGGTCACTGACGTGGGAGGAGTCTGCTGGGTGGAGGCTGGGGTAGAAGAGAACCTCTTCTATTGTGTCCTGTTCAGTTGTTTTCTCATCTATGTATCAAGGAAACAAAAGCGACTGAAGAAGAAACATGAACAAGAAAGCAACTCCATTGCGGAAAACCAGAGCCAAACGCCACCACTCGGTGCCACTGTTGGATAAGAATTCTTCCTTCCTCACACTTCCTGGAGGGCAGGGGGTTGGACTGGAAGGCAGGAGGAGGGGCAGGGAGCCTTGCAGAAGGGGCTGTAGGGGGCTCCTGGGCCAGATCTCTGACTGATGTGAGACACTCTCTCCACCCGGTAGCTCACCTGGTCCAAGCCAGGAGTCTGGGTTGGGCCAGGCTGCCAGGTCACTCTTCAGAGAGGGATTCCTCACCAACCAAACTTCCAAGTCCTGGTCAAATGGGCCTACCTAGGGCTGGAGTTGTACTGCAGGTCTCTCCCATGGCAATGGTCACAGACATGCAGTCTCCAATCGCATCGCCTCTATCATTTGTCACTGAAAACCTGGCCTTTCCCACTGGTTGCCTGAGGGCCTCTGCCTTGGCTCCCTGCCGGCCCTGGAGAGGCCTGTCTCCCAGAGAGGAGAGGCTCAGAGGCCTTCCTGTTCCTTGTCAATTCCCTCTCTTTCTCTGTGTTTCCATTCTGGTATGAGAGGGGCCCCCGAGGACCCATACGACTCTTAGAAATGAGCCTGCCCTTTCGCCTCTCACCCCGCTTTTTGGTACCATATTAGTGAACATTTTTCTTTGCTCCAGGTTTGGAGGACCCAAAACTAAGCTGCTTACATATCTGATTGTGAGACTTTCCCGTGGAAAGAATTTCTGCTCACTTGAGGCACTGCAGCCAAGTGGGATTACAGGTCCATGTCTTCCATGTATGAGGTACATTATAAGAAGCCATAGTGACTGTCAAAAGTGGTTTATATGGGTTGTTTGGGCATGGACTCAAGGAATAATGATCAGTTTCTGAAAAGAAAAAAAAAACAACTAAAAATCTTAAGCACATTTTGCTCTGCCAGAGCACACCATACAACTAGGTGATTTTCCTGTTGATTGTCATTCAAAGCTACCATAGCAGGCAATTCAGCATGTATACTGTCAAGATTTCCAAACTAAAGCATACAACCTTCTTGCTGAGGAGCAGCTGAGTAGATAAAGCCCCAGGTACTGGTGCTCCTGAGGGCTGCGGGGACACACAGGTCTAGGCGGGTGGCAGGTGGCTCTGGACTTCAGTGCCCTGCCAGTGGGCCCTACTTTGGAATATGTGCTTCTGAAGGCGATGGAGTTGGATTCAGATGGGACCTCCCTACACATGCCTTTTCTGTCACTCTGGCCAAAGCTGAGTCTGAACACTGGGGTCTGTGTATGCTCTGGAGACTTGAATCTCCAGACAGGCCATATGCCAGCTGGGACCTGAGCCTCAGCACAGTTGCAACACCTACTCTCCAGTTCCTTGGACTTACACAGGTCAGCTAAGAGGGAGGCGAAGATGGTCCTCGCCACACCAGGAAGCAATAGTGTCAACACAAGGAAGCAATAGTTCGACTCCCGCAAGCAGGAGAATCGCATCCCTCAACCGTGTGGCATCTAAGTCCCCTCTCGGTTGAGGGTTGGAGTGGACGCAGCCTTCCCAGGGTCCACAGGATGGAGGCCTAAAATAAGCACTAAAGTGCTATTCCTCCTGGCATTTTACTCAAGAAGGACGGTGAGTGCAGCCATGCAAGTGTTTTGGTCTTTGGCTTTTGGTTTCCTGAAGGCTGTGGACTGCTTTGTGCTTTTCCCTGCTCTCTTGACACACAGCATGGTAGAGCAGGGATTCAGACTAGGTGAAAGAAGACTTTGACAAGCTGGAGTGTCTTGAGCTTGCCACAGCTGTCCAGAAGGGCAGACCTTCAGGAAACTCTTCACGGATTTCCTGGTCATTCAGCTTCCAGTGCAGCAGTGTGGACTTGGTACTGGTCAAGTGACCCACATTGCCCACTTTGAGCTCTGTTACAGACCGCCTTAGTGTCCTCTCCTGGCTGTTGACAAAAGCATCGTCAATGGCCATGACCTGCTGGTGGATCTCTTTCTGCAGCAGCGGCTCATGCACGGGCTCCAGCAGCTCACCGATGGAGTAGGTGCTGGGCTAGACAAATTCGAAGTACAGGATGGCAGCCAGTCAATAGCTAAGGTGGCCACCTGTTGCTCGACTTTGACGGTTCTGGGGCCATGCCCAGAGCCCTGTGCCTGTGACCATCTCCTCCACCACTGCTACCCCATGACCCCTGCCTGCAGGCTGCCTTGCCCGGGTCTCTGCTGCCCCCAGGGACAGAGGCCCAAGATTGATAGGCATGCCAGGAACCAGAAGGAAGGCACTGGCTGAACTCCAACATTTTTCATCAGTCAAGGTGAGCATTAGAAAATGTTAGGGGGCATCATATGCCCTCAGTTGTGGGCCACTGGAAGGAAATTCGGCTATATCACATAGAAAATTCCACCCGGCTGGAAGCTCACGGCTTTTGAAGTGTGACAGAAGTTTCCTGGAGCCTCATCTGCAGATTGCCAGCTGAAGCAATGTAAGTCATAGAGATGTGCCCAAAAGGCCAGGCCCTCTGCCAGAATGGTCCAGTGTTCCCAGGAGGGGAAGAGCTCTCTGATTGAAAGCACCGTGTGGGAGCACTCCATCCTGAGCAAGGCATCCAAGCCCTCCCCAGGAACAGGACATGGACAAGTCTGAAACCCTGCTGTTTCTCAAGAGCCCTGCCACCCCTTCATTTTCAGCTTCTCTTGCCACCTTGACCCTCTTAGGCAAGCTCATGGGGACCACAGAGTGAGAAGGTGGCTCTAATCTGAAATGTAAGCCCTGGCCCAGAAAAAGGACCTAACCCCGAATCATAAACCCTCATCTCTACTTAACACATTACTACTACACTACTTTTCAACTAAAGTAAAAAAGAAAACCAAAAAGGGAAAGAAAATATTTGGAAACCCTATTTCTGCTAATAGCGTAATGTACAGAACATAAAGAGAATTACTGTAACTCCACCAAAGCACAAAGTGCCGCAACAATAAATGGGAAAAGGGCTTGAATAGACATCTGCCAAGAATACATAAAAATGACTGAAAAGCACATAAACAGATGCTCAACATCATTAGCCATTAGAGAAATGCAAATAAGATACCAAAGATAAAAAAGAGGCACTACTTACTATACACATGCTTGAAAGCTGTTGTTAGGGAAAAAAAATGGTTGAGAAGATGTGGAAAATGGACTGCTTGAGCACTATGGATGGGAAATTAAAGTGCTGCTGCCCGAAATTTAAACACAGAATTACCATGGCAGCTGGCAATTCCACTCTTAGGTATACACACCAAAGGACTGAAAGTAGGGTCTCAACCAGATAGATCTATGCCAATGTTCATGACAGCATCATTCATAAGAGGAGTTTTGAAGGGAGGGAGTTGGGAGTTATTGCTAAAGGGGCATGAGGTCTGGGTGGGATGATGGAAAGGGTCTGAATATAGTGGTCAAAGCTACACAATATTATCAGTTAACTCAATCAATGTCAGCACTTACAATTGATGAAAATGATTTTTATGCTATGAATGTTTTTCCACAATTAAAAGTAAAAAATCAACTATGGTATTGACCACATTTATAGAATGAAACATACAGGCTACATGATTCCATAAATTGACTGAGAAAATGCTTTTGAAAATTTTCCACACCTGTTCTTGTTAAGGAAACATTCAGAAAGGTAGGAGGAGACAGCATCTTCATCCATATGATAAAGGATATTGATGAAAAAAACAGCTAAGATGAAAATACCTGCTCAAGAAGAAAAGACTTTTCCTGAAGATCACAAAAACAGACTCATCAAGAATTAAAAACTTTTCTGCATGAAAGTCCATTATCAAGAAAGGAAAAAGAAAATTTCCTGAAGTAGGGACAAAACACTTGAACAAGAATAAAAGGAGAAATACTGCACTTAAAATATGGGCAGGTACCTGGACCTTTTCCAATAAGATATACTAATGAGAAATAAACACATGAGAAGGTGCTAAACATCCCGAGACATTAGGGAAATACAAATAACGAAGGAAGTGCTACCACTTCTTTAAAAATGTTGGATAACTACTGAAGTAGATGTAGCAGAATCAAAACCCTCACACATTGCAGAGAGAAAGTTAAAATGGTGAAGACACTGTGGATTCCAGTTTGGTGATGCCTCAATTAGTTAACCATAGACTTTCCATACAACTCAGCAGTTGCACTCCTACTTTTATACTGAAAGGTCAAAATAGGTATTCAAACAAAATGTTATCCAGGAATGATTTCAGCGCCTTTACTTGCAATAGCCAAATGTGGAAGCAACTCCAAAGTCCATCAATGAATGAATCAACTAAATGGTATATATAGGCAACAGAACTGTACAGCTATGAAAAGGAATGCAGTTCTGCAAAGAGCTGAAATATGGATGAACCATGAAAGCACTGTGCTAACTGAAGTCAGTGCAAGGAAAAGCACTGCAGAACTGCACTGAAATCAGCTGGGTAAAAAATGAACTCCACACCAATGTCCACATAGAAGAGGTGGCATTGGATTGGGAAAAGTGGACATGGTGACTGATGGGTATGGGGAAAGGCAGGAAGAGATGAGAGGTGGAGGCATCTTTGGGACATGGAGCTGCCCTGGATGGTGCTTCAGAGGCAATCACCGGACATTGTAAATCCTCACAGGGCCCACTGGATGGAATGGGGGAGAGTATGGGCCATGATGTGGACCATTGACTATGAGGTGCAGAGATGCCCAAAGATGTACTTACCAAATCCAATGGATGTGTCATGATGATGCGAACGAGTGTTGCGGGGGGGGGGGGGAGAGGTGGGGTGGGGGGGTGGGGTTGAATGGGACCTCACATATATATTTTTAATGTAATATTATTACAAAGTCAATAAAAAAAAAGGAAAAAAAAATGAACTCCACAGAGACAAAATATCGATTACCACACAGACTCAGGGCAGGCATCAGGCAGTAAAGGATTTCAGTTTTGCGTGATGGAAAATGTCTAGTAATAGTGGAAGGGGAAAATAGCACAGCATTGTGACTGTTAACAGGATGACAGAGTTGTGTGCTGGACTAGTCAGCCAAAGGGGTGCTGATGCACAGTTCCACAAGCCTTCTAGTCTCCACAGAAGGTATTTCTTTCTGGTAGGAGCTTTCAGATACCAGGCCGTAATGCCGAAGTTACTTCCCTCAACAAAGTATATTTCCAGGTGTTGGAGCAAGATGACTGGCAACATCAGCCAGGGTGCAGGCTTCCTGGGTTCCTCTCTTCCCAAGTCTTGCTTCTCTCTGGGCTTAGCTCCTCTATTTGCTCCACAAGGGCAGCTGTAGACTATGAGGCTCTCTAGGCTTTGACTCTCTGCACAAGGTCAGCTGGAGAAAATCAGGTGAAGGGCTCTGTCTCTCACTCACCCCAGGGATTCTGCCATGTCTAAGGAGCTCTTTCTATTCCTCTGTGTTCTTCCCCTGCTTCAAGTCCTGTCTTGCTGGGGCTTGCCTCTCTTTCCTCTCTGAGCTTACTTCCCAGGATTCCATCTAAGGCTTCAGCATCAAGCTCCAACTTCAAGAATCCTCAACTCTGTCCTTCACCATGCCAGTCATCTCTGCCAGTCACGCCTGCAGGATGGGGACTCAATGTCCTACCTAGTGACATGGCCTAATCCAAGCCCTCCTCATAGATTAGTCTTTCCCAGGTACAGACCAGATGACAAACACTCCAATAACAATTTTTGGAATTCATAACCATACCAAACTGCTATGTATACTGAAAATTGGTTCAAATGGAGGGAAATGAAGGCAATGGATTATAAGGGGCTTGTTCCTGTTGAGAACAGACTGCTCAGTTGAGCTTATAAAAGAAGAGCTCGGTGCTTCCTGTCAAGGTCAAGGTGGTGGAAAATCACCTTCTATGTATAGATCACACAGAATGTTTAACAAAAGATTACTGAAGGGAATCAGACTTGGCCCAGTGGTTAGGGCATCCGTCTACCACATGGGAGGTCCGTGGTTCAAACCCCGGGCCTCCTTGACCCATGTGCAGCTGGCCCATGTGTGGTGCTAATGTGTGCAAGGAGTGCCATGCCATGCAGGGGTGTCCCAGCATAGGGAAGCCTCATGTGCAGGGAGTGTGTCCCATAAGGAGAGCTGCCCAGCGCGAAGGAGGGTGGAGCCTGCCCAGAAATGGTGCTGCACACATGGAGAGCTGACACAAGATGACGTAACAAAAAGAAACACAAATTTCAGTGCCACTGACAACAACAGAAGTGGGCAAAGAATGCACAGCAAATAGACATAGAGAACAGACAACTGGGGCTGGGGGGGAGGGGAGAGAAATAAATAAAATCTTAAAAAAAAAAGATTACTGCAATACAGGTAAGAATATATTCAAAGATATGGATAAAACACTAACTTGGGATAACCTGAAGTGGAACCTGCTAAGATGGGACACCACTGATGGTGGAAAAGTATGCGACAGGCAGGAACAGGAGAGTCAGACAACTGCAGGTTGCTGCTGGAAATGTAAGTCATTTAACACCTACAGCTTTTTTATTCTATCATTCACCAACTGGTATTTGAGGGAACTCTTTAAACCTCTCATGTATTTAAGAAGGGTAGGGTCCCATGAACCTTCCTCTGCTCTGAGGCACACAGCCAGCATTAGGAGATGCACATTTGCAAGCAACTTGCAGATAAAGAGCACCGACTCAGGAGGTGGCTTAAGTGAAATGGGGGTATGCATTCCTCTCATTATAAGACCTGTCATACAAAGGATTATACTCAGGTATTATCATTAGATTTGAGTTTTTGTCAATAAAAATGTTGTGGTTCATGTTTTAATTTTACATAGTACCAGCTGGCAAAATAACATTTTTTGAAAATGCAGAAATTTGAATACGCAGCACCATGTACCATCTTTTCAAATGATGGCATAGCCTAAAAAGAGCTGAGGCTTGAACCCAGTTGGATGAGGCAGGATCCTGAGTATATTTGAAGGTAGAAAAGTAGCCAGAGAGAAAGCACAGAGGTGCTGAATGTGAAGTGTCAGGGATGGAGCTCTGACTGATAAAGCAAGGAGGCTGGAGGCCCCCACCTTTCATTAAGTTATGCATGCTCAGGTGGCCACTGCCGGTGAAACAAGGGGAGCTCTGTCTCTCCCATCAGCCAAGTCCCTCAACCTTGATGGATGAGCCACATGGTGGTGGCTGCCAGGGTGGTGCTGCAGCCCCACATTCCCAACTGTTCACTTTGCACTACTGCCCACCTGCCTCCAAGTCCCAGTGTTCCTGGAACCTGCCTCCTCAGGGCACCAAAACTCCAACTCTCTCCCTCAAACAGGTCAGAGCAGCCTGGGGTTAAGGAGTACAATAAGGATGAGGAGAGGTGTGGAGGATCCACCCTGGGAGACGTGAGGTCTGGGGACACACCTTGGGCTGACCTGCACCTCAGGGCAGATACTGCAGGAGAAATGGGGGCAGCTCTGTCCCAATCAACCCTTAAGCACTTAGGGCAGTAGGGCAGCATGACAGTGGCTTCCCATAATTCCCTGTGGCCACAAGACCCACCAGCACCTGCAGCCACTGGGCACTAAACCTCTCTCATGTTTGCACAGCAGTCGTCCCTGTCCCCCAGTCCACCAATAGACACCGTGGTTATGAACTCCCAACAGGTCAGTGGCAGAATGACCTGTGATCCTCACTGCTCACACTTTCTGCTCCAAGCCTCAGGCCTTCCAATAGGCTCCATCCATGCCCATCCATGCTTTGACTACCTCAACTTATCTTCCCTAGTGGCCCTAGAATAAGGGAGGCCTGGGCAGATGGATGGGAAGTTGTGGGAAGAGGTTGAAGGAGAGTCATTGCCTCTGAAATGGTAGATGCAGCCCAGGAGGGCCTTGCCAACATTGTGCAGGACCACCTACCCTTGATTTACCCATCCTGGTATGTGCTGATGAGGAGGAATCTCCTCAAGTCCTGGATATCCAGGGCAGCATGGACTCCTCACCAGTTTCTACAGGGTCTACTTGCAGCCCAGAGACCTGAAAAAGGTGCACTGAGCACTGTCACCATGCTGACAACCTCCTACATGCAGAGTTTACGTGCACCTGGCCCAATCCCCATTCACAGAAGTTTCATCAAGCTCCATGGAGCTGAAGTAAGGCATTTCATCTACTTCCAGAAGGGCACTGACCACAACTTTCTGTCAGGATCAGCTAACAATCAGGATGCACTCCTAGCTAAGCCTCCCCACCTGCCAAGGGTTGGTGACAATTCCTGAGGACAGGCTAGTGCCAGAAAAGGCCTCCACCTACATTGCTTACTACCTGTGTCTTGTCCAGGTGACTGGATCAGGACTTGAACAGCTTTCAAAAATTAATTCACTTAGCAATCCCAGGAATTCCCCATAAGCAAACCTGAATGACTTGCCCCGGGCTCCCAGTGTATTGGCATGAGAATGACACACTGAGAGGATTTGAAATTTTTCTAAGGTGTTCATAAAACCAAGGAGCAACAACCAGTATCCATACAAGATCTGTGGTCCCTCTCAGGGAAGAAAAAGCCAGACTCAAGCATTTTCCATCAGTCAATGTGAACATAGAAAACATTCGGAGGCATCATATGCCCTCAGGTGAGTGCCACAGAAAAGGGGTTTGGGTTGCACTCTAATAGGAAATTCCATTTGACTGGAAGGTCATGGCTTTAGAATTGTGACAGAATATTCCTGGAGCTTCATCTGCAGATTGCCAGCTGAATTGATATAAGTCATAGAGAACTTCCCAAAAGGCCAGACCTTCCGTCAAAAGGGTCTAGTGGTTCCATTGGCCATTTTAGGTGGTCTGCGGTGACGCCATTAAAGCGAGGAGGTGGCAGGAGGGCCACCACTGCTTCTTTTTCTTTTTAAGTGCAGCTGGAAAGAGCAGGAGTGCATGCCACGTGAGAGTGGGAGGCGAGGGGACAGGCCAGGGAGAAGCGCAGGAGCTTTCGCAGCCACACGCGCACCCCCTCTGTCTTGTGTGCCTCGCGAGGTAGAGTGGGTGCACGGCAGTGGCCGGGATTTGCTTCACTGCTAGTTTTGGTTCACGGCAGCAGCGGGTGTAGTCTTGGCGGCGGAGGCAGTAGCACTATGTCAAAGGAGTAGTTCAGCGCGGAGGTGGTAACGGCGACGGTAGGTACCTCAGCAGGCGAGCAGGAGGGAGCCATGGTGGCTGCGGCTCATGGGGCAGTGGCAGCAGTGGGAAGCAGAGCTGGGACCGGGGGTGGAACCGTGGCCAGAGGCACCGAAGGGGGCAGCACCGAGTTGGGCGGGGGCAAAGATCAACACCAGTAAGAACGAGCAGGATGAAGGGAAAATGTTTATAGGAGGCCTTAGCTGAGACACTACAAAGAAAGATCTGAAAAAAGAAATAAAAATAAATAAAATAAAACAAAAAAAAAAAAAGAAAGATCTGAAAGACTACTTCTCCAAATTTAGTGAAGTTGTAGACTGCACTCTGAAGTTAGATGCTATCACAGGGTGATCAAGGGGTTTTGGCTTTGTGCTATTTAAAGAGTTGGAGAGTGTAGATAAGGTCATGGATCAGAAAGAACATAAATTGAATGGGAAGGTGATTGATCCTAAAAGGGCCAAAGCCATGAAAACAAAAGAGCCTGTTAAAAATTTTTTTTGTTGGTGGCCTTTCTCCAGATACACCTGAAGAGAAAATAAGGGAGTACTTGGTGGTTTTGGTGAGGTGGAATCCATAGAGCTCCCCATGGACAAGATCAATAAGAGGTGTGAATTCTGCTTTATTACCTTTAAAGAAGAGGAAACAGTGAAGAAGATAATGGAAAAGAAATACCATAATGTTGGTCTTAGTAAATGTGAAATAAAAGTAGCCATGTCAAAGGAACAGTATCAGCAACAGCAACAGTGGGGATCTAGAGGAGGATTTGCAGGAAGAGCTCATGGAAGAAGTGGTGATCAGCAGAGTGGTTATGGGAAAGTATCCAGGCGAGGCAGTCATCAAAATAGCTACAAGCCATACTAAATTATTCCATTTGCAACTTATCCCCAACAGGTGGTGAAGCAGTATTTTCCAATTTGAAGATTCATTTGAGGGTGGCTCCTGCCACCTTGCTAATAGCAGTTCAAACTAAATTTTTTCTATCAAGTCCCCGAATGGAAGTATGATGTCAGGTCCCTCTGAAGTTTAATTCTGAGTTCTCATTAAAAGAAATTTGCTTTCATTGTTTTATTTCTTAATTGCTATGCTTCAGAATCAATTTGTTTTATGCCCTTCCCCAGTATTGTAGAGCAAGTCTTGTGTTAAAAGCCCAGTGTGACAGTGTCATGATGTAGTGGTGTCTTACTGGTTTTTAAATAAATCCTTTTGTATAATAAAACAAAAAACAAAAGGGTCCAGTGTTCCCAGGATGGGAAGAGCTCTCTGATGAAAAGCACTGTGTGGGAGCACTCCCTCCTGAGCAAGGCATCCAAGCTCTCCCCAGCAACAGGACATGGAGAATCTGCAACCATGTTCTTCCCCAACAGCCCAACCACATGTTCATTTTCTGCTCCTCTTGCACCCTTGACCCCCTTAGGCAAGCTCATGGGGACCACAGAGCAAGAAGGTGGCTCTAACCTTAAATGTAAGCCCACTTATTGTATGAGTCTCCATAAGTCAGAAAGAGGACCTGATCCCAAAATTTGAACCCTGATCTCTACTTAACTACTTTACTACTATACTACTTTTCCAAAAACTGAAAAAGTAAACCTAAAAAGGGAAAGAAAATATTTGGAAACCCTGTTTCTGCTAATAGCATAATATATAAAACATAAAGAGAATTACTGTAACTCAACAAAAGGACAAACAGCCCATTAAAAAATGGGAAAATGGCTTGAATAGACATATCTGCCAAGAATATATACAAGTGCCCAAAAAGCATGTAAACAGATGCTCAACATCATTAGCCATTAAAGAAATGCACATTAGATACCAAAAATAAAAATGAAGTGCTACTACACACATGCCTTAATGCTGGTTTTAGAAAAAAAAAATGGTTTTGAGGATGTGGAAAAATGGACCCCTTGTAAATGACTCATTCAAAATAAAATAAAAGTCACACAACCCACCTAAAAAATGGTCAAGATATTTGAACTGACACTTTCTCAAAGAAGAAATTCAAATGGCCAAAAAGCACATGAAAAGATGCTCAAATCACTAGCTATTAGGGAAATGTAAATCAAAATTTCTAGGAGATACCATGTTACTCCCATCAGACTGGAAGCTATAAAAAAATAGAAGACTACACGTGTTTGAGGGGATGAGGAGGAATGGGAAAACTCATCCAGTGCTATTGGGAATGCAGTAGAATCTGGCCATTCTGGAGGACAGTTTGGCAGTTTCTCAAAAAACTACCTGTAGATTTGTCATATGACCCAGCAATCACTCTACTGGGTATATATGCAGAACTGAAAACAAGGACACAAACCTATGCACACCAATGTTCATAGTGCCATTTTTCATTATTGCTAAAATTTGGAATCAACCCAAAACCCATTGACAGATGAATGGATAAACAAAATGTTGTCTATACATACAATGAAATACTACTCAGCTATAAGAAGAAATACAGTACAAACAAATGGGAAAACATGGATGAATCTTGAGGACCTTATGTATAGTGAAGCAAGCCATGCATTGAAGTACAAATACTACATGACCTTTCTGATATGAAATAATCAAACCAAGCTGTCTCAGAGAGCTAGAGACTGGATGATAGGCTTACAGGAAATTGGGGGGAGAGGAAGGTTGTGCACTGATGTTTACATGAGTGAAATCTATGATAAAGTGGAGGTTAAGCAGTTGTACAGGAAAGGGATAAGATGGGAGCATAGGGATCATATTGGGTGGGTCTTGGCAGGTCTAAGGGGGTCTTGGGTGGGAGGATGGGTCAGATGGCCTAAGGAATCAAGGGGAGGGCTGGGGAAACAATTGAACATGGGAGATTGTTGGGTATGTGGTTTAAACTGTAATGTTGAAAAAAGTCTTTAGAAAATTTAATAAAGAAGGATTACCTGGTTAAGGTCCTTAAGGTGGGGGCATCTGGCACAGGGGATGGCTTCCAGGGAGTGTATGAATGCTCATCTTCTCATAGTGTTATAGTGTGTTATATCACTGGGTGGAGACTCATATAATAAGTGGGAAGGTGTGTCCACATCCTGGGGAGGCCTGATGTTCTGAAATAGATGGAATTGTGTCTCTTGAGAGAATTGGTGGCTCCCAATGGGGGAGGACAGTCTAGTATGTCAAGCCCTCAGCATAGTTGTAAGTATCTGTAAATCTGGTCCTTCAAGCAGTGAATATTGGTTGTCACTGTGGGTCCTGAGGGGAGGGAAAAAGAGGACTAGAATAGATGGAAGCAGGGTAACTGGGGATCAATGGAAGTGTTCCACAAGCTCATGCAATGATGGATATGACATGTCAAATTACACCAAAAATTTATAAAAGTCTATAGGCTAAAATGTAAACCATAATGTAAAACATAAGGTAAATAAAATTTTAGAAAATTTGGGAAGTGGATTTGGCTTACTTGATAGAGCATCTGTCTACTATATGGGATGTCCATGGTTCAAATCCAGCACCTCCTGACCCATGTGGTGAGATGGCCCACATACAGCACTGATGCATGCAAGGAGTGCCATGCCACACAGGGGTGTTCCCCATGTAGGCAAGCCCCATGCACAAGGAGTACACTCCATAAGAAGAGCTGTTCCTTATGAAAGAAAGTGCAGCCTGCCCACAAGTAGCACAGCACACATGGAGAGCTGACACAGCAAGATGATGCAAAAAAAGAGACACAGATTCCCGGTGCCACTGACAAGAATACAAGCAGACACAGAAGAACACACAGCAAATGGACACAGAGCAGACAACTGGGGGGAAGGGGAGAGAAATAAAAATCTTTAAAAAATGAAAATAAAAGATTAGAAAAATTGTACAGTCTAAAATATAAACCATAATGTAATCCAAAATGAAACTGTGTTTGATAGCTATGTTTCAATATCTTTACATCAGCTGCAGCAACTATAGCATGAACATGTAAAAACATCATTGTTAGGGAAGGGTGAAAAGGGTTTGATGTTGGATATATGGGAGTCCCCTATATTTTATATGTGACTTTAAAATGATCTAAAATTTTTTTGAAGACAAAATTAAAAATTAGGAAAGAAAGAAAGGATGTAGACACTGAGGAAGTAATGAAAGAAACTGCCTTGCCACTGTACATACATGGCAACACCTATTAGAGTGATGAAAGGCAAAATGTCAAAACAAAGTTTCATGATATTTTGTACTTTTTAATACCCCAATTTATTTTTACTTTATTTTAGTATTTCTAAATTAGTATGTGTTCTACTACTAATCTTTAAACCTATCACTGCTACTTCATTTTCATTTTAATTGAATTTGGCAATATATTAGAGCTCATTTTTGAAGAAGTTTTGGACCACAGAGGGATCCAGCTATGGCAGAGGAGGAACTCTGGTGTGGGGTGTTATTGATGGGGGATACATGGTTGGGAGGGAGTTCTCCAGGGTATGTATATAGAGTACATAAAATGTTTGGATATATTTTGGGTATATTCATATTAGTTACTGTTGCAAAGGACAACTGAAGGAGTGCTGAGTTCCTAGCCAGGGAAATGTGTCACATTCCCCAATGAAACAGCAAAAACCTCCAAGTGCAAGGGCAAAGATCAGTGAAGAAGAATGCTCCAATGATGAGCCCTTGATACTGAAGACTATGCTTATGAACCTGTGCACCTGAAATTTGAACCAGGCCCAGAGCTGCAGGGTGCCTAAGAGTTACCTCCTGAGAACCTCCATGTTGCTGAAATGTCACCACTGTCTAAGCCAAACTCAACATGTAAATATATTACCTTCCCTCCCACCATGGGACATGACTCCCAGTGATGAGCATCCCTTGCACTGAAAGATTATTACCAGTCACTAACTGGTGAGGCAACTAGAAAAAGACCTTGAATAAAAGGGGGAAATGGTAAAGACAAATGAGTTTAGATAGCAAAGAGTCTTCCAAAAAAAGTCAGATGGGCATCAGAGGGGTTGTGCTTATGCATGCCTTAGCAGGATCCCAGAGATAGCCAAAGCAGATACAACCCCAGGTACTGGTTCTCCTGAGGGCTATGGAGACACACAGCTTCTATGGTTTAGGCAGTGGCTCTGGAGTTCAGCGCCTTGTCAGGGCCCTACTTTGGAATTTGTGTTCCTGAGTGTGATGGAGTTGGACTTAGGTGAGACCTTTCTACACATACCACTTCTGTCACTTTTACTGAACCTGTAGTTGGCACTGGGGGTGGTGTATACACGGGAGACTTGAATCTCTGGACTTGCCATGTGCCAGCTGGGCCCTGAGCCTTAGCAGAGTTGCAATCCCTACTCTCCATTTTGCTGGACTTACACATGTCAGCTAACAGGGAAGTGGAGATTGTCAACCACCATACTAGGGAACCAAGAGTGCCTACAACTCCAAGCAGGAGAGTCACATCCATCAACCATGTGGGATCTAAACCCTCTCTCAACATAGAGGTTGAGTGGACATCACCAACCCAGGGTACGCAGAATGGATGAATAAAATATGGATTAGAGTGAACTTACTGGTATTCTACTATAGAACAATTGTGACTAGTAATGGAAGAAACTATAGCATTTATCTGGAGAAAGTGGCCACAAGAGCCTGGAAGACTGATGGGCAGACCTATAGGATAGAAAAACAGGGGTGACAAGAAGACAAAGAGGAGATGCTGCCTCTGAGGCAGTGGATGTATCCCAGAAGGACCTTGCCAAGGTGGTGCATGACCACCTGCCCTGACTTTACCCATCCAGGTGTGTGCAGGTGTATAGGAGACAGTTCCCAACCTGGACAGCCAGGGTGCATGGCCTCCACACCTGGTGCAGAAGAGACCACTGCAGCCCAGTGGCCTGAGAAAGGTACCTTGGGACAATATCTCTAACCTGAAAACCACGTACACACAAAGTTTAGGTGTGTTCTTCTTTAGGACAAGTTCATTGAGACTCCAGGAGCTGAAGGGAGACTTTGAATGTTTTTTCAGAAGGGCACTAAAGCCACCAATTTCTGTCAGGAACAGCTAATGATCAGGAGACACTCCCAGCAAAGGTCTCCCTGCCCAGCAAGGGCCGTTGCCAGCTCCCTAAGGGGACTTTGACTATCTTAGAGAGGATGTTTGCATAAAAGACCTCCACCAGCCTCTTTTGTTACCTGTGCTTTGTCTAGGTGACTGGAGTAGGACTTTCAGGATGCTAATCCATCTAGTTATGCCACCGATTATCCTCAAGCAAAACTGGATCACTCTTGGCAATTCTGTGAGTGCTGGCATGAGAATGACACCATAAGAGGATTGAACATTTTTCAGAATGATCATACAACCAAGGAGCATCAACTAATATCCAGGCCAAACCTGTGGTGCCATCTCTGAGCCCATAAGTCAGAGTCCAGCAGGTTCCATCACAAAATGTGAATATTAGAAATGTTATGAACAATTGCATGCCCTCAGATAACAAAAGAGCACTGAAAAGGATTTTGGATTATCCTATCACAAGAAATTCCACCTCTCTGGAAGGAAATGGCATTCGAAGTGTGACTGAAAATTCCTGGCTGCTCCACTGCGGGTTTCCAAGTGAAATGATATGTTGTATAGACCTTGCCCAAAGCCCACAGACCTGTACCAGTGTCACGGGAACAATTTTAAGACACAGGTTCATATCTGACCAGGTATCTCCAGAGAAGATTTTGAGGAAAACTGTTTCTAACCATCACCCTAACCACAACTTTGTCCTTACCTCTCTAACGATAAACTTAAACCTCACTCTCTCTCAAAGCTTAACCCTCAATCTAACTCTGTAGGTGCACACTGGAATCTTCTGAGTAATCCACAACCTTGACAATATAAATGCTCAGCCAGACATCTATGGAAAAACATCATTTAGAATGTCCTATTGACTTCCAAGACAATAAGCAATCTGACAGTTGGAACTGGAAAATAGGCCTGAACTGCTGTAAGGGCTCATGAACTATGAGACCACTTTTCTTGGCCAGGGCAGAGAGAGACAGCTGTTTTTCCACAGGCCGTATCAGCCTGAATCATCCAGCAGGGCAACATTCCAGCCATTGAAGAGGGCCTGGGAGAAATTTTTCACATTACCCTTGGAATCCCTGTCCCACCACTGACAGCTGCTCAGGGCAAAGACCCTGGGAACTCCCTGGCAAGCTGACTTGGTTCTGGCTGTGGGGCCATCTTCCAGACACTTAGACCATCTGGGGGCTGCCTCATGGGGCCTCCAAACAGATGGCTGGTCCTGGCAGATGCTGGCTGGGTGGTGTGGAGGTGCACCTTGGACCACTGTCTGAAGCCTCAGCAAAGGGTAGAAAGGAGGCTCCTGTGTCAGGTAAAGTGAATCTACTGCTCAGAGCCCTGAAGCAAGCTGACTCTCATCTGTCCTCTGCAGTGAATTTGGAGAATTTGGTTGATGTTCACCCAAAAAGGCATCAAAGAGTACACTCGGTGGGACAACAAGCCTCTCCCCATGGCCCTGCAGGCCATCACCAGCAATTCCTGGTCTCCAAATGGAGACTTAACTTAGTTTTGGGGGAGGCATAAATTGCCAAGTACTAGTGTGAACAAGGCCTTGCATGGATGGATGAAGGCTCCTGATATGAAACAACATTGAGCATGGCTTTGGGAGACCATGAAAAGGCTGTATGTGTGGGAAGGAAACTCTGACATTGTTGTTAATAAAGGGTCAAAATGTCACAGATGCAGAAACTCGACAGTGTTTAATAACATTGACCACAAATGAAGAGCAATAATAATGCATGATACCAGGAAGTGGACTTGGCCCAATGGATAGGACATCTGCCTACCACATGGGAGGTCTGCAGTTCAAACTCCAGTCCTCCTTGACCCATGTGGAGCTGGCCCATGTGCAGTGCTGATGTGTGCAAGGAGGGCCGTGCCACGCAGGGGTGTCCCCTGTGTAGGGGAGCCCTATGCACAAGGAGTGCACCCCGCAAGGAGAGCTGCCCAGTGCGAAAGAAAGTACAGCCTGCCTAGGAATGGCACCACACACACAGAGGGCTGACACAACAAGATAATGCAACAAAAAGAAACACAGATTGCCGGTGCTGTTGATAAGGCTAGAAGCAGTCACAGAAGAACACACAGTGAATGGACACAGAACGCAGACAATGTGGGGGTTGTGGGGAAGGGGAGAGAAATAAATTTTAAAATATCTACTAAAAAATGCATGATACCATAACTAAGACAATCCTAGTAAGATTTCTTACAGAGATGAGACTGTGACCCAGGTTCGAGGCTGAACTCACTGGTGTCAGGATGCACATTAAGAAACAATTCTTTCTAAGTAAGCTAGCACATGGTCTGATTGCTACTCACTGCTTTTGAGACTCCTGAGGAACAGAATTAAGGGCAGCCATTGTTCCACACCCCTCAGGTAAAACTGGCAGAGGTGTCTTGAAATGGCTTTTTATTCCTGTTATCTTTTCATGTCCAGGAATCAACAAAAAATTACAAGACAAACAAAAAGGGAAACTATAGCCCATTCACAGAAAAAAATGTTTGCAAGAAAACATTCCTGAGGAAGCTCATGAAATAGAGCAATTAGTATAAGATGTTAAATGACTTATCTTAAAAATGTACAATAACCTAAGTGAATCCATATGGAAAGAAATAAAAGAAAACAGGAAAACAGAAAACTCACAGAATAAACTAGAGATGAAATTATAAAAGAAGAGAAATTTGGAGCTGCAAAAGTACAGTAATTGAATTTACTCAAGCAAAGAATGTAGTGAAAGGATGCAAAAATATTTCCCCATAGTTATTAGGGAAATGAGAACACAAGTGAATATAACAATATTGGACAAAATTGACTAATTCAAATGTCTTACAAAACAGAGTACATATATACATACAAAGATCTACACTACGCTGTTAATACTAACTTAAACCATGGACTACAGTTAATAGTACAATTATACAAATATGATATCACCAGTTGTAACAAATGTTTCATACTAATGTAAGGTGATAATAACAGTGGTACATGGGACTCCTTTATTTTTTGGATGGGTGTGCTCTAAACCATCAACTTCTCCAAAAAAAAAACAATTAAAAACCAAAATCAGTTACAAGACAAAACAGGAGGCTATCTATTAATGAAAGGCACAGTAAAACAGGATGAAATAAACATTTATGCATTTAAAAATAGTGCCCCAAAATACATAACTTAGAGATATAAAAATAGTTTAAAATCTGTTAACAGGCATGCAACATACAAAGATGTAATCTAAGACAGTAAGAACACAAAAAAGAGGTGGAGTATTGTAGGGATAGACTGTTTATTACTGAGATGAGGTTGGTACTAATCTAACTAGGTTTTTTATTTTAAGCAGTTATTGTTAAATACAAAGGTAACCAATAATAACATAAAAATATAAAGAAGAAAAGGGAAGGAAATCCAAATAGTACAGGGCAGAAAGCCACAAAAGGGGAAAAAAATATCATTACGGCAGTGATTGAGGAACAGTAAACATACACGACACACAGAAATCAAATAGCAAAATTGAAGATATATTTTCTTCCTTCTTCTATTGTCTTAACTGTCAAAGGATTAAACTCCCCTATTAAAAGAAAGAGATTGATAGACTGGATGAAAAACCTGATCTTGCTAAATGTGGTCTACAAAAGATTCACTTTAGGTACAATCTCAAAAAGATGTAAATGAAAACTAAGGAGAAAAATTATTTCCATGAGAATGGTAATCACAAGAAGCCCCAGAGGCTTTATTATTTTCAAAAATAGAGGCTTCAGGTATAAAAATTTTTACATTAATAAAAGGTCCAATCAACAAAGATATAATGGTGATAATCATATATACAACCAACAACATCAGAGTACATGTGTACAATACATATGGAAATTTTCCCAGGGTACACCATATATTAGACCTTTTATAAAATGAAAATAATATTTAAAATATTGGAATCATACAAAGGATCTTCTCAAAAATCAATAGCAGTGGAAAACTGGAAAATTTACAAACACATAGAAATCAAACAGCACATTACTAAACATCCAAGGAGTTGAAGAAGAAATCTCAAGGGACTAATGAAATATCTTGAGATATTGAAATATAAAGCATTGCTGAAAGAAATTATGAAAGACCTAAACAAACTGGGTATACATCCAGTGTACATGAATTGAAAGACAACACTATTAATATATCAATATTGCCAAAAGAATCTACAAGTTCAATGCAATCCCTATCAAAATTCCAGTAGCATTTGCAAAAATGCTAAAGCTGATTGTCAAATTCATAGGCACTCTAAGAGGTACTGCATAAGCAAAACAAACTTGAAATAAGGAAAAATCTAAAGGAATCAGACTTCCTGATTACAAAGCTTACTATGAAGCTACAAGAATAAACACTATGTGGTACTGGCATATGAACAGACAAATATACCAATGGACTAGAATTTAAAGTCCAGCCTAAAATCCACACATATATGGGCAGTTAATTTTTGACAAATGCCCAAGTATGTTCAATGGGGAAACAACAAATAATCTCTTCGAAATATGGTACTGGGACTATAAGAAATCCATATGAAAAGAATGAATGTGAGTACCCCCTTATCATTATATGGAAAAATTAATTCAAAATAGATCAAAGATCTAAATATAAGAGCTAATACATGGGAAACGGACTTGGCCCACTTGGTAGGGCGTCCGTCTACCACATGGGAGGTCCACGGTTCAAACCTCGGACCTCCTTGACCCGTGTGGAGCTGGCCCATGCGTGGTGCTGATGCGCGCAAGGAGTGCCGAGTGCCGTGCCTCGCAGGGGTGTCCCCCGCGTAGGGGAACCCCACGCACAAGGAGTGCACCCCATAAGGAGAGCCGCCCAGTGTGAAAGAAAGTGCAGCCTGCCCAGGAATGGCGCCGCCCACACTTCCCGTGCCGCTGACACAACAGAAGCGGACAAAGAAACAAGACACAGCAAATAGACACAGAGAACAGACAACCTGGGGTGGGGGTGGGGGGGAATTAAATAAATAAATAAATCTTTAAAAAAAAAAAAGAGCTAATACAATACAACTCCTAAAATAAAAGAGGTAACTAACTTTAGCACCTTGAAGTAAGCACTGATTTTGTATTTTACAACAATGCATACAAACAGAAAATGAAAAAAATACCTAAACTGGACTTGATCAAATATACCTTCTTCTTTTTTTTAAAGGCTTAATGAATTTTACTACCTACTGGACACTGGTAAGCATTCACAATGGTATATCTCACTTCCTTTTTTTTTTTTTTTTAAGATTTATTTATTTATTTATTTCTCTCCCCACCCCCCCAGCCCCAGTTGTCTGTTCTATGTGTCTATTTGCTGCGTCTTCTTTGTCCGCTTCTGTTGTCAGCGGCACAAGAATCTGTGTTTCTTTTTACTGCGTCATCTTGTCGTGTCATCTCTCCTTGTGGGCGGCACCATTTTTAGGCAGGCTGCACTTTCTTTGGTGCTGGGTGGCTCTCCTTACAGGACACAATCCTTGTGTGTGGTACTCACCGACGCATCGACACCCCTGTATGGCATGGCACTCCTTGTGTGCATCAGCACTGTACATCGGCCAGCTCCACATGGGTCAAGGAGGTCCAGGGTTTGAACAACAGACCTCCCATGTGGTAGATGGATGCCCTAACTGCTGGGTCAAGCCCGCTTCCCTATATCTCACTTCTTTCACTGCAACACCATTTAGCAGGTGTGTCCTATGTCACAAATGAAGCTGAAGAGCAGACTGACCATCTGTGCAAGACCAAAAGGCAGCAATGGAGGGGTTGGGATCCACAGGCTGAAGCCAGCTCTAGACACTGCCTTCCCTTCATCACAGTTTAACTCAAACAATCCAAAACAATCCACAGCCATTCAATTTTTCCCTTTAGGAGTACTAAAAAAAATAAAGGATATTGAGAGTAGGGTAATAGGATGCAGGTAATAGGTATTGAGAATGGAATACTGAGGAGAGAATGCTGAAAATAGGAAGTGATGGCCTTCTCCAAACCCCAGCTCCACCAAGGGGAAGTGTCTCTGCTGCTGTTGGATGATCACACAGTCCGCACTGCCTACCTGTCCTCCCAGTCCCACCCCAGTGCTCTCAAATGGCAGGTGCGCTGTCACGCATCCTGAGATTCCCTCCCTGCCCCAGCCACATCTCCAGCCTGACACCACCACACTGCCACTGCCCAGAACTTGGTTGCTCTTCCCCTTGTACCTGTCCTGGTGCATCTTGTCGTGGTGCTTCTTGACATATACAGCTTGTGCTGCTTGGCCACCTGGCTCTGGTCTTGCCACAGCCCTCAAAGGTGCACGTCTTGCTGACCACACTGTTGCCACCACTGCTGCCCCCACTGGGGCCTCCTGCTGCTCCAAGATGGCAATGCCACCACTGCCGCCACCCCCACACCCACCAGGGCCTCCTGCTCCTCAAGATGGCTATGCCACCCCCACCCCCATGCCTGCTGGGGCTGGCTCCCCCTCCTGCTCCTCCAAGATGGCCATACCCTCTCTGCCTAGTGGGCCCAGACAGCCAGTGACTCTGCCCCATCCTCACCACCCATGCCATGAATGGGGCCTCCACCATGGCCTCGCAGGACTGCATCAGGAGCAGGGTGAGTGGTGGGTGGGACCCTGGTGGCTCCTGTGCCTGTGTGCTGCTGGGACATGTACAGGTCCTTGACACTACTTCACCCCCACCTACAGCCCAAAGTCACATGTGCATTGAAGCTCTGAACCCGAGTGGAAGGCTGCTGGGGTTGTGCAGGCCTCTGGTGTGCCTGCATGGTGCCACCTCATGCAAGAGCATCTGTGCAGCTGCTGGGGACCCATGAAACACAACTTCTGAGAGTCAAAGGACATTATCACTAAAATGAAAATAAAATGTACAGAATGGAAGAAAATATTTGGGATGTATTTCTGTTAAGAGTATGATATACAGAATATTTAAGGTATTACTAAATCTCAACAAAAAGCCAAACATCCCAACTTAAAAACTGTAAGAAATTACATTAATTATATTTTTCATATGCATCACTCTATTCTTAGCATCATGTAATAGTGACATTATTTGTGGTAGTTCATAGAAGAGCGTTCTTACATTTGTATTATTAACCACAATTCTCATTAACCTCTGGGTTCACTATGTTATTCAGGCCCTAGATTACTCTCTAGCTTTCTTTCAATCAACATTTACATGACTAGACACACCTTTCAGTCACAGTAACTAATGTCTATAGTTAAAAAAGCAATTTTTTGATCTCTTGGATCAGTGTTAAAGAAGGTACTATATCAATGCTAAGGGTCTATAATAGGGGGATATGGTATTTTTTTCCTTGGGACTAAAGAAAATGTTAGATTTATTGAGGGAATGACTGTACAATTCTGTGATGAAAGTGAGAGTCACTGAGTGTACACTTTGGATAGAATGTGTTTTTATACATGAAAATGTATAACACAGTGAACCATGTGGTTAACAGTATAAATAGGAGAGTGTTCTCTCATGTACCAGAACAAATGCACAATACTAATACATAGCATTAATAGAGATTGCATGGAAAAATATACCAAGTGTACACTATGGACTATAGTTGTCATAGTCTGATCGTGTACTTTCATAATCTGTAACAAATATAAGGTGCCAGTTGAGGAGTGATATATGGGCATTCTGTACATTATGCATATTGTTTTATAAGCTCACAAGCTCTCTAATAAAACAAACAAAAAAGTAATATACCTTGGATGGAATTCTGAGACAGGAAAAGTTTATTAAGATGAAGGGAACGCAAATAAAGTATGGAATTTGGTTCATAATAGCATGGCAATATTTGTTCACTATAGTACTGTTTAAATGTAAGATGTTAAAAATCTATTAAACTAGGGGAATTCTATGGATTATCCTTGCAAATTTCTGTAACTCTAAAGCAAAATACTTAATGGAAACAAAATACTTAATGAAAACAAAAAAAATAATATGTGTGGTGGTAGAAGGAAAGGGAAGAGATGAGCTCAAGAAGAAGGTTGAAACTTTGTGTAGCTGGAGATACAAAAGGAGAACCAAAATCAAGAACAAAATAATATTTTCATCTACATTAGGGCCCACATTCAATCACAAACTAAATGTTTGAATTTATATCAATTTAAATGAATTCATATAAGTGTTAATAGAATTTTAGCTAGTATGTACTTTCCATTTTCTGCTTTCCAGTAAGATCTTCCCTTTCATTTTAATCTAAAGAAAAAATATATAGCAAAACAGGACTCATCTTCTTCTCCACCCCTATTCTATCTCCAACACAGCCTCCTCTTTCTCTGCTCCCCATCTTAGGGAGGACAGGAAACTGAAGTCACCCATGACTCTGCCTAATTCCTCACTTCCTGCCCAGACATCTGGACCTGGAGATTCCACCTAGATTTACATTTACATTTGTATGTTTATTTACATTTCCCTCCCTCTCCCATTTCCACTATTCAGGCATCATTGCTTCTGAGTTAATCTCTCACCATAAAACCTCCTAAGAGAAAATAGGGCACCAAGAGTGTAGAGATTCTGGCTGGGGAGAATTACTAATGGAATTAGGTAAGGATACTGAAATATTGTGAATGTGATTATCCCATTGAATTGCATGCTTAGGAGTGGTTGGGATGGAAAGTTTATGATATGTTCTCACAGTTAAAAGAGTAAAAAGTACAAATAAAGAGACAATGACAATTAAATATAATACATGATCTAGGATGGAGTCTAGGAAGGGAGGAAAAAGAATTAAAAGGACATTATTGGTACATAAGAAAAAATAGAATATAAACTGAGAACTTTATATCAGTGTTAAATTTATGAACTTAACTATTATTTAAGGTAGTTGCATAAGTGAATATCCTTCTTCCTAGGAAATGTCCATTGAAGTATTGAGTGCTCAAGGAGCATGGTATATATACCCTTCAGTTAAGTGACCATAAAATGTATGGATGGATATAATGGATAGATAGATAGAAGATAGCTATGTAGGTAGGTAGACAGATAGATGATAGATAGATAGATAGATAGATAGATAGATAGATAGATAGATAGATAGATAGATAGATAATGATGCAGAAATGTGGCAAACTTGGGTAGGGCTATGTAGGATTCTCTGTATGGGTTTTGTACTATTTTTGTAAATATCCTCTAACTTTTTTGTTAGTGTTATATGGCTTATTTATTAATTTAATAAAGCTTATGTCTGAAAACATTTCAGAAATTTTATCAGAAGCACATTATTAAGGTTGAAAAACTGTTACAAGAAGTGACCCAAGATTTCTCCTACAAAGCTAAACAAATTCTAAACTCCCTCCAACAAGGACATTAATAGTCCTATAATTTTTAATGCTGTGTGAAATATTTGAAAGATTTGCTAAAATTGGTGTGAGCAGATGTATTAAAGATTTTGTTATCGCAGTGACATCACAATGACAAAATCATACAACAGAAAGTTATCTACCATACAAAATTGCTGGAAATATCATGACAGTTTATTTTAGGAAAACAGCATTAATTACTCATTAAAATATAAAATGTTTATTTATCTCAAAACAATTTTTGTGTTTTATGTGATTTTTTCTATTTAATGTAGCAGATAACACCATTTAGAACATTGATCTGTTGTAGAGACCAAATATTTGACTGACAAACTCATATTCTTAATATGCAATAAAATGGACATATATAGACATCCATTTTGATTTTTGTACTGTCTCTACCATAACTGTGTCATGTATTCCATAATCATTTCCGTAAATGTGTTTATACAGTGAGAAGCTAATCTTGTCCAGGAATGTTTTTAGCATCACTATTTGCACAAGCCAAACGTGGAGGCAACTCAAATGCCTATAGCCTGATGAATAAACAAAATGGTATTTAGATATAATAGAATAATATGCAGCTATAAAAAAGTAGTTCCAATGAGAACTGAAACATGAGTGAACCATGAAAACATTATGCTAATAGTATTAAGAATTAAATATATTTTGTAAACTCATGTAGTTAATAATTAGAATATAAGTCACCATAAAAAAGCCTGAGGTTAGAGAATAGAAAGCTGAGGTTTAACCTGTGCATAATTGGTAAAAAGTGTTTTTGGAAATCTTTGGTAATAAATAGAGATGGGGAAAGGACATCATGGTGTTTGAAATTAGTAGTGCTATTGTATGGGTAGAACAGTGGTGGAAAGGGAATGTCTAAGGTCATGGATATCACTAAAAGGAACCTAGAAACTGTAACATGGGACTGCACAAGACAGTAAAACTTCATGTCAAACACAAATATGAGTGACATTGCCTATATAAGACAGTTTTTACAAAATACAAATACAAACATACTGTATTATTATACACCTGTATAACTGATTTTTAAAATGATGTGGTTAGAGAAAAATGTTACAGAATAATTCTTTATTTGCATTAAAAAAACCATTATGTTAAGTGAAATAATCAAGATTCAAAAATATTAGAGAGTTGCTCTTACATGAGATGTGTAGAATAATGAAGTTCACTGAGGAAAAAGTAGTTTACAAGTTACCAAGGTCTTGGGGGTGGATGATGGGAAGTAAGGAGTTTCTATTTTGTGTGATGAAAAATCTTTGGTAATGGAGGGAGGTAGTAACAGCACAACAAGGAATTATACACTTACAAATGGTTAAAACAGAAGAGAAAAAAAGACAAGGCAAAGGATTGCAATTTATTTCCCTTAGCTCCTGTAGAGCCCAGACTGTTCAGCTGTGGTTTTAAAGCAAGGATTCAGGGTCTCTTTGCTGAGTTGGAAGTGATGGAAAAGCACCCTCTATGCATACTCTGCATAGATGTACTTAAATACAGGTAAGAATATTTTCAAAGTTATGGATAAAAAGCTAACTTGGTATAACCTGAAGTGGAATCTGCTTACATGGGTTACCACTTACGGTAGTAAAAATGTGTGTGGAGCAGGAAAAGGCTTATGTAGAAAAACACATGTAGCTAGTGGAAATATAAGCCCTTTAATACCCACAGCTTTTTAAAAATGTATTATTCATCAGCTGGTATTTGATGGAAATATTTGAAGCTCACATGTGTTAAAGAATGATAGTGCCACATGAACTTTTATTGCTCTCATGCACACAATCAGTATTCACAGATATAGATTAGCAATCAATTTTGAAGATAGGGAACACTTGCCCATAAGCTCAGTGAAGCAAAATGGTGGTATTCATTCTTCTCATTATGAGAACTGTATCACAAAACATTGCACTCATTATTATTATGCTTTGAGTTTTGTAAATAAAAACTAGTGTTTGTTACTTTGAATTTTATGCAGTACATATGTTAACAGAATAAAACAAATTTAAATTTTTAAAAAATTGACAAAGGACTAATGAAAACATTCAAAGGTTTAGTTGACAAGGACAGCACAACTCTGTGAAGAAAGTGAGAGCCACTGAGTATACACTTTGAATAGAATGTAAAAGGCATGGAACTCTATAACACAGTGAGCCATGTGGTGGAAGATGGACTGTGGTTAACAGTACAAATAGGAGAGTGTTCTCTCATGAAGTATCACAGATGTACAATACTCATACATGGTATTAATAATAGCGGGCATATGGAAAAAATAAACCAAATATATGCAATGGACCATGGTGGTAATACTATAATATTTTTTCACAATCTGTAACAAATATTCCACAACAATGTAAGGTTTTGGTTGAGGTGGGATATATGAGAATTCTGCACATTATGCATGATTGTTTTGTAAGCTCAAAACTTCCATAATAAAAAATGGTGGGGGAAATGAGGAAAATTGAATACTCTGCACTATGCACTATCTGCACAAGTGATATGATAACTTAATACAAGCTGCGGCTTGGAGCCAGTTAGACACATCTGGTTTCTAAGTATATTTGAAAGTATGGAAATGGGGTCAGAAAGAGTAGAGGGGCTGACTCTGGGGTGTTGGAGATGGAGCTGTGATTGATGAAGCAGGGAAACCTGGGGGACCCACCTTACTTTAAGTTATGCATGGGGAGGTGGAAATTGCCAGTGAAACAAGAACAGCTGTGTTGGTCCTCATCAGCCCATTCCCTCAGCCAGGAAGAAAGGACACATGGCGGTGGCTTCCTGACAGGTGCTGCAGCCCCACCTCCCCACCAGCCACCATGGCTGCTTGGCCCCACAGCCCACCTGACAAGAATTCTCATTGTTACTGGAAACAGCCCCCAAGCACATAAACCTCTTCCTCTCCCTCAGACAGGCCTTGCCTGAGGGGCCTGATGCTGAAGCCAGCCCTGAGGAGGGGAAGTCAGGGAGCAGCCTTGTGCTAAGGACAAGAGGAAGCAGGAAGGGTGCCCTCTGTGAAGTGGAAGACCTGATGACCCACCTTGGGCTGATGTGCATCACGGAGCAGGTACTGCAGGAGAGGGGGGGGCATTTCTGTCCCTCCTCAGCATTTTTCCAGTCAGGGCAGAAGGGCAGCATATCTGTCACTTCCCTTCTCATCATTTGCTGCAGTCCCAAGACCCAGCAGCCCCTGCAGCCACTGGGCTCTAAGCTCACTCCGCCTCCCCCTCACATTGGCTCAGCAGGCACCCAGCCTTCAATCCACCAATAGACACTGTGTTTACATGCTCCCAGCCGGTCATAACCTGCAAGATGACCCAAGCTCCTCATTGGTCCACACCTCTGCCTCAAGCCCCAGGCCCTCCAATGGGCTGTGACCCCGCCCATACATGCTCTGCCTATCTTTGGCCGACTGCCCTTGCCCTGGGTCCTAGCAGAACTAGAGTTGATGGGGAAGTAGTGAGAAGAGGTTGAAGAAAGGGCGCCACTTCCCAGGTGGTGGAAGGAGGTGCAGGACCACCTGCTCTGGATTTATCCCTCCAGGTGGGTGTGGGTGTGAAGGGAACCTTTTCCAGCCTGGACAGTGGCAGGATTCATAGCCAATGCGTGGCAGCTCCAACCCTCCTCCTCAGCCCGTTCCTCAGACAGGATGGAAGAACAACATGGTGGTGGCTCCCCAGCAGACCCTGTGGCCCCACCTTCCATCAGTCATCATGACCTCAGTGCACTGTTGCCTGCCTCCCTACAAACTCCCTTTTTCCCCTGCAGCTGCCACACCTGTGCATACACATACGTACCCGCTCCCTCTCCTTCCCTCCCTCTCCTCTGTGGAACTCAGGCAGAAGAGCAGCATGGTGGCATTTTGTTGTCACTCCCTGCAGGCCCTTGTAGCTGGTAGCCCCCATGGCTACTGAGCACTAATGCTCACCTCTCCTGAAACTCACAAGCCCCTTAGACAATTGCAGCTCTTTGCACATTTTTTTCAGAAAGGTCACTAACACAACTAGATTCTAGCAGACACAGCTACTGAACAGGAGACACAGCCAGCAAAGGCCTCCTGCCTAGTAAGTGCTTATGCCATTTCCCTAAGGAGAACTGGATAATCTGAGGCAGGTTATACAGGGAGATGAGGAGAAGATGAGCCATAATGTGACTGATAGACAACACAGCCAACAGACAGCATGGCTGACAGACAACATGGCTATGAGACCCTGGCAAGACTTTAACCATGATGTCCCAGTTGGACATTTTCTGGGCAAAGGGTAAGCCCTGGGTATTCCAAACAGGCCTCCCCATTGCCCCCCACCATTGGAGGGGTAACCAATAACAGCTGGAACCCTCCCCTTACCATTAACAAGGGAAAGAATAATTAATAGCTTAAAAGGTGACCACAAAAGCCAAAGCCCTCTCTGTCTGCCTAGAGAAGCCTGTAATAAATCACAGTGTATATTTCCATCCTTCTCTTCCATTTCTCAGCAAGTTCTGTTCCTTTACCCCATTTTCCAATAAATTCTTTTTACTGCATAAACTAAACTGCAAGTTATTAAATTCATAGCCAAGAACATAGAGGAATCCAACACTTTCCTGGCTTCAAATCTTTCAGGGTTTTGTGCTAGGAAAGACCTCCATGGGCCTCTCCCCTAAGCTGTATCTTGTCCAGGTCATTGGAGTGGGACTTTAAAACATTTCTAGAGGCTCATCCACCAGTGAACCCTGGGATTCCCATTGGGTGACACTGTGTAAGAGACAGGGATGAGTTTAGTTTTCACATAAAGATACTGAAAAGCAGGGAGGAAGAAAATATTAATTAATGTAACCCAGCAGACTACTGCCTCAGTCTCCCAGTCCAAAGTTAAATAGGGACAAAGGAAATCACCTTAAACTAGTCCTATAGCTGGTAAAAGGGAGGCACACATGATTAATTGACTACAATGGGCTTTCTCTTACAAGCAATGGGTCCACCATTTTTTCAGCTGGTGCTCAGCCAAAAGCTTATATGTTTTAGTTTTGAAATCTTGACAATGTGCATGCTAATTGCCTTCTATGGAGTGGCTATTCACTACAATCAATATGAACAAACTGGTTTACAATTAATGCTCTGAAAGAGCAACATGTGCTTTAGTTTTGTGAACTAAGCAACTTACACATATCATTGACTACTATGTGCTTTCTTTCACTTACAGGCTATGTGAGTATACCAGTTTGAACTACCACTCAGACAAATCTGAATTTGTTTAGTTTTGAAATATATGCAAGAAACATGATTCATTGCCTGCATTAGAATTTCTCTTACAAGCAATGAGACCAATGTGGTTTCAGCTGTGATCAGCCAAAAGCTAAGGTGTTTAGTTTAGAAATCTTGACAATGTACATATTGAATTGCCTACAATGTGTGGCTGTTAATAATCAATATGAACCAACTGGTTCACTTAGTGCTCTAACCAAACAATATGTCCTTTATTTGTTTTTATTTTAGGAATTCATATTTACCACACATGTGAATGCAAAACAAAACAATATAACCAGTTTTGAAGATATTGGCAGCACCTTATAATGTAAATCACACACTAAACAAATGGTCCTGTAAATCCACTTGTATATATTTACTCAAGTTAACAGAAATTATATCCACAAAATATCCTGCACCAAAATATTTAAGCAGCTTTGTTTTTGGTCACCAAAAACTGGGGGGGAAAAAAAAAAGGTCACTAAAAGGTGAAAAAAAGGAGGGGGAAGAGGAAAAAGAGCAGAAACATTAGTAAGAGGAATTGGGGTCTGAGTATCCCATCTCATCACTAAAAAAAAAAAAAAGAAAGAGAAAGACAGGTAATTGATTAGTAACAGGAAAGCATCTGAGCCCCTCCTCTGTTTACATACAAAAGGCGGGGGAACAGCCCTCTCCAGAGCTGATAGGTAGCAAGGCAGATGCTATCAGGCAAACAATTCATACAGCCAGGTTTTACTTAAAAAGATGGAGATGATGCAATGGAGAGAGCATTTCTTTGACCATTGCCATAGGAGAGACTTGTAGTACATCTCCAACCCTAGGTTGACCCTTTGATGTAATCATGGAATTTCTTAACCAGGAATACCCTCTTAACAATTACCTGGCACCCTGGCTCAACCAAGACTCTTACTACCAGTAATGCTTTGGCCAGGTTACCTATCAGCAGGAGAGAGGGTCTCACAACGGTCAAACATAAGACCCAAGCAGCCACCCTACAGGGAACCACACAGCCAGTTTCCTGAGGGTCCCTGCCCTGCCTCCTACATTAAAAGGAAAATCCTTTGCCCCTCCAGAAATTTTGAGCATGGAAGAATTCTTATCCAAAAAGAGCTACTAGAGGTGCCTCTTTTGCTCTTACTTTCTGAACTGTAATTATTATTTTTTTATTTCAAATTTTTGTCAGTTTTCTTTGAAATTTTAATTGTACTTTTTGAAGATACATAAATCACAAAAAATGTTATATCAAAAAATAGAAGAGATTCCCATATACCCCACACTCCATGCCTTCTCCTGCCACATCAACAACCTCTTTCATCATTGTGGCACATTCATTGCAATTGGTAACACCTTTTGGAGCACTGCTGTACCACATGGATAATAGTTTACATTGTAGTTTGCATTCTCCCACAGTACATTCTGTGGGTTATTGCAGGATATGATATGTCCAACATCTGTCCCTGCAGGATCATTTAGGAAACTCCAATTCATGAAAATTCCCCCACATCACATCACTTCTTCCCTCTATTTGCCTTCAGCAACTACCGTAGCCACTTTCTCCATATCAATGCTACAATTTCTTCCATTACTAAACACAATAGTTCTATAGTAGAATATCAGTATATCCATTCTAATCCATATTTTATTCTTCCATCCTGTGGACCCTGGGACAGTGATGTCCAATCCAATTCTATATTGAAAGGGGGCTTAGATCCCACATGGTGTTTTGATGTGATTCTCCTGCCTGCAGTTGTACACACTCTTGGGTCCCTGGTGTGGTGGTTGGCCATCTTCCCCTCCCTGTTAGCTGACCTGGGTAAGTCCAATGAACTGGAGAGTAGGACTTGCATCTCTGCTGAGACTCAGGGCCCAGTTGGCATATATGATCAGTCTAGAGATTCATGTCTCCTGAGTATATAGCAAACTCAGCACCAACCACAGGTTCAGTAAAAGTGACAGAAGACACAAGTGTGGAGAGGTCACATCTGAGTCTGACTCCATCACACTCAGGGACACAAATTCCAAAGTAGGACCCAATGACAGAAACTGAACTCCACAACCATCAGCCATGACCATAGAACCTGTGTCTCCATAGCCCTTGGGAGAACAAGTTAATTGTCTCTTATTTTAAAGATACATAGATCACAAAAAGTGATACATTAAAAAATACAAGAATGCCTTATTCACCACACTACATTAGCCCACTCATCCCACATTAACAACCTCTTTCAACATTGTGGAACATTCAGTGGACATATTTTGGAGATCTGCTACACCACACAGACTATAGTCTACATTGTAGTTTACACTCACCCCCAGTGCATTCATGGGTTATGGCAGGATATATAATGTCCTGCATCTGTCTCTATAATATCATTCAGGACAACTCCAAATCCCAAAAATGTCCCCACATCACACTTCTTTTTCCCTCTCCTGCCCTCAGCAAATCCTGTGACTGCTGTCTCCACATCGATGATACAATTTCTTGATTGCTAGAGTCACAATAGTACTATAGTAGAATAACAGTAAGTCCACACTAATATATATTTTATTCCTTCATCCTGAAGAAACAGTGATTGTGTTGTCCACTTCACCTCTAACTCAAGAGGGGGCTTAGATCCCAAATGTTTAATGGGTGTGATTCATTTACCAGAAGTTGTAGACATTCTCGGCTCCCTAGTGTTGTGGTGGAACATCTTAACCTCCATGTTAGCAGAACTCAGTAAGTCCAATGAACCAGATTTAGTGTTGCAAATCTGCTGAGGCTAAGGGCCCAGATGGCACATGGCCAGTCCAAAGATTAAAGTCTCCTCTGTATACAGCAATCCCAGCACCAACCACAGGTTCAGTAAAAGTGACAGAAGAGGAATGTGCAGAAAGGTCACATCTGAGTCCAAATTCATCACACTCAGGAGCACAAACTCCAGAGTAGGGCCCACTGGCAAATCCCTGAACTCCAGAGTCATCTGCCATGATTATAGAACCTGTGTGTCTCTGTAGCCCTCAGGAGCACCAATACCTGGAGTTATATCTACTCCCTGGTGATTGGAAAGAATCTAAAGTGTTTAGTTTTGAAATCTTGACAATATACCTGTTGAGTTTCCTGCTCTATGGGGTAGCTTTTCACTACAGCCAATAGGAATTAAATGATTACAATTAGTCCTATGACAGAGAAACATGTGTTTAGTTTAGTTCAGTTTCTTAGTAATTCAAATTTATTACCCAGGACAATGCAAAACAAAACAATACAACCAGTTTGAAGATAATGGAAGCTTCATACCCTGTAAATCATACACTTAACAAATGGTCCTATAACCCCACTTGTACATATTTATTCAAGTGAACATAAATTATTTCCAAAAAAAATCCTGTCCCCAAATATTTAAGCAGCTTTGGTTTTGGTCACCAAGAACTGGAAATTATAAAGAAGGTCATTAATCAGTGAAAATAATGGGTGGGCATAGGAGAAAAGTCAGACACTTTAGTGCAAATAATAATGGATCTGGGGAAGCGGACTTGACCCAGTGGATAGGGCATCTGTCTACCACATGGGAGGTCCATGGTTCAAACCCCGGTCCTCCTTTACCCATGTGGAACTGACCCACACACAGTGCTGATGCGTGCAAGGAGTGCTGTGCCATGCAGCAGTGCCCCCCACAAAGGGGAGCCTCATGCCCAAGGAGTGGGCCATGTAAGGAGAGCTGCCCAATGTGAAAGAAAGTGCAGCCTGCCCAAGAATGATGCCTCACACGGAAAGCTGACACAGCAAGGTGATGCAACACAAAGAAACAAAGGTCCCATGCCACTGAAAACAACAGAAGCGGACAAAAAAACACACAGAGAATGGACACAGAGAACAGACAACTGGGGCAGGAGGGAAGGGGAGAGAAATAAATAAAATAAATTTAAAAATAAATAAATAATAATGGGTCTGCGTGTCCCATCACATCACAGAAAAAAAAAAAAAGACAGAATGAGAGATACTTGGTATTTAACATGAAACTCTCTGTGTCCCTCTTGTATTTATACACAAAAGTAGGGAGAGATGCCTCTCCAGAGCTGACAGGTAGCCAAGACAGATGCCATCAGGCAAACAATTCACCAGGCCAGGTTTTACTTAAAAAGATGGACATGATGCAATTCCCTGGCAGCCTGGATCAACCAAGACTCTTACTACCAGCAATGTTGTGTCCATGTAACCTATCTGCACAAGAGAGGGTCTCACAACATTCACAAATAAGGCTCAGGCAGCCACCCTACAGAGGCCCACACAGCCCCTTTCTTGAAGAGTCCCAGTCCCTCTTACTACATTAAAAAGCCAATTCCATGCTCCTCCAGGAAATTTCAGAATAGAAGAATTCCTATCCAACAGCAGCACCTGGTGGTGGCTTTTTGCTCTTACTTTCAGAGCTGTAGCTATTTTTATTTTTCCTTTTTATTTGAGTTTTTTTATTTAAATGTTTAATTGTACTTTTTGAAGATACATAGATCACAAAATTGTTAAATTACACAAAAGAAGAGGTTCCCATATACCCCATACCCCACACCCCCTCCCACATAGCGACATCTTTCATCATTGTGGCACATTCATTTCATTTGGTGAATTCATTTTGGAGCACTACTGCACCTCTTGCATAAGAGTTTACATTGTAGTTTACACTCTCCCACAATACCTTCAGTGGGATATGGCAGGATATATAATGTCCAACATCTGTCCCTGCAATACCATTTATGACAACTCCAAGTCCCAAAAACGACCCCACATCACATCTCTTCTTCCCTCTCTCTACTCTCAGCAGCTACCATGACCACTTTCTGCATATCAGTGCTACAATTTCTTCCATTACTAATCACAATAGATCCATAGTAGAATATCAGTAAGTGCACTCTAATCCATACTCTATGCCTCCATCCTGTGGACCCTGAGATGGTTATGTCCACTCTACCTTTATATAGAAAGGGGCTTAGATTCCACATGGATGATGGGTGCAATTCTCCTGCTTGCAGTTGTAGGCATTCTTGGCTCCCTGGTGTCATGACTAACCTTCTTTGCCTCCCTGTTAGCTGGCTGGGGTAAGTTTAATAAACCAGAGGGTAGGAGTTGCAAGTCTGTTGAAGCTCAGGGTCAGGTTGTCACATGGACAGTCCAGAGATTCAGGTTTCCTGAGTATACACCAACCCCAGTGCCAACCACATGTCTGGGAAAAGTAACAGAAGAGGCATGTGTAGAAAGGTCACATCTGAGTCAAACTCCATCACATTCAGAAACACAAACTCCAAAGTAGGGCCAACTGACATGGCACTGAACTCCAGAGCCATCTGTCATGACCATAGAAACTGTGGGTCTCTGTAGTCCTCAGGAGAACCAGTACCTGGGGTTGTATCTACTTTGTCTGTCTCAGGGATCCTGCTGAGGTGTGCATAAGCGTGACCCCTGTGATGACCTCCCAACTCTTTTTTGGAGACTCATAACCATGTAAACTCATTTGTCCTTTCCATTTTCCCTTTTTATTCAAGGTCAAAAAGCAGTTTTTTAACACCTGATATTACATGTAGGCTGAGATATTCTGCTGGTCTGAGTTGACCCTTTTATTCAAGGTCTTTTTCTAGTTACATCATCAGCTGATACTTGGTAGTAGTTCCTCAGTGCCAGGGAGGTTCATTCCCAGGAGTCATGTCCCATGCTGGGGGGGAAGGTAATACATTTACATGTCAAGTTTGGCTTAGAGAGTGGCCACATTGAAGCAACATGGAGGCTCTTGGGAGGTAACTCTTAGGCACCCTGCAGCTCTAGGCCTTGTTCATATTTCAGGCGCACAGGCTCATAAGCATAGTCATCAGTATCAAGGGCGCATTGTTGGACCATCATTCTTTATTGGTCTTTGCCATTGCACTTGGGGGATTGTTCCTGTAAAATTGGGGAATGTGATACAGCGCCCCTGACTAGGAACTCAGTGCTCCCTCAGCTTACGGTTTTAACTCTAACCACTATGAAAATATCCAAACACTTTTATGTACCCTGTATACATGCCCTGAAGAACTCACTCCCAACCATGTGCCCTCTATCAACAACACCCCACACCAGTGTTCCTCCCCTGCCATAGATGAACCTCTCTGTGGTCCAAAACTTCCTAAAAATGAAGCCTAATATATTGCCAGGTTCCATTAATAGTAAAATGGAATATAGTGATGGGTTTAAAGGTTAGATATAGAATACATACTAATTTAGGAAAATAAATAAAATGAAAATAAATTGGGGTATCAAAAAATGAAAAAGGTTTGTTTTGACGTTTTGCCTTTCATGCTGTCTATGTACAGTGACAAAGCAATTTATTCCATTTCTTCCTCAGTGTCTACATCCTTTCTTTCTCTTTTTATTTCTAATTATTAAGTTAGGACAGAATAGCATGTACATTAGTTTTCGGAACTAAGCAAGGTACACAATTGACTAACTGCTAAGTGCTTTCTATCACTTACTCTAAAACCTAAACAGAACACTATTCTTCACTTAGAGAGAAACCCAACCAGATCTCTAACCCTAAACCTAACCTAATCCCTGTGTTCAATATTTGCTAATTCTTTAAGCTTAGTTTTATGACAAAGGTACATATGCTTTACTGTTCTGAACTTAGCAGCATATACACTTTGTTGCCTGCTATGTGCTTTCACTTACAGTGAAAGTTAAGCCTATCCCTAACACTAACTTTAGCACTCACCTTAAGCCTATATCTATCCCTAACCCTGTCCCAAACCCCAAGTCTCACCTTAACCCTTAACATAGCAGTAACACAAAAGTCTATATTAGCTCACTCTTTAAACTTAGTTCTGTGCTCAAATAATATGTGTACTATGCAGTACACACACTTCTTTGCCATCTATGTGCTTTTATTCACTTACACAACATGTGTATATATGAGTGAGCTACTACAATGACATGTAAAAAGTTAGCTTATTCAATATGGTTGCAGTAAACATATCTCATTGACAGCAATGGATTATCTCTTAGAATTAATGAGGCATGATGCTTGCATCTCATCCACATTCAAAAGTAATGTGTTTTAACATTGTCCATTTTGCAATACACAGGTTTTTTGTCTGCTATGTGTAGGCTCTTAACTACCCTTATAATGAACTCACTCTTTAAACTTAGTGCTGGAACAGAATAGCATGTGGATTCATTTTGTGAACTAAGACACATACACATTTGATTAACTGCTCAGTGCTATCACTTACACCAACACCTAAACAGAACCCTATTCTTCACTTAGAGTGAAAACTAAATAGAACTATAACCCTAAGCCTAACCCAATCCCTGTGGTCAATATTAGCTCACTCTTTAAACTTACTTCTATTACAAAGGTACATAGGCTTTACTATTGTGAATTAAGCTGCATATATACTTCATTGTCTGCTTTGTGCATTTTTTCACTTAGTGAAAGCTAATCCTATCCCTAAAACTAACCCTTTCACCCTAATGCTATTCCTATCCCTAACACTATCCCTCGCCCTGTCTAACCCTAACATAACACTAACCCAAAAGTCTATATTAGCTCACTGTTTACTACTGTGAACTAAACAGCATATACACTTATTTCACTGCTTTGTGCTTCCTTTCATTTACAGTGAAAGCTAAGCTGATCCCTAACACAATCCCTAACTCTAACCCTAAACCTAACATTAACCCTATCCCTATCCCTAAACCTGTCCCTAACCCTAAGTTTAACCATAACAAAACACTAACCCAAAAGTCTATTTTAACTCACTCTTTTAACATGGTTCTATGACAAAGGTACATATGCTTTACTATTGTGAACTAAGCAGCATATACACTTCGTTGTCTGCTTTGTGATTTCTTGCTTAGTGAAAGCTATGCCTATACCTAACACTAAACCTCACTCTCACCCTAACTCTATCCCTATACCAACCCTGTCCCTAACCCTAAGTCTAACCTTAACATAACATTAATTGAAAGGACAATATTAGCTCACTCATTAAATTTAGTTCTATGACAGAGGTACATATTCTTTACTAATATGAACTAAGCAGCATATACACTTATTTGCCTGCTATGTGCTTTCTTTCACTTACACTGAAATCTAAATTTATTCCTAATTGTAAACCTAACTAAAACCCTAACCATATCCCTATCTCTAACCCTATCCCTAACCCTAAGTCTAACCCTAACATAACATTAACCCTAAAGCCTATATTAGCTCACTCCTTATACTTAGATCTGTGGCAGATGTACTTATGCTTTACTATTGTTAACTAAGCAGCATATACATTACATTGCCTATGTGCTTTCTTCCACTTACAGTGAAAGCTGAGCCTATCCCTAACACTAACCCTAACACTAATCCTAACCTTATCCCTAATCCTCACCCTGTCCCTAACCCTAAGTCTAACCCTAACATAACACTAACCCAAAAGTCAATATTAGATCACACATTAAACTTATTTCTATGAACGAGTAACATGTGTTTTACCTTTGAGAATTAGGCAGTGCACACACTTCATTGAAGTCTATATGCTCTTTTTCACTTACTCAACATGTTTATATACGATTGAACTACCACAATGTCATCAAAGAAATTAACTTACTTTCAATATGGATGCAGGAAACATGTCTCATTGACTGCAATGGGTTTTCTCTTAGAAGCAATGACACATGATGCTTGCATCTTGTCCACATTCAAGAGTCACGTGTTTTAACATTGTCCTTTTTGCAATACACAGGTTTTTTTGTCTGCTATATGTAGTCCCTTAAGTACACTCATAATGAACTCACTCTTTAACCTTAGTGCTAGGACAGAATAACATGTGCATTAGTTTTGAAAACTAAGCAAGACACACATTTGTTTACCTGCTAAGTGTTTTCTATCTTTTACATTAAAACCTGTACTGAAACCTATCCTTTACCAAGAGTAAAATCCAACTGGATCTCTAACCCTAAGCCTAACCCAATACCTGTGGTCAATATTAGCTCACTCTTTAAACTTAGTTCTATGACAAAGGTACATATGCTTTACTAATGTGAACTAAGTAGCATATACACTTCATTGCCAGCTTTGTGCATTTTTTTCAATTACTGAAAGCTAAGCCTATCTTTAAAACTAACCCTAACTCTAACCCAAACCCTATCCCATCCTTAATACTGTCCCTAACCTGAAGTCTAACCCTAACATAACACTAACCCAAAAGTCAATATTAGCTCACTCTTTAAACTTAGTTCTATGCTCAAGTAAATTGGGCTTTACTTTTGAGAACTTCTTTACCATCTATATGCTTTTCCTCACTTACACAACTTGTGTATATATGACTGAGCTACCACAGTGAGACATAAGTAATCAACTTACTTTCCATAGGAATGCAGGAAACATACCTTATTTAGAGCACAGTGTTTTTTCTTAGAAGCAATAAAGTACCATGCTTGCATCTCGTCCATGATTCAAAAGTAATGTTTTTTCCTTTTGAATACTTTTCTTTTTTTAAATTTTTCTTGATTTTTTTAATATTACATTAAAAAAATATGAGGTCCCCATGTACACCCTACCTCCCTCCCCCACTTCTCCCCCCATAACAACAACCTTCTCCATCATCATGACATATTCATTGCATTTGGTGAATACGTCTCTGAGCACCACTGCACCTCATGGTCAATGGTCCACATCACAGCCCACACTATCTCACAGTCCACCCAGTGGGCCATGGGAGGACATACAATGACTGTTAACTGTCCCTGTAGCACCACCCAGGACAACTCCAAGTCCCAAAAATGCCCCCACATCTCATCTCTTCCTCCCACTCCCTACCCCAGCAGCCACCATGGCCATTTTCTCCACACCAATGCAACAATTTCTTCGATTACTTATCACAATAGTTCATGAATAGAATATCAGTAAGTCCACTCTATTCCATACTCTATTCCTCCATCCTGTGGACTTTGGAATGGTTGTGTCCACTCCACATCTATATCAAGAGGGGGCTTAGATTCCACAGTAATGTTTTAGTGTTGTTCTTTTCATAACACACGGGTTTTATTTGCCTGCTATGTTTAGACTCTTAACTACACTTTAAAATTAGTGCTAGGGAAGAATAGCATGTGCACTAGTTTTATGAATTAAGCAACATACATATTTGATTAACTACTTAGGGCTTTCTATAACTTACAGGAAATCCTAAACAGAAGCCTATTCTTCACATAGAGAGAAACTGAACCAGACCTCAAACCCTGAGCCTAACCCAATCCATGTGGTCAATATAATGTCATTCTTTAAGCTTAGTTCTATGACAATGTTATGTATGCTTTACTACTGTTAACAAGGCAGTACATACACTTATTTGCATGCTATGTGCTTTCCTTCACATACAGTGAAAACTAAGCCTATCCCAAAAACTAACCCTGGCTCTAACCCTAACCCTATACCAATTTCTAACCCTCCCTAACCCTATGCCTAACCCTAACATAACATTAACCCAACTGTCTATATTAGCTTAGTTTAAACTTGATTCTATGACAGAGTTACATATGCTTTACTATTGTGAACTCAGCAGCATATATACACATCGTTGCCTGCTATGTGCTTTCTTTGACTCATAGTGAAAGGTAAGAATATCCTTACTACTAACCCTAACTCTAACCCAAACCCTAGCCCTATCCTTAACCCTGCCCCTAACTTTAAGTCTAACCCTAATATAACACTAACCCAAAAGTCAATATTAGCTCACTATTTAAACTTAGTTCTATGCGCGAGTCATTTGTGTATTACTTTTGAGAACTATACACTTCTTTGCCATCTATGTGCTTTTTCTCACTTACACAACTTGTGTATATATGACTGAGGTACCACAATGACATGTACAAAATTTCCTTATTTCAATATGAATGTAGGAAACATGTCTCATTGACAGCAATGGGTTATCTCTTGGGCAATGAGACACGATGCTCGCATCTCATCCACATTCAAAAGTAATGTGTTTTAACACTGTCCTTTTCATAGTACACGGATTTTATTGCCTGATATGTGTAGGCTCTTAACTATGCTCATAATTAACTCACTCTTTAAACTTAGACCTAGGACATAGTAGCATGGGTGTTAATTTTGCAAACAAAGTAATGTACATGCATTAACTGCTAAGGGCTTTCTGTCACTTACACTAAAAGCTAAACTGAGGCCTATTTTCACTTAGAGAGAAACCTAACTGGATTTCTAATCCTAAGCCTAACCCAATCCCTGTAGTCAATATTAGAACATTCTTTGTACTTAGTTCTAAGACAAAGGTACATGTGATTTACTACCGTGAAGTAAGCAACATATACACTTATTTGCCTTATATGTGCTTTCTTTCACTTACAGTGAAAGCCAAGGCTATCCCTAAAACTAAACCTAGCTCTAATCCTATTCCTATCCCTAATGCTGTCCCTAACCCTAAGTCTAAACGTAACATAACATTAACCCAATAGTCTTATTAGCTCACTCTTATACTTAGTTCTATACACAGGTACATGTACTTTACTACTGTGAATTAAGCAGCATAGACACTTCATTGCCTGCTATGTGCTTTCTTTCACTTATACTGAATGGTAAGCATACCCTAACTCTAACCCTAACACTATCCCTATCCCTAACCTAATATCTAACCCTAACATAACATTAACCAAAACGTCAATATAAGCTCACTCTATAAATTTAGTTTTATACTCAAGTCACGTGTACTTTCATTTTGATACCTATGTACTACTCACAGTGCTATACCTTCTATGTACTTTTTCTCACTTACACAACTTGTACATATAAGATTGAGTTACCACAATGAGATGTAAGAAATTAACTTACTTTCAATAGGAATGCAAGGAACATGTTTAATTGACAGAAATAGGTTTTCCAATAGAAGGAATGTGGCATGAAGCTTGCATCACATCCACATTAAAAAGTAATGAGTTATAATATTGTCCTGTTTGTAATACAAGGGTTTTACTGCCAGCTATGTGTAGGCTTATTAAGTACACTCACAGAAAGCTCACACTTTAAACTTAGTGCTAGGACAAAATAGCATGTGCATTAGTTTTGTGAACTAAGATACATACACATTTCATTAACAGATAAGGGCTTTCTATCACTTGCAGTAAAACTTAGAGAAGCCTATTCTTCACATAGAGAGAAACCTGACCAGAACAAAAACACTAAGCCTAGTGCAAACCATGTGGTCAATATTAGCTCACACTTTAAGCTTAGTTCTATGACAATGTACATATGCTTTACTTCTGTGAAATAAATGGGATATGCACAGATTTGCCTGCTATGTGCTTTCTTTCACTTACAGTGCCAGCTAACCCTATCCGTAAAACTATCCCTAAGCATATACATATCCACATCACTGTCCCTAACCCATACCTAAGCACAGTATAACACAAACCCAAAAGTTAATGATAGCTCAGTCATTAAGCTTAGTTCTATGCTCAAGTTACATATGACTTACTTTTGAGAACCATGCAGTACTCACACTTCTTTGCCATCTATGTGCATTTACTCACTTACAAAACTTGTGTATATATGACTGAGATACCAGAATGAGTTGTAAGTAATTAACTTATTTTCAATAGGAGTGCAGGAAACATGTCTCATTGACAGCAATGTGTCTTCCCTTTGAAGCAATCTGGAATGGTACTTGAACATCGTCCACATTGAATGTAAAGTGTTTTCACATTGTCTTTTTGTAACACAAGGGTTTTTTTTTTTTTTTGCCTGCTAGGTGTAGGATCTTAACTAAAATTCTATTGAACTCACTCTTAAACCTAAGTTCTAGGACTGAGTTGCAAGGGCATTACTTTTGGGAACTAAGCATGGTACACATTTGGTTAACTGCTAAGGATTTTCTCTCACTTACACTGACACCTAAAACGAAGTCCATTCTTCATCTAGAGAGAAACCTAACTGAATCTGGACCCTAAGCCTAACCCAAATCCCGGGGCAGTATTAGCTTGTTCTTTAATCTTAGTTGTTTGAGAATGGTACATATGCTTTACTTCTGTGAACTAAGCAGCATGTAGAGAGATTTCCCTGCTATGTGCTTTCTTTCACTTATACTGCCAGTTAAGCCTATCACTAAAACTAACCCTATCTCTATCTCTAAGCATACCCATATACATATTGCTGCCCCTAGCCCATATCTAAACCTAGCATAACATAAAATCAAAAGTCAACATTAGCACTCTCCTTAAACTTAGTTCTATGCTTGAGTAACTTGTGCTTTACTTTTGACAACTATGCAGTACACACACTACTTTGCTGTCTATGGGCTTTTCCTCAATTACACAACTTGTGTATATATGACTGAGATACCAGAATGAGTTGTAAGTAATTAACTTAATTTCAGTAGGAATGGAGGAAACATGTCTCATTGACAGCAATGTGTTTTCTCTTTGAAGCAATCTGGCACAATACTTGAAATTCATCTACATTGAAATGTAATATTTTCACATTGTCCTTTTCATAACATGTGGGTTTTTTTGCCTGATATGTATAGGCTCTTGACTGTAATCCTATTGAACTCACTCTTCAAATTTAGTGCTAGGACTGAATGACAAGGGCATTAGTTTTGGAAACTAATCAAGGTACACCTTTGGTGTACCTTGGTGCCAAGGGTTTTCTATCACTTACACTGACACCTAAACAGAAGACTATACCTCACCTGGAGAGAAACCTAATCAGAGAGAATGCTAACAGGATCAGGCCCCTAATCCTAACCCAAGTCCTGTGGCAATATTAGCTGGCTCTTTAATCTTAGTTGTATGACAACGGTACATATGCGTCCTTCTGTGAACTAAGCAGTATATGCAGAGATTTCCCTGCTATGTGCTTTCTTAAACTTATAATGCCAGCTAAGCCTATCTCTAAAACTAACCCTATCTCTATCCCTAAACATATCCATATCCATATCCATATCACTGCCCCTAGCCCATACCAAAGCCTAGCATAATATGAACTCAAAAGTCAACCTCACTTAATGATATCTATTCATGAACTATTGTGGTTAATAATTGAGAAAATGTGGCATTGATGTGGAAAATGTAGTCATGGTGGGTGCTGGGTGTGGGGAAGGGGAGGAAGAGAAGAGATGTGGAGACATTATCAGGACTTGGAGTTGTCCTGGGTGGTGCCCCAGGGACAAATGCCAGATGTTGTATGTCCTCCCATGGCCCACTGGATGGAACATGGGAAAGTGTGGGCTATGGTGTGGAACACAGGACATGGGGTGCAGCAATACCCTGAGATGTACTCACCAGATGCAATGGATGTGACATGATGATGGGGGAGAGTGTTATTGGGGGGGGGGAGTGGTGGGGTGAGGGCAGTGGGGGCGAATGGGGACCTCATATTTTTTTAATGTAATATCTTTTTAAAAAATGAATAAATTGAGTAGAATTTGGAAAAAATAAAAATTAAAAAAATTAAAAAATAAAAAAGTCAATCTCAGCTCACACTTTTATCTTAGTTCTAAGCTTGAGTAACTTGTGCTTTACTTTTGAGAACTAGGCAGCACACAGATTTCTTTGCTGTCTATGGGCTTTTCCTCACTTATGCAACTTGTGTATATATGACTGAGATACCAGAATGAGTTGTAAGTAATTAACTTGCTTTCAGTAGGAATGCACTAAACATGTCTCATTGGCAGCAATGCGTTTACACTTTGAAGCAATCTCTCACGGTATTTGAACCTGGTCCACGTTGAAATGTAATGTGTTTTCACAATGTCCTTTCCACAATACATGGGGTTTTTTTGCTTGCTATGTGTAGGCTCTTAACTGCAACCCTACTGAATGCACTCTTCAAATTTCATGCTAGGACGAAATCGCAAGGGTATTAGTATTGGGAACCAATCAAGGTACACTTTTTTAACTGCTAAAGGTTTGGGTTTTTTTTTAAAGATTTATTTATTTATTTATTTCTCTCCCCACCCATCTGTTCTCTGTGTCTAGTTGCTGCATCTTTCTTATTTTGTCTGCTTCTGTTGTTGTTAGCAGGATGGGAATCTGTGTTTCTTTTTGCTGCATCATCTTGTTATGTCAGCTCTCCTTGTAGGCAGCACCATTCTTGAGCAGGCTACACTTTCTTTCACATTGGCTGGCTCTCCTTATGGGGTGCACTCCCCGTGTGTGAGGCTCCCCTACACAGGGACATCCCTGCATGACATGGTACTCCTTGCACGTATCAGCACTGTGCATGGGCCAGCTTCACACGGGTCAAGGAGGCCCAGGGTTTGAACCGCAGACCTCCCATGTGGTAGATGGATGCCCTAATCACTGGGCCAATTCCACTTCTCAGGTTTCTTTTTTAAAGATTTATTTTTTAAATTTATTTCTCTCCCCTCCCCCCTGCCCCAGTTGTCTGTTCTCTAGGTCCATTTGCTGCATGTTCTTCTTTTGTCTGCTTCTGTTGTTGTCAGCAGCATGGGAATCTTGTGTCTCTTTTTTTTGTTGCATCATCTTGCTGCATCAGCTCTCAGTGTGTGCAGCACCATTCCTGGGCAGGCTGAACTTTCTTTCATGCTGGGCGGCTCTCCTTATGGGGTGCACTTCTTGTGCATGGGGCTCCCCTATGTGGGGGCACCCCTGCGTGGCATGGCACTCTTTGCATGCATCAGCACGGCATGTGGGCCAGCTCCATATGGATCAAGGAGGCCTGGGGTTTGAACTGCAGGCCTCCCATGTAGTAGACAGATGCCCTATCCACTGGGCCAAGTCCACTTCCCTGCTAAGGGTTTTCTATCACTTCCACTGACACCTAAACAGAAGACTATTTTTCACCTAGAGAGAAACCTAATCAGATGTGGATGCTAAGCCTAACCAAAGGTCCTGGGGCAATATTAGCTGGATCTCTTATCTTAGTTGTATGACAGTGGTACATATGCTTTCCTTCTTTGAACAAAGCAGTGTATGCCGAGATTTCCCTGCTATGTGCATTCTTTCACTTATAGTGCCAGCTAAACTGATCCCTAAAACTGACCCTATGACTATCCCTTAGCATATCCATATCCATATCCATATTCCTGCCACTAACTTATAACTAAGCCTATCATAACATGAACTCAATAGTCAATCTTAGCTCACTCTTTAAACTTGGTTCAATCCTTGAATAACTTGTGCTTTACTTTTGTGAACAATGCAGCACACAGACTTCTTTACCTTGTATGGGCTTTCCCACACTTACACAGCTTGTGTATGTATATATGACTGAGGTACCAGAATGAGTTGTAAGTGATTAACTTACTTTCAATAAGAATGCAGGAAACATGTCTCATTGACAGCAATGCATTTTCCCTTTGAAGCAATCTGACATGATACTTGAACATCGTCCCCATTGAAATATAATGTGTTTTCACCTGGTCCTTTTCATAATACATGGGTTTTTTGCCTGCTCTGTGTAGGTTCTTAATGGCAATCTTATTGAACTCTCCCTTCCAAATTAGTGCTAGGATCAAATCGCTGGGAATCAGGTTCAGGAACTAAGCTAGGTACACATGTAGTTAACCACTAAGGATTTTATATCACTTACACTGACACTAACAGAAGCCTACTGTGCACCTAGAAAGAAACCAAACAGGATCTAGACACTAAGCCTAACCCACGTACAGGGGCAATATTAGCTTGCTCTTTAATCTTAGTTCTATGATGATGGTACATAAGCCTTACTTCTGTGAACTATGCAACATATGCAGAGAATTCCCTGCTATGTGCTTTCATTCAATTATAATGCCAGCTAAGCCTAGCCCTACCATTAATCCAAACTATACCCCTAAACATATCCATATCCATATCCCTGACCTTAGCACAACAGGAACTCAAAATCGGTCTTACCTCACTCTCTAAACTTAGTTCTTTGCTTGAGTAATTTGTGCTTTACTTTCCAGAACTATGCAGTACACACACTTCTTTGCCATCTATGGGCTTTTCCTCACTTACACAACTTGTGTATATATGACTGAGATACCAGAATGAGATGTAATTAACTTACTTTCAGTAGGAATGAAGGAAACATGCCTCATTGACAGCAATGTGTTTTCTCTTTGAAGCAATCTGACACAATACTTGAAATTCATCTACATTGAAATGTAATGTGTTTTCACATTGTCTTTTTTGGAGTACATGAGATTTTTTGCCTGATACATGTAGGCTCTTAACTACAATCATAGTAAACTCACACTTCAAACTTAGTGCTAGGACTGAATTGCTAGGGCATTAGGTTCAGGAACGAAGGAATGTACACATTTGGTTAACTGCTAAGAGTATTCTATCACTTACACTGACACTTAAGCAGAAGCCTAATCTGCATCTAGAAAGAAACCTAGCTGGATTTAAACCCTAAGCCTAACACACATCCTGGGACAATACTAGCTCACTCTTTTATCTTAGTTCTATGACAGTAATATATATGCTTTATTTCTGTGAACTAAGAAGCATATGCAGAGATTTCCCTTCTATGTCCTTTCTTTCAATTATACTGCCAACTAAGCCTAGCCCTATGATTAACCCAGTCTATACTCCTAAGCATATCCACATCCATATTCCTGACACTAGCATGACACGAACTCAAAATCATGCTTACCATACTCTTTAAACTTAGTTCTATGATCTAATAACTTGTGTTTCCTTTTCAGAACTATACAGTAATCACTTCTTTGCCATCAATGGGCTTTTTCTCACTTACAGAATTTGTGTATATATGACTGAGATACCAGAATGAGAAGTAAGTAATTGACTGGCTTTCAATAAGAATGTAGTAAAGAGGTCTCATTAACAGCAATGCGATTTCTCTGTAAAGCAACCAGGCATGATACTGGAACCTCATCCACATTGAAATGTAATGTGTGTTAACATTGTCCTTTAGGTAGTACATGGGATTTTGCCTGCTATGTATAAGCTCTTACCAACAATCATACTGAATTCACTCTTCAAACTTAGTGCTATGACCAAATTGCAAGGGCCAAATTTTGGGAACTAAGCAAGGTACACATTTGGTAAACTGATAAGGGTTTTCCATCACTTACACTGACACCTAAGCAGAAGCCTATTCTTTTTTTTTTTTTTTTTTTAAGATTTATTTATTTATTTAATTTCCCCCCCTCCCCTTGGTTGTCTGTTCTTGGTGTCTGTTTGCTGCGTCTTGTTTCTTTGTCCGCTTCTGTTGTCATCAGCGGCACGGGAAGTGTGGGCGGCGCCATTCCTGGGCAGGCTGCTCTCTCTTTTCACTCTGGGCGGCTCTCCTCTCGGGCGCACTCCTTGCGCGTGGGGCTCCCCTAAGCGGGGGACACCCTTGCGTGGCACGGCACTCCTTGCGCGCATCAGCGCTGCGCATGGCCAGCTCCACACGGGTCAAGGAGGCCCGGGGTTTGAACCGCGGACCTCCCATATGGTAGACGAATGCCCTAACCACTGGGCCAAAGTCCGTTTCCCAAGAAGCCTATTCTTAATCCAGAGAGAGAACTGTATATAGAACCTAAGCTTCACTCAAGACCTGGGGGGAATATTAACTTGCTATTTAATCTTAGTTGTATGACCATGGCACATATGCTTTACTTCTGTGAACTAAGCAACATATATAGAGATTTCCTTGCTATGTGCTTTCATACACTTGTAGTACCAGCTATACCTATCACTAAAATTAACCCTATCTTAATAACCAAGTATTTCCATATCCATATCCCTATCACTGTACCATATCTAAGCCTAGCATAACATGAATTCCAAAATTAATCTTCCTCACACAGAGAGACAACAGTATCTGGACCCTAAACTCCCCAAGACCTGGGGAAATATTAGTTTACTCTTTAATCTTAGTTGAATGACCATGGCACATGTGCTCTACTTCTAAGAACTAAACAGCTTGGGCAGAGATTTCCCTGCTATGTACTTTCATTCACTTTTCATGACAGCTAGGCTTATCTCTAAAAGTGACAGTATCTATATCACCAAGCATATCCATATCCTTATCCTGGGCCCCATCCCATATCTAAGCCTAGAATGACCCGAACTCCAAAATTAATCCTGGCTCACTCTATAAATTTGGTTCTATGATTGACTAATTTGTGATTTACTTTTGATAACTATGAAGAAAACACACTTCTTTGCTGTCTATGGGCTTTTCCTGATTTTCACAACGTCTCTATATATGGCTGATATACCAGAATGAGATGAAAGTAAGTAAATTACTTTCAACAGGAATGCAGCACTCCTTGTCAGCAATGCATTTTCTCCTTATAGCAATCAAGTACTCTACTGGATCCTCATCCCCATGGAAATGTAATGTGTTTCAACATTGTTCTTTCATAGCACAAGGGATTTTTTTCCTGTTCCCTGTGGGCTCTTAACTACAGTCATACTGATCTCACTATTCCAAAATATTATTAGGACTGATGCACTAGTGCATTCGTTTCAGAAACTAAGCTAGGTATACATTTGATTAACTGCTAAGGGATTTCCATCAATTACACTGATACCTAAACAGAAGCCTATTATTCACCAAGAGAGAATACTGTATCTAGAATGAAAGCCTCAACCAAAACATGAGACAATATTGGCTTTCTCTTTAATCCTAGTTGTATGATCATGGGACATATGCTTTACTTCTGCAAACTAAGCAACGTGTGAAGAGATTTCCCTGCTATATGCTTTCATTCACTTTTAGAACTAGCAATGCCTATCCCTAAAACTAACCCTATCTCTATTCCCAAGTATAGCCTTATTCACATCTGTGATGCTGTACCCTATTTAAACCAAAAATAATACAAAATCCCAAGTCAATCTTCCTCACTCAGGGAGACAATAGTAAGTAAGTGCACCCTAACCACACCCAAGAACTTGGGCAGTATTAGCATATAATTTAAACTTAGTTGCACTCTTGAAATGTAGGGAGCCCTGAGTACTGTCTCCATGGGTGAGGAAGATTGACTAGGTAGTTCTTGTTAGGCTAGGTTTAGATAGGGAAAAGCAGCAGGGATATGGATAAGGCTATACTTAGGGAAAAAGATAGGGTTACTTTTAGAAATAGGCCTAGCTGGCACTAACAGTGAAAGAAAGCTCATAGCAGAAATCTCTCTGCCTATGCTGCTTAGTTCATGGAAGTAAAGCACATGAGGCATGGTCATTCAACTAAATGAAAAGAGTAATCTGCTACTGCCCCAGGTATTGGGTGCAGTTAGGGTGCTCTTAATATTGTCAACTAGGTAAGGAAGATGGAATTTGGAGTTCGTGTTATGCTAGGTTTTGATAGGGTACAGCAGCAGGAATATGGATAAGGCTATACTTGGGGATAGAGATAGGGTTAATTTTAGGGATAGGCAAAGCTGACACTAAAGTGAATGAAAGCAGATAGCAGGAAAATATCTGCAAACCTCGCTAGTTCACAAAAGTAAAGCACATGTGCCACGTTCATCAAATAGTTTTAAAGAGTAAGCTGCTATTGCCCAAAGTCATACTTGGGAATAGAGATAGGGCTGATTTTAGGGATAGGCTAACCTGGCACTAAAAGTGAATGAAAGCAAATAGCAGGAAAATCTCTGCACAACTTGTTTAGGTCACAGAAGTAAAGCACATGTGCCATGGTCATTCAATTAAGTTTAAAGAGTAAACTGCTACTGCCACAGGTCATATTTGGTAACAGAGATAGGGCTAGTTTTAGGGATACACTAAGCTGGCACTAAAAGTAAATGAAAGAAGATAGCAGGGAAATCTCGGCACACCTTGCTTAGTTGACAGAAGTAAAGCACATGTGCCATGTTCATTAATACAATTTTAAAGAATGAACTGCTACTGCCCCAGGTCATACTTGGGAATAGAGATAGGGCTAGTTTTATGGATAGGCAAAGCTGGCCCTAAAATGAATGAAGCAGATAGCAGGGAAATCTCTGCAAAACTTGCTTAGTTCACAGAAGTAAAGCATATGTGCCTTGTTCATTGAATAGTTTTAAAGAGTAAGAGGCTACTGCTCCAGGTCATAATTGGTAACAGAGGATAGGGCTAGATTTAGGGATAGGCTAATCTGGCACTGAAAGTGAATGAAAGCAGATAGCAGGGAAATCTCTGCACACCTTGCTTACTTTGCAGAGGTAAAGCATATGTGCCACCGTCATACACCTAGGAATTAAGAGCAAGCTATTATCTCAGGACTTGCATGAGCCTTGGCTCTAGAAATGGTTTTCTCTCGAGATGTAAACAGCATTCTGTTTAAGTAGCAGTGTAAGTGGAGGAAAAGCCTTCGTGCTTTACCAAATGTGCATCTAACGCAATAGTGATTCGGCCCTAGAACTAAGTGGGAAGAGTGAGATCAATTTGAGTGTAGCTAAGAGCCCAGAGGGAACAGGCCAAAAATCCAGAGTAGTACCAAAGGGGAATTGTAAAACACATTCCATTTCAATGGGAAGGAGGATCCAGCAGTGTGCCTGATTGCTTGGAGGAGAAAACCCATTGCTGTCAAGGAGTACTGCATTTCCTGTGGAAAGTAAGTTCAATTCTTGCATTTCATTCTGGTATCTCAGCCATATATGCAGACATTGTGACAGAGAGGAAAAGCCCATAGACAGCAAAGAGGTGTGTTTCCTTCATAGTTCTTAAAAGTAAAACGCAAGGAACTCGAGCCTAGAACTAAATTTAAACAGTGGGCTAAGAATTAATTGCAGGTTCACGTTATGCTAGGTTTTTATAGAGTAGAGCAGTAGGGATTTGGATAGGGGTATACTTGTGGTTAAATACAGGTTAGTTTTAGGGATAGGCAAAGCTGGCACAAAAACTTAAGGAAAGCAGGTAGCAGGAATATCTCTGCACATCCTGCTTATTTCACAGAAATAAAGCACATGCACCAAGGTCATTCAAGTAGGTTTATAGAGTAAGCTGCTACATTCCCAGGTCATTCTGCAATATAGAGAAAGGTTTAGTTTTAGAGATAGGCAAACTGGCACAAAAACTGAAGGAAAGCAGATAGTTGGAAAATCTCTGCACACACTGCTTATTTCAAAGAAGTAAAGCACATGTGCCATGCTCATTCAAGTAGGTTTAAAGAGTAATCTGCTACAGCCCCAGATCTTGCTTGACTATAGAGTAAGCACTACTTTTAGAGATAGGCAAATGTGGCACAAAAAATGAAGGAAAGCAAGTAGCAGGAAAATCTCGGCAAACCCTGCTTAGTTCACAGAAGTAAAATACATGAGTCATGGCCATTCAACTACAATTAAAGAGTCAGCTGCTACAGCCCCAGGTAATTCTTGCATATATAGAATGGGATAGTTTCAGGGATAGGCCAAGCAGGCACTAAAAGTGAATGAAAGCAGATAGCAAGAAAATCTCTACACACATCGCTTAGTTCACAGAAATAAAGCACACGTGTCTTGGTCTTTCAACTAGGTTTAAAGAGTAAGCTGCTAATGTCCATGTCATACTTGGGAAGAGAGATAGGCTTATTTTAAGGGAGAGGCCAAGCCAGCACTGAAAGTGAATGAAAGCAGTTAGCAGGGAAATCTCTCCACACCATGCTTACTTTGGAAAGTAAAGCATATGTGCCACCATCATACACCTAGGAATAAAGAGCAAGGTAATATTGTCCCAGGACTTGCATGAGCCTTTGGCTCAAGAAACGGTTTTCTCTCTGGGTGAAAAGACCATTCTGTTTAAGTAGCAGTGTAAGTGGAGGAAAAGTCTTAGCTGTTTACCCAATGTTTACCTAATGCACTAGTGATACGGCCCTAGCACTAAATGGGAAGAGTGAGATAATTGTGACTATAGATAAGAGCCCACAGGGAGCAGGAAAAAATTCCCGTGTGGTACAAAATGAGAATGGTAAAACACATTACATTTCAATTGGAAGGAGGATCCAGCAGAGCACCTGATTACTTGGAGGAGGGAATGCATTGCTGTCAAGGAGTACTGCATTTCCTGTGGAAAGTTAGTTCAAGGAACTCGAGCCTAGAACTAAGTTTAAACAGTGGGCTAAGATTGAATTGCAGGTCCATGTTATGCTAGGTTTATATAAGGTAGAGTGGTAGGGATTTGGATAGGGGTATACAAGTGCTTAAAGACAGGGTTCATTTAAGGGATAGGCAAAGCTGGCACAAAAACTGAAGGAAAGCAGATAGCAGGAAAATCTCTGCCCACCCTGCTTAGTTCACAGAAGTAAAGCACATGCGCCATGGTCATTCAAGTAGTTTTAAAGGGTAAGCTGCTACATCCCCAGGTCATTTTGGCATATAGAGAAAGGTTTCATTTTAGTGATAGGGAAAGCTGGCACAAAAACTGAAGGAAAGCAGATAGCAGGAAAATCTCTGCACACCCTGCTTAGTTCACAACAGTAAAGCACATGTGCCATGGTCATTCAAGTAGGTTTAAAGTGTAAGCTGCTACATCCCCAGGTCACTCTGCAATATAGAGAAAGGTTTAGTTTTAGGGATAAGCAAAGCTGGCACTAACACTGAAGGAAAGCAGATAGCAGGAAAATCTCTGCACACACTGCTTAGTTCACAGAAGTAAAGCTCATGTGCCATGGTCATTCAAGTAGGTTTAAAGAGTCAGCTACTACAGCCCCAAGTCGTTCTTGCATATAGAGAATGGGTTAGTTTCAGGGATAGGCCAAGCAGACACTAAAAGTGAATGTAAGCAGATAGCAAGAAAATCTCTGCACACCTTGCTTAGTTCACAGAAATAAAGCAGAGAGTGGGCGGGGCAAGATGGTGGCTGAGTGAGCATACCTGATAATCTCTCCTGTAAAAAAGCAGCTGGGCAGCGTTGGAAATTCTTTGAGACCAGGGTGTTTCAGGGTTTTGCAGGGCAGGGCTTGTCTGGACATCGATTTGGTGGGAAGGTAACAGAGAAAATTCATATATAAGATATAACTGAGGCTCTGTTACATGGAGGTGGGGGTTGTGTGTGGAATGCTCCCTCCTGGGGTGGGCGGATCCATGGACCCGGTGCTGGGGCAGTGATTCCTGGAGTCTCTGCAGTACTGGGGAATTCATAAGCCCTGAGCAGGCTACTGGGGGGGGCTAACAGGGCAAGAGGCCTTTGCAGACCGATTTGGGGAGATAGGCGGGAGTTTTATTGCAAGGCGGGGAATTTTTGATTGTGGACACAAATAATAGTGCTTCCAGCTAGAGCCCTGCCCCCAAGGCCGGCTGCCGATCTGCTGGGGCCTTAAATTGCTCACAATAAAGAGACGTCACCAGGAGGCTGTTATAGGGACTGGCAGAGTGGGAGAAGTCTGGAAGCCAATTAGGGGAATATTTTGCGAAGCTTGGGCATTTCGGTTTCGGACTCTGATATTGGCATTTCTGGCTGGTGCTCCACCCCCTGGGCCTGGCTACTGATCTGCAACACCACTAAATTGCCTGCAGTGTAGAGGCGCCCCCAGCTGGCCATTTTGGGGGCTTACAGGGTGGGAGGTGTCCTGAAGTCGAATTGGTGATACAGCCATAAAAGAGACCTGAGTGAGAGGTTGAATTGCGGGGTTCTGACACATAGGTCAGAGTTTGCGGATGTGACTCCCCCATAGGGCTGGCACCCAGCTGCAGGGATCCCTAAAGGCTGTGTTGCACTGTGGTGCTCCCAGGCTCCCTGTTAACCAGTTTTGAGTTTGCCAAGTCTGAGTCCCCTAAACCGTGGTGGCTGACACCCCAGAGACTCACACCTTTTGAGTCTGCAATATCATAGACTTTCCATCCCTGAATCCACCATGCCCTGAGGTCCACCTGAGGTTCTTGAATGTCCTAGCCATCAACGTTTGCATTTTTTCTTTTCTGTTTTGTTTTGTTTTTGTTTTTTTATTTTATTTTTTACTTTTTATTTTCCTGATTGTTAACATTGCATTATCTCCTAGTGCGGCGGCTTGCTCGGTCGGTAGAGGTGGGGTCTGGCTGCGGACGAGGGGTCGGTCCAGCTCTGGACGAGGGGTCGGTCCCGCTCGGGACGAGGGGTCGGTCCCACTTGGGACGAGGGGTCGGTCCGGCAGCAGACGAGGGATCGGTCTCACAGGGGTTGCGCGGTTCGGCTGACGGGGTCGCCCGGCGAAGCCGGCGACGAAGGGGTCGCCCGGAGAAGCCGGCGATGAAGGGGTCTCCCGGAGAAGCAGGCGACGAACTGGGGACAAGGGAGGCCAGGCCCTTGTCGGGGGCTCTCAGGACTGGAGGGCGCACGGCAGAAGAACTACCGCGGAGACAAGGTAAACACGCAAGTCCACTTTACTGAGGGAGAGGCAACAGTTTTATAGGGGCTGGGGAAGGCTGATTGGTCGAAGCCATTTCCTGTTCTGATTGGTTGCCAGAGAAAGGTCAGTGGGCGGTACTGGATGGGGGAGGGGTGGTGGTTAGGGATTGGCTGTCGCTGTTGCTGAGGGAAGGGGCAGGGTTTAGGGATTGGTGGCTGCTGTTGCTGGGGTGGAGGGCAGACTGGAGTTTCCCGCCCACGCCTGGCTGTTGCTGCTGTCCGGGGGAGGGAAAAGGGCAGACTGGATTTTTCCGCCCACACCTGGCTGTTGCTGCTGTCGGGGGAGGGGAAAAGGGCAGACTGGAATTTTCCGCCCTGCACCTGCGCAGGGAGAAAGAAGAAGAAGGGTGCCGCCCCACAGGCATCAATCGTGTGGTGCCATCTGGGAGGAGGGGCGGCCACGGAAGCATGGCTGCCGAGAAGGGGAGACCCGAGGGCACTCTGCGCCCATGCCGAGCTTCCTTCAGGGGTGGTGGTGAGTCCGACCAGCCACCCTATTATGGGGGCAGTGGCTTGGCCTGCCGCGGCTGCTCCCCCGCCGGGCCAGCAAACCACTCTTCAGCCCAAGGGGTGACCACATCCTAGTCTTTTCTCCCATCATATCACCCAAAGACTTTTTTTGTTTTTTCAGTTATTTAGGGGTTTTTGTTGTTGTTGTTGTTGTTGTGGTTGTTCTGTATCTTTTTTTCTTTTCCTTACTTGTTCCCCTCCCCTTAATCACCCCATTCTTCTTTCTTTCTTTCTTCTCTTTTTTTCTCTCTCTCTTGTCCCTCATTTTCTTCTTATTTTACTTCATCTTAATTATGCAATAGGTGCTGCAGGAAACACCTCACATTTGCTGGGTTTCCTCATCCTCTGTTGCCTCATTTCTGTGTGAATTGATTTTGGCTACCTAAACTATCCCCTTTCCCCCACATCTTGATATCCTCCATCATCTATTGTCTCTCCTATATTCCACCTCCCTTTCTTTGATCCCCAAAGTGTCTAAGTCTTAATTTCTAATATCTTTGTTTTGTTTTTTATCCACTCTTGAAACTTTTGCCTTTCTTTTCTCTTTCCTTCTCTCTTGAAAACACTAGCTTTTTAATTCATACCATATTCCTCCCATATTCAGTCAACTACCTCATTATAGGTACTCTACCTACTGCTATAACTCTACACAACTTACATGAATCTAATATCCATCCTCCCAGATCTCATATTGTTGCTCTGTTAACATTTATTACCAATACTACTTTACACATTTTCCTTTCTTGCACAATTGCCTTTCCCTGGTCCTAATACTTTCCTTCAAAGTGAACTCAGTCAGCAATAAGAAATTAGAATAAGAAGAACAAAGCAACAAAGAGAAGATATAACACTTATGCAAAAACAACAGCTAATTAATCCCCAAGACTAGACAAAGAAGCCAAAGAACTGATTAAACTCATCAAGATAAAATGATGCCCAGACAGCAACAAAAATCTACAAAAAAAAACCAGTAATCAGGAAAACATGGCTGAATCCAAAAAACAAACTAAAAACCAGGAAGGGGACCAGAATTTAGCACAAGTAATTAAAGATCTCAGAACATGTATCACTGATGAATTTAATGAAGTAAAGGAACAGGTTAACAATATGAAGACAACACTTGGAGGGGAAATTGCAGACATATGCAAAAAGATAACAAATATGATGGCAATAACACTACAGTTCAAGAAATCAAAAATACACTCACAGCAAATAACAGCAGATTAGAAGAGGCAGAGCAGAGAATTGGTGATATGAAAGACAGTACATCAGAAGTCAAACAGATAGTAGAATTGACCAATAAAAAGAAAGAAAAAATCCAGATAGGACTTAGGGACCTGAATGACAATGCAAAATGCACAAACATACGTATTATAAGCATCCCAGAAGGAGAAGAGACGGGAAAGGGGTCAGAAGGAGTGTTGCAGGAAATAATGGCTGAAAACTTCCAAAATCTATTGAAAGAGACAGATGTACATATCCAAGAAGCACAGCATGTCCTAAACATCTTAAACCCCAACAGGCCCACCCCAAGACATATACTTGTCAAATTATCTAATGCTCAAGACACAGAGAAAATTCGAAAAGCAGCAAGAGAAAAAAAAACCATCACATACAAGGGAAGCTCCATAAGATTAAGTGCTGATTTCTCATCTGAAACCAAGAAGGCAAGAAGGCAGTGGTATGATATAGTCAAGGCAATAAAAGAAAAAATTTCCAACCAAGAATACTCTATCCAGCTAAACTAGCATTCAGAAATGATGGAGAGTTCAAAATATTCACAGATAAACAGAAACTGAAAGAGTATGCCAAAAAGAAATCTCCCCTTCAAGAAATTCTAAAGGGAGTTGTGCAGGAAGAAAGGAAAAAAAAAGGACAGACAGAGTTGGAGGAGTGTGTAAGAGCAACAAAAAAGAGAAAAAGAGAAGGGGAAAAAAAACCAAAATATGAAAAACACAAGTCCAATCAAAATATGGCTAACATAAATAATTCCTTGAAAGTAATAACACTGAATGTCAAGGGATTAAACTCACCTATCAAAAGATTCAGACTCGGACAATGGTTAAGGAAATATGACCCATCTATATGCTGGCTACAAGAGACACATCTTAGACCCAGAGACTCATGGAGGCTGAAAGTGAATGGTTGGAAAACAATCTTACAAGCAAACAATAACCAAAAAAAGGTAGGAGTAGCTATATTAATATCAGACAAAATAGACTTTAAATGGGAAACAATTGTGAGAGACAAAGAAGGATACTACATTTTAGTGAAAGGGACAATCTGTCAAGAAGATCAAACAATCATAAATATTTATGCTCCTAACAAGGGTGCCTCTAAATACTTGAGGCAAATGCTGGAAAAACTAAGTGAAAGAATAGATGCATCTACAATTATAGTGGGGGATTTTAATACACCACTGTCAACTCTGGACAGAACATCACAAAAGAGAATCAATAAAGAAATGAAATATTTGAACAGTATATTGGAGGAGCTGGATCTAATAGACATATACAGATCACTACACCCAAACACAGCAGGATATATATTTTTCTCAAGTGCACATAGTGCACATTCTCAAGTGCACAAGTGCACATTCTCCAAGATAGACCATATGCTAGGCCACAAGGAAAGGCTTAATGAATACAGAAAGATTGAAATCATATAAAATAATATCTCTGACCACAGTGGAGTGAAGCTGGAAATTTGCAAGGGCCAGAGGCACATTCTTAGAAAACCAGTGGGTCAACAAGGAACTCTCAAAAGAAATCAATGACTACCTTGAAACAAATGATAATGAGAACACAACATACCAAAATTTATGGGATGCAGCAAAAGCAGTACTGAGATGGAAATTTATAGCCATAAATTCATATATCAAAAAAGAAGAAAGAGCAAAAATTGAAGAACTAACTGCACATTTGGAGGAATTAGAAAAAAAACAACAAAGTAATCCAACAGGAAGAAGAAGGAAGGAAATAACAAATATAAGAGCAGAACTAAATGAAATAGAAAATAAGAAAGCACTTGAAAAGATAAACAAGACCAAGAGCTGGTTTTATGAGAAGATCAATAAAATTAACCAACCTTTAGTGAGGCTAACAAAGAAAAAAAGAGAGAAGATGCAAATACACAAAATAAGAAATGAGAAAGGAGATATCACTGCTGACCCCACAGAAATAAAGACTATCATAAGAGGATACTTTGAAAAACTATATTCCAACAAAAAAGACAATTCAGAGGAAACGGACAAATTCCTAGAAACATATAAGTAGCCTGTATTGATGAAAGAAGAAATCGATGATCTCAAAAAACCAATCACAAGTAAAGAGATAGAATCTGTCATTAAAAACCTCCCAACTAAGAAGAGCCCAGGGCCAGATGGGTTCACAGGAGAATTCTACAAAACATTCTGGAAAGAACTAACACCAACCCTGCTGAAACTATTCCAAAAAATTGAAACAGAAAGAACATTGCCTAACTTCTTCTATGATGCCAACATTACCCTAGTACCAAAGCCAAACAAAGACACCACAAGAAAGGAAAATTACAGACCAATTTCTCTAATGAACTTAGACGCAAAAATACTTAACAAAATACTTGCTAATCATTTTCAGCAACACATTGAATGAATTGTACACCATGACCAAGTGGGATTCATTCCAGGTATGCAAGTATGGTTCAACATAAGAAAATCAATCAATGTAATACACCATATAAACAGATTGAAGGAAAAATCACATGATTATATATATAGGTGCAGAAAAAGCATTTGACAAAATACAGCACCGTTTCTTGATAAAAACACTCCAAAAGATCAGAATACAAGGAAATTTTTTGAACATGATAAAGAGTATATATGAAAAACCTACAGCCAACATTGTTTAAAATGGAGAAATCTTAAAATCCTTCCCTCTAAAGTTAGGAACAAGGCAAGGGGGCCCACTGTCTCCCCTTCTATTTAACATTGTCTTAGAAGTACTTGCTTGAGCACTGAGGCAAGAACCAGATATAAAAGGCATTCAAATTGGAAAGGAAGAAGTCAAAATTTCATTATTTGCAGATGACATGATCCTATACATAGAAAACCCTGAGAGGTCTACAACAAACCTTCTAGAACTCATAAATGAGTTTAGTAAAGTTGCAGGTTATAAGATCAATGTGCAAAAATCAGTAGCATATTTGTACACCAATAATGAGCAAGAACAGGAGGAAATCAAGAAACAAATACCATTCACAATAGTAAATTTAAAAAATTAAATATTTAGGAATAAATTTCATTAAAGACGTAAAAAACTTATACACCGAGAACTATACAAGACTGTTCAAGGAAATCAAAGAAGATCTAAATAAATGGAAGAATATTCCCTGTTCATGGATAGGAAGACTAAATATTATTAAGATGTCTATCCTACCAAAACTGATCTACACATCAAGGCAATCCCAATAAAAATCAACACAGCCTTCTTTAAGGAACTAGAAAAACTAACTATGAAATTTATCTGGAAAGGAAAGAGGCCCCAAATAGCCAAAGACATATTGAAAAGAAAAATGAAATTGGAGGACTACCTGACTCCAAACATACTACAAAGCTACAGTAATGAAAACAGCATGGTATTGGCATAAGGAGAGACACACAGATCAATGGAATCGAATTGAAAGTTTTGATATAGAACCTCATATATATAGCCATATAATATTCGATAAAGCCACCAAATTCTCTCAAATGGGAGAGAATGGCCTATTCAACAAATGGTGCCTGGAGAACTGGATATCCATATGTAGAAGAATGAAAGAAGATTACCATCTCACACCTTATACAAAGATCAACTCAACATGGATCAAAGACCTAAATATAAGAACCAAGACCATAAAGACCTTGGAAATCAATGTACAGAAACATCTACCAGACCGTGTAATAGGAAATGGCTTCATGAATATCACACCAAAAGTAAGAGCAGCAAAAGAACAAATAGATAAATGGGACTTCCTCAAAATTAAAGCCTTCTGCACCTCAAAGGAGTTTGTCAAGAAAGTGAAAAGGGAACCTACACAATGGGAGAAAATATTTGGCAACCATATATCCAATAAGAGACTTATAACTTGCATATATAAAGAACTCCTATATCTTGAAAATAAAAAGATATATAACCCATTCAAAAAATGGGAAAAAGATTTAAACAGACACTTCTCCAAAGAAGAAATTCAAATGGCTAAAAAGCACATGAAAAAATGATCCAAATCTCTAGCTATCAGGGAAATGCAAATCAAAACTACAATGAGATACCATCTTACTCCCATAAGATTGGCAGCTTTGAAAAAAAACAGAATACAAATGCTAAAGAGGATGTGAAGAAAAGGGAACACTCATCCACTGCTGGTGGGAATGCAGAAGGATCCAACCATTCTGGAGGACAGTTTGGCGTTTTCTCAAGAAACTAACGCTAGATTTGCCATATGACCCAGCAATACCACTGCTGGGTATATACCCACTGGACACACACTGATATATGCACACCAATGTTCATAGCAGCATTGTTCACTATCACCAAAAGTTGGAATCAACCCAAATGCCCATCAACAGATGAGTGGATCAGTAAAATGTGATATATACATACAATGTACTACTACTCGGCTGTAAGAACAAATACGCTACAAACACATGTGATAACATGGATGAATCTTGAGAACCTTATGTTGAGTGAAGCAACCCAGGCATTGAAGGACAAATACTACATGACCTCAATGATATGAAATAAGCAAGCTGCCTCAGAGAGCTAAAGACTGGAAGATAGGCTTACAGGAAATCGGGAGGTAGAGGAAGGGTGTAAGCTTATATCTACATGGGTGAAATCCATGATAAGCTGGCAGTAAGTATGTGCACAAGGAAGAGATAAAATGGGGCATAGGGTTACCTTTGGGTGGGGCTTTGTGGGTTTGAGGGGGGCTAGGGATGGGCGGATGGGTAATATTGCCCAAGAAATTGGGGGGAGCCTGGGGCAACATACAAACATAGGAGATTGTCAGGTGTTGGTTGAAAGTAAAATGCTGAGGAAACCTTTTCAAAATATAATTAGGACAGTAACCAGTTTATGATACACAGAGGGGATAATCTCATGCAGGACAGGCTCCTAGGGAATATCTGAATGCTCATTTTGCCAGAGTGGGTTATACTATTGGGTAGAGACCCATATAATGAGAGTGAAGGTAGACCCACATCCTGGGGAGGACTAATGCCATCAAATAGAGGGAACTGTATCTCTCAAGAGCAAGAGTGGCTCCCAGGGCATTAGGGCAGTTGAGCAAGTCAAGCCTTCAACACTGTTGCAAGTATCTCTGAACATGGCTCCTCAAGAAATGAAGATTGACTGTCACTGTGGGCTGCAAGGGGAGGGGGAAATAGATATTGAATAGATGGAACCAAAGTAAATATGAGGACAAAAGAAGTGTTTCACAAGAGTACACAAGGATGGATATAAAACATGTAATATTACACCAAAAACATAGGGGACGACAGACTAATAATGTAAACTGTAATGTAAAACATAGGATAACTAAAAAATTTAGAAAACTGTATAGCCTAAAGTATAAACCACAATGTAAACACAAATGTTACCTTGTTTGAAAGCTATTGTCTCAATATCTGTCCATCAGTTTCAGTAAATATGATACAAATAAGTTAAAAGATTATTGCTGTGGAAGGGAAAAGGTTTTATAATGGATATGTGGGAGTACTGTATATTGTATAGATGAATTACTGTGATCTAAGGCTCTTGTGAAGAGAAGCTCAATAATTAGGAAAAAAGAAAAGAAAAAGGATGTAGAATTTTTCTAAATCAATATGTATTCTAAATCTAACATTTAAACTCATTGCTATATTTCATTTTACTAGTAAGGGAACCTGACATTATATTGGGCTTCACTTTTCAGGAAGTTTTGGATCACAGATTGGTTCAACAATGGCAGCAGAGGAACACTGGTGTGGGATGTTATTGACAGGAGATATATGGTTGACAGGGAGTTATACAGGGCATGTGTCCAGGGTGCATGGAAATGTTTGGATATACTCATAATGGAAACAAAAACAACAGCTCGGGGGGTACTGGGTTCCTGGCCGGAGGGGGTTCTGTTCTGGTCCCTAGGGGAGCAGCGGCAGTCCCCCAGGTGCAACGGTAAGGACCAGGAAAGAATGAGGGTCCAAAAGTGAGTGCCTGACACTAATGACTATGCTTGTGAGCCTATACACCTGAAATAAGAACAAGGCCTAGAGCCGCACTGTGCCTAAGAGTTCCCTCCTGACAGCCTCTGTGTTACTCAAATGTGGCCAGTCTCGAAGCCAAACTCAGCATGTAAATGCAATGCCTTCCCCCCAGTGTGGGAAATGACACTGGGGATGAGACTCCCTGGCACCGAGGGATCACTACCAAGTACCAGCTGATGACATAACTAGAAAATGACCTTAAAATAAAGGTTCAACACGGACCAGCAGAATATCCCTGTCTACATATATTAACAGGAGTTAAAAATGCTGTTTGACCTAAAGTAAGGGGGAAATGGAAAGAGAAATGAGTTCATATGGCTATGAGTTTCTAAAAAAAGAGTCTGGAGGTTGTCAGAAGGATTGCTCTTATGCACACCTGAGCAGAGTCTCAGAGACAGATAAAGTAGATGCAACCACAGATATTGGTCCTTTTGAGGGCTAAAGACACCCACAGGTTCTATGGTCATGACAGATGGGGTTCACTGCCATGCCAGTTGGCCCTTCTTTGGTGCTGGTGTTTCTGTGTGATGGAGCTTCACTCACATGGGATCTCTTTTCACAAGCCTTTCATGCTACTTTACTGGAATTGTAGTTGGTGCTGGGGCTTAAGATATATCTAGGGGATATGAATCTCTTGACTGACAATATGATAGCCAGACCCTGAGCCTCAACAGACTTCAGATCCTACACTCTGATTTATTGGACTTACCCCACTCAGCTAACATGGAGTTAAAGAATGTCAACCACCACACCATGGAGTCTAGAGTGCCTACAACTGAAAGCAGGAGGATTGCATCCAGTATCCATGTGGAATCTAAGCCCCTTCTTGACACAGATGTGGAATGGACACAACCAAGCCAAGGCCCACAGTAAGGAGGAATATAGTAAGGATTAGAGTGGACTTAATGATATCCTATTCATGAACTATTGTGGTTAATAATCGAGAAAATGTAGCATTGGTTTGGAAAAAGTGGCCATGGTGGCTGCTGGGTGAGGAGAATGGGAGGAAGAGATGAGATGTGGAGACATTTTTGGGACTTGGAGTTGTCCTGGGTGGTGCTCCAGGGATAATTGCCAGACATTCTATGTCCTCCCATGTCCCACTGGATGGAACATGGGAGAGTGTGGGCTATGGTGTGGACCACAGGCCATGGGTTGCAAGAATGCCCAGAGATGTACTCACCAGATGCAATGGATATGTCATGATGATGGGAGAGAGTGTTACTGTGGGGGAAGTGGTGGGTTGAGGGTGGTGGGCATGAACAGGGACCTCATATTTTTTTAATGTAATATTTTTTTGAAAATGAATAAATTGAGTAGAATTTGGGGAAAAAAAAAAAACCAAACATACAAAAAACAAAAAGGAAATAAAGCACACGTGCCTTGGTCTTTCAACTATATTTAAAGAGTACGCTGCTACAGTCCAGGTCATACTTGGGAACAGAGATAGGCTTACTTTCAGGGATAGGTCAAGCCAGCACTGAAAGTGAATGAAAGCAGATAGCAGGGAAATCTCTGCACACCTTGCTTACTTTGCAGAAGTAAAGCATATGTGCCATGGTCATAGACCTAGGAATAAAGAACAAGCTAATATTGACCCAGGACTTGCATGAGCCTTTGGCTCTAGAAATGGTTTTCTCTCTGGGTGAAAGTAGCATTCTGTTTAAGTAGCAGTGTAAGTGGAGGAAAAGCCTTAGCTGTTTACCAAATGTGTACCTGAAACACTAATGATTCACCCTAGCACTAAATGGGAAGAGTGAGATAATTGTGACTGTAGATAAGAACCCACAGGGAACAGGCCAAAAATCCCATGTGGTATGAAATGAGAATGGTAAAACACATTCCATTTCAATGGGAAGGAGGATCCAGCAGAGTGCCTGATTGCTTGTAGGTGAAAAGGCATTGCTGTCAAGGAGTACTGCATGTCGTATGGAAAGTAAGTTCAATTCTTGCACCTCATTCTGGTATCTCAGCCATATATGCAGACATTGTGACAGAGAGGAAAAGCCCATAGACAGCAAAGAGGTGTGTTTCCTTCATAGTTCTTAAAAGTAAAACACAAGGAACTCGAGCCTAGAACTAAGTTTAAACAGTGGGCTAAGATTGAATTGCAGGTCCATGTTATGCTAGGTTTATATAGGGTAGAGCAGTAGGGATTTGGATAGGGGTATACAAGTGCTTAAAGACAGGGTTAGTTTAAGCGACAGGCAAAGCTGGCACAAAAACTGAAGGAAAGCAGATAGCAGGAAAATCTCTGCCCACCCTGCTTAGTTCACAGAAGTAAAGCACATGTGCCATGGTCATTCAAGTAGGTTTAAAGTGTAAGCTGCTACATCCCCAGGTCACTCTGCAATATAGAGAAAGGGTTAGTTTTAGGGATAGGCAAAGCCAGCACAAACACTGAAGGAAAGCAGATAGCAGGAAAATCTCTGCACACACTGCTTAGTTCACAGAAGTAAAGCACATGTGCCATGTTCATTCAAGTAGGTTTAAAGAGTAAGCTGCTACAGCCCCATGTCATGTTTGCATATAGAATAAAAGCTAGTTTTAGAGAAAAGCAAAGGTGGCACAAAAACTGAAGGAAAGCTCGGGGGGGAGGCGGGGGGGGGAAGATGGTGGCTGAGTGAGCTTACCTGACGTTCTCTCCTGCAAAGTGCCTGGGCAGCGTTGGAGGTTTTCCGGGACCAGGCTGTTTCAGGGTTTTTGCAGGGCAGGAAGTGTCTGGACATCAATTTGGTGGGAAGGTAATGGAGAGGATTAATCTATAAGATATAATTGAAACTCTATCACAGGGAGGTGAGAGCTGCATGCCGGACACTCCCACCTGGGGTGGGTGGAGCCACGGAATCGGCACTGCAGCTGTGCTTTTCGAGGCTCTGCGGTACTGGGGAATTCGCGAGTCCTGGGCAGGCTGTTAGGGGGACAGGACGGGATGCCTTTGCAGACCGATTTGGGGAGACAAACGGGGGTTTTGTTGCGAAGCGGGCAATTTTTGATTGTAGACACAAGTAATAGCGCTTCCGCCTGGAGTCCCGCCCCCCCCCAAGCCTGGCTGTCGATCTGCAGCAGGCTTAGATTGCTGGCAATAAAGGGACATAACCGGGAGGCTGTTACAGAGTGTGCCGGGGGGGGGGGGGAGGGGGCGGGGACATGTCTGGAAGCCAATTAGGGGAATATTTTGTGAATCTTGGGAATTTTGGTTTTGGACTCTGTTGGCTGTGTTTCTGGCTGGAGCCCCACCCCCGGGCCTGGCTTCTGATCTGCATCATTAAATTGGCTGTAGTGTAGAGGTGCCCTCAGGTGGCCATTCCTGGGGCTTACAGGGTGGAAGCTGTCCTGAAGCTGAATTGATGATACATCCACAGAATAGACCCCAGTGAGTGAGTGAATTGTGGGGTTCAGACACATAAGATAGTTTTTGTGGTTCTGACTTCCCCCATAGGACTGGCACCCAGCTGTGGGGATCCCTGAAGGCTGTGTTACACTGCGGTGCTCCCAGGCTCCCTGATGACCAAATTTGAGGTTGCCAGGTCTGAGTCCCCTAAACCCTGGTGGCCCACACCCCAGAGACTGACACCTCTTGAGTCTTCAATATCTCAGACTTTCCACCCCTGAATCCATCATGCCCTGAAGTCCATCTGAGGTCCTTGAATGTCCTAGCCCTCAACGTTTACATTTTTTCTTTTTTGTTTCATTTTGTTTGGTTTTTATCTTCATTTTCTCTTATTTTTTATTTTTTTTAATGTCCTGATTGCTAACATTGCATTATCCCCTAGTCTTTTCTTCCAGTGTATCCCCCAAAGTCTTTTTTTTTTCAGTTAAGGTTTTTTTTTGTTGTTGTTGTTGTTGTGGTTGCTGTATATCATTTTTTTTCTTGTCCCTACCTGTTCCCCGCCCTTTACCCACCCCCCTTTACTTTCTTCCTTTCTTCTCTTTTTTTTTTCTATTTTTTCTCTCTCTCGTCCCTCATTTTCTTCTTATTTTATTTTATCTTAATTATACAATAGGTGCAGGGAACACCTCACATTTGCTGGATTTCTTCATCCTCCACTGCCTCATTTCTGTGTGAATAGATTTTGGCTACCTACACTATCCCCTTTCCCCTACATCTTGATATCCTCCATCATCTACTGTCTCTCCAATATTCCACCTCTCTTTCTTTGATCCCCAAAGTGTCTAACTCTTAATTTCTAATACTTTTGTTTTGTTTTCTGTCTGTTATCTACTCTTGAAACTATTGCCTTTCTTTTCTCTTTCCCTCTCTCACGAAAACACTAGCTTTTAAATTCATACCATATTCCTCCCATATTCAGTCAACTACCTCATTATAGGTACACTACCTACTGCTATAACTCTCCACAATTTACATGAATCTAATATCCTTCCTCCCAGATCTCATATTGTTGCTCTGTTAACATTTATCACCAATACTACTTTACACTTCTTCCCCGCTTACACAATTGCCTTTCCCTGGCACTAATACTCTCTTTTAAAGTGACCTCAACCAGCAATAAGAAATTAGAATAAGAACAAAGCAACAAAGAGAAGATATAACACTTACACAAAAACAACAGCTAATTAATCCCCAAGACTAGACAAAGAAGCTAAGGAACTGATTAAACCCATCAAAATAAAATGATGACCAGACAGCAACAAAAATCTACAAACCAAACTAGTAATCAGGAAAACATGGCTGAATCCAATCAACAAACTAAAAATCAGGAAGGGGAGCAGAACTTCGCACAAGTAATTAAAGATCTCAGAACATATATCACTGATGAATTTAATGAAGTAAAGGAAGAGGTTAACAACATAAAGACAACACTTGGAGGGGAAATTGCAGACATATGCAAAAAGATAACAGATATGATGGGAAGGAACACGACAGTTCAAGAAATCAAAAATACACTTGCAGCAAATATCAGCAGACTAGAAGAGGCAGAGCAGAGAATTAGTGATGTGGAAGACAGTACATTGGAATTCAAACAGATAGTAGAATTGGTCGATAAAAAGATGGAAAAAAATCCAGCTAGGACTTAGGGACCTGAATGATAATGCAAAACGATCAAACATATGTATTATAGGCATTCCAGAAGGAGAAGAGAAAGGAAAGGAGTCAGAAGGAGTGTTGCAGGAAATAATGGCTGAAAACTTCCCAAATCTACTGAAAGAGACAGAAGTACATATCCAAGAAGCACAGCGCACCCCAATTGTCATAAACCCCAACAGGCCCACCCCAAGACATACTTGTCAAATTATCCAACACTAAATACAAAGAGAAAATTCTAAAAGCAGCAAGAGAAAAAAAACCCATCACATACAAGGGGAACTCCATAAGATTAAGTGCTGATTTCACATCTGAAACCATGGAGGCAAGAAGGCAGTGGTATGATATAGTCAAGGTACTCAAGGAAAAAAATTTCCAACCAAGAATACTCTATCAAGCTAAACAAGCATTCAAAAATGATGGAGAGTTCAAAATATTCACAGATAAACAGAAACTGAAAGAGTATGCCAACAAGAAACCTCCTCTTCAAGAAATTCTAAAGGGAGTTCTGCAGGAAGAAAGAAAAAAACAGGACAGGCAGAGTTGGAGGAGAGTGTAATAGCAACAAAAAAGACAAAAAGAGAAGAAAAAAACAAACAAACAAAATATGACAAACGCAATTCCAATCAAAATATGGCTAACACAAATAATTCCTTGAAAGTAATAACACTGAATGTCAATGGATTAAACCCACCTATCGAAAGATTCAGATTGGGACATTAGATAAGGAAATATGACCCATCTATATGCTGGCTACAAGAGACACATCTTAGATCTAGAGACTCATGGACGTTGAAAGTGAATGGTTAAAAAAGAATCATACAAGCAAACAATAACCAAAAAAAGGCAGGAGTAGCTATATTAATATCAGGCAAAATAGACTTTAAATGGGAAACAATTGTGAGAGACAAAGAAGGATACTACAGTTTAGTGAAAGGGACAATCTGTCAAGAAGATTGAACAATCATAAATATTTATGCTCCTAACAAGGGCACCTCTAAATACATGAGGAAAACGCTGGAAAAACTAAGTGAAAGAATAGATGCATCTACAATTATAGTGGGGGATTTTAATACACCACTGTCAACTCTGGACAGAACATCTCAAAAGAGAATCATTAAAGAAACAAAACATTTGAACAGTATATTAGAGGAGCTGGATCTAATAGACACATATAGATCATTACACCCAAACACAGCAGGATATACATTTTTCTCAAGCACACATGGATCATTCTCCAAGATAGTCCATATGCTAGGCCACAAAGAAAGGCTGAATGAATTCAGAAAGATCAAAATCATACAAAATAATATCTCTGACCACAGTGGAGTGAAGCTGGAAAAGTGCAAGGGTCAGAGGCCCAGATTTCACAGCACAATTTGAAAATTAAACAGCACACTCTTAGAAAAACAGTGGGTCAAAGAGGAAATCTCAAAAGAAATCAATGACTACCTTGAAACAAATGATAATGAGAACACAACATACCAAAATTTATGGGATGCAGCAAAAGCAGTACTGAGATGGAAATTTATAGCCATAAATTCATACATCCAAAAAGAAGCAAGAGCAAGAATTGAAGAACTAACTGCACATTTGGAGGAATTAAAAAAAAAAACAATGAAGTAATCCAACAGGAAGAAGAAGGAAGGAAATAACAAAGATAAGAGCAGAACTAAATGAAATAGAAAATAAGAAAGCACTTGAAAACATAAACAAGACCAAGAGCTGGTTTTTTAGAAGATCAACAAAATTGACAAACCTTTAGTGAGACTAACAAAGAAAAAAAGAGAGAAGATGCAAATACACAAAATAAGAAATGAGAAAGGAGATATCACTGCTGACCCCACAGAAATAAAGACTATCCTAAGAGGATACTTTGAAAAACTGTATTCCAACAAAAATGAAAATTCAGAGGAAATGGTCAAATTCCTAGAAACACATAAGCAGCCCATATTGACAAAAGAAGAAATTGATGATTTCAAGAAACCAATCACAAGTAAAGAGATAGAATCTATCATTAAAAACCTCTCAACTAAGAAGAGCCCAGGGCAAGACGGCTTCACAGGTGAACTCTACAAAACATTCTGGGAAGAACTAACACCAATCCTGCTGAAACTATTCCAAAAAATCGAAACAGAAGGAACATTGCCTAAAACCTTCTATGATGCCAACATTACCCTAGTACCAAAGCCAAAAAAACACACCACAAGAAAGGAAAATTACAGAACAATTTCTCTATTGAACCTAGATGCAAAAATACTTAACAAAATACTCGCTAATCGTATTCTACAACACATTAAATGAATTATACACCACAACCAAGTGGGATTCATTCCAGGTACACAAGGATGGTTCAACATAAGAAACTCAATAAATGAAATACACCATAGAAACAGATGGAAGGAAAAAATCACATGATTATATCTATAGATGCAGAAAAAGCATTTGACAAAATACAGCACTCTTTCTTGATAAAAACACTCCAAAAGATCGGAATACAAGGAAATTTTTTGAACATGAAAAAAGTATATATGAAAAACCTACAGGCAACATTGTTTACAATGGAGAAATCCTAAAATCCGTCCCTCTAAAGTCAGGAACAAGACAAGGAGGCCCACTGTCTCCCCTTCTATTTAACATTGTCTTAGAAGTACTTGCTCGAGCACTGAGGCAAGAATCAGATATAAAAGGCATTCAAATTGGAAAGGAAGAAGTCAAAATTTCATTATTTGCAGATGACATGATCCTATACATAGAAAACCCTGAGAGATCTACAACAAAGCTTCTAGAACTCATAAATGAGTTTAGTAAAGTTGCAGGTTATAAGATCAATGTGCAAAAATCAGTAGCATTTCTGTACACCAATAATGAGCAAGATCAGGAGGAAATCAAGAAACAAATACCATTCACAATAGTAAATTAAAAAATCAAATATTTAGGAATAAATTTAACTAAAGATGTAGAAAACTTAAACACTGAGAACTATACAGGACTGTTCAAGGAAATCAAAGCAGACCTAAATAAATGGAAGAATATTCCCTGGTCATGGATAGGAAGGCTAAATATTATTAAGATGTCTATCCTACCAAAACTGATCTACACATTCAATGCAATCCCAATAAAAATCAACACAGCCTTCTTTAAGGAACTAGAAAAACTATGAAATTTATTTGGAAAGGAAAGAGGCCCCGAATAGCCAAAGACATATTGAAAAAGAAAAACGAATTTGGAGGAATCACACTACCTGACTTCAAAGCAAACTACTAAGCTACAGTAATGAAAACAGCATGGTATTGGCATAAGGAGATACACACAGACCAATGGAATCGAATTGAAAGTTCTGATATAGAACCTCATATATATAGCCATATAATATTTGATAAAGGCACCGAACCCTCTCAACTGGGGGAGAATGGCCTATTCAACAAATGGTGCCTGAAGAACTGGATATCTATATGTAGAAGAATGAAAGAGGATTACCATCTCACACCTTATACAAAGATCAACTCAAGATGGATCAAAGACCTAAATATAAGAGCCAAGACCATAAAGACCTTGGAAAGCAATGTAGGGAAACATCTACAGGACCTTGTAATAGGAAATGGCTTCATGAATATCACACCAAAAGCAGGAGCAGCAAAAGAACAAGTAGATAAATGGGACCTCCTCAAAATTAAAGCCTTCTGCACCTCAAAGGAGTTTGTCAAGAAAGTAAGAAGGGAACCCACACAATGGAAGAAAATATTTGGCAACCATATATCTGACAAGAGACTTTTAATTTGCATATATACAGAACTCATATATCTTGAAAATAAAAAGGTAAACAACCCATTTTAAAAATGGGAAAAAGATTTAAACAGACACTTCTCCAAAGAAGAAATTCAAATGGCTAAAAAGCACATGAAAAAATGATCCAAATCTCTAGCTATCAGGGAAATGCAAATCAAAACTACAATGAGATACCATCTTACTCCCATAAGATTGGCAGCTATGAAAAAACAGAAGAATACAAATGCTGGAGAAGATGTGAAGAAATAGGAACACTCATCCATTGCTCTTGGGAATGCAGAAGGATACAACCATTCTGGAGGACAGTTTGGTGGTTTCTCAAAAAACTAACCATAGATTTGCCATATGACCCAGCAATAACACTGCTTGGTATATAACCAGCAGAACTGAAAACAAGGACACAAACCGATATATGCACACCAATGTTCATAGCAGCATTGTTCACTATTGCCAAAAGTTGGAATCAACCCAAATGCCCATCAACAGATGAGTGGATCAGTAAAATGTGGTTTATACATACAATGGAATACTACTCGGCTGTAAGAACAAATACACTACAAACACACGTGATAACATGGCTGAATCTTGAGAACCTTATGCTGAGTGAAGCAACCCAGGCATTGAAGGACAAATACTACATGACCTCAATGATATGAAATAAGCAAGCTGCCTCAGAGAGCTAGAGACTGGAAGATAGGCTTACAGGAAATCGGGGAGTGGAGGAAGGATGTGAGCCAAAGTCTGCAGGGGTGGAATCTATGATGAGCTGGCGGTAAGTATGAGCACAAAGAAGAGATAAAATGGGGGCAAGGGGTTGCCTTTGGGTGGGGCTTTGCCGGTTTGAGGGGGCTGGGAATGGGCAGATGGGTAATAGTGCCCAAAAATTAGTGGGAGGGAGGGGCAACACACCAACATAGGAGAGTGTCAGGTGTTGGTTGAGAGTAAAATGCTGACAAAACCGTATCAAAATATAATTAAGAGGGTTACCTATTTAGGATGCTCAGAGGGGATGGTCTGACACGGGATGGACTCCTGGGGAATGTCTGAATGCTCATTTTGCCAGGGTGGGTTGTACCATTGGATAGAGACCCAAGTAGTGAGAGTGGCAGTGGACCCCCATCCTGGGGGAGGATTAATGCCATCAAAAAAGAGGGAACTGCATCTCTCGAGAGAAAGGATGGCTCCCAGGGCATTAGGGCAGTTGAGCAAGTCAGGCCCTGCACACTTGCAAATATCTCTGGATGTGGCTCCTAGGGAAATGGAGATTGGCTGTTGCTGTGGGCCCCAAGGGGAGGGGAAAATGGATGTTGAATGGATGGAACCAAGGTAAATGTGGGGGTAAGAGAGGAGTTTCCCGAGAGTACACAAGGATGGATATAAAACATGTAATATTACACCAAAAACATATAGGGGACGACAGACTAATAATGTAAACCATAATGTAAAACATAGGATAACTAAAAATTTAGAAAACTGTATATCCTAAAGTATGGACCACAATGTAAGCACAGATGTCAACTTGTTTGAAAGCTATTGTCTCAGAGTCTGTACATCAGTTTAAGTAAATATGATATGAATAAGTTATAAGAATATCGCTGTGGAAGGGAAAAGGTTTTATGGTGGATGTGTGGGAGTACTGTATATTTTGTATATGAATTGCTGTGATCTAAGGCTCTTGTGAAGAGAAGCTCAATAATTAAGAAAAAGAAAAGAAAAAGATAGAATGTAGAATTTTTCCAAATCAATATGTATTCTATATCTAACCTTTAAACCCATTGCTATATTCCATTTTACTAGTAAGGTATCCTGACATTATATTGGGCTTCACTTTTCAGGAAGTTTTGGATCACAGAGTGGTTCAACAATGGCAGCAGAGGAATACTGGTATAGGATGTTATTGACAGGTGATATATGGTTGACAGGGAATTATACAGGGCGTATGTCCAGAGTGCATGGTAATGTTTGGATATACTCATAGTGGCAACAATTATAAACAACAGCTGGGGGGGTACTGGGTTCCTGACCGGGGGTGCTCTGTCGAGATCCCTAGGGGAGCAGTGGCAGTCCCCCAGAGTGCAACGGTAAGGACCAGAAAGGAATGAGGGCCCAACAGTGAGCCCCTGATACTAATGACTATGCTTGTGAGCCTATACGCCTGAAATAAGAACAAGGCCTAGAGCAGCACTGTGCCTAAGGGTTCCCTCCTGACTGCCTCCGTGTTACTCAAATGTGGCCAGTCTCGAAGCCAAACTCAGCATGTAAATTCAATGCATTTCCCCCAGCATGGGACATGACACTCAGGGATGAGCCTCCCTGGCACCGAGGGATCACTACCGAATACCAGCTGATGATGCAACTAGAAAATGACCTTGAATTAAAGGTTCAATGCGGACCAGCAGAAGATCCCTGTCTACATATAAAAACAGGAGTTTAAAATGCTGTTTGACCTAATGTAAAGGGGAAATGGAAAGGAGAAATGAGTTTATATGGCTATGAGTCTCTAAAAAGGAGTCTGGAGGTTGTCAGAAGGATTGCCCTTATGCACACCTGAGCAGAGTCTCAGAGACAGATAAAGTAGATACAACCCCAGGTATTGGTTCTTTTGAGGGTTCTATGGTCATGGCAATTGGGGTTCACTGCCATGTCAATTGGCCCTTCTTTGGAGCTGGTGTTTCTGTGTGATGGAGCTGGACACAGATGGGATCTCTTTTCACAAGACTTTCATGCTACTTTACTGGAATTGTAGTTGGTGCTGGGGTTTAAGATATACCTAGGGGATTTGAATCTCTTGACTGACAATATGATAGCCAGACCCTGAGCCTCAACAGACTTCAACTCCTACACTCTGATTTATTGGACTTACCCCACTCAGCTAACATGGAGTTGAAGAATGTCAACCACCACACCATGGAACCTAGAGTGCCTACAACTGAAAGCAGGAGGATTGCATCCAGTATCCATGTGGAATCTAAGCCTCCTCTTGACATAGATGTGAAATGGACACAACCAATCCAAGATCCACAGAGAAAATGTGGCATTGGTGTGGGAAAAGTGGCCATGATGGCTGCTGGGTGCGGGGAATGGGAGGAAGAGAAGAGATGCAGAGGTGTTTTCGGGACTTGGAGTTGTCCTGGGTGGTGCTTCAGGGACAATTACTGGACATTGTAGATCCTCCCAGGGCCCACTGGATGGAACATGGGAGAGTATAGGCTATGATGTGGACCATTGACCATGAGGTGCAGTGATGCCCAGAGATATACTTACCAAATGCAATGGATGTGTCATGATGATGGGAGAGAGTGTTGCTGTGGGGGGAGTGATGGGGTGGGGGCGGTGGGGTTGAATGGGACCTCATAGTTTATCAATGTAATATTTTTTTAAAAATGAATTTAAAAATTTTAAAAAAATTGACTGTAAATAAGAGCCCACAGGTGGCAGGCCAAAAATCCCATGTGGTGAACAGGGATAAATAAGGCTGGTGTTTCCCTGAAATCATGGGACCTAAATAAAGGACACATATGTGGCCCATGTGGAAGCCTCTTTGATGTGCCTGGTAGACTTCTTTCAGAATACCTTTTAAGAAATGCACACATACAGAAATATGACAAATAAATAAAGGTCACCACAGGATGAATTACTGTTCAGGAAACATAGGCCTTTCTAGTAAGTAAAATGGATTAAGTTGTATATTATTGATAAACACATCCCATGTTCTGATGTTTAATCAAAACAGCACACAGAAGATATATGAACTTTGTTTTATCAATTATACAAATTTTATAATGGTAAATTTCATTAATGTTATAACCAGAGGGTTTTGACTCCTTGATATACACAAGTAAACATTCTCATACGAAACTCTACTACAGCTGTTACAAATGACAAGCTAAACTTACCTAGAAATAAAATTAAATAGAATAAATAAATAGTATAATCAATATTTAAATAGAATAAGATAAATATATAGATTCATATTACATAATACAGTTATGAAATATACTAACAGCTATAACTTATCAAATATCCAATTATGCCATTTTTATACTCTCTTAATAGAATAAGACTAAATGAGAAAAAATAAAATGTATCAGTTGAGACAAAAAGGTCTTGCTGTTGTGGGTCTTCAAAGTAGACTCATTGGAATCAAGATCCACAGAGCAGGTGCTACATTTGTTTCCAGGTTATATAAAAAGAAGCTGGAGTCAAGAGGTTGGTGTTGATACATTGTTGTTACCAGTGGAGATTAGTGTTGAGCCAAGGAATTCTCTTAGTAAATGCACTCTTGGCGAGTTTCCTCCTCACTTTCCAGAATAGGGGGAAGCACAGCATATCATCTTCTCAGAACATTCCTCCTGGGACTCTTTCTTAACCTCTGACATTTGACAGGAGGGCAATGTGGAAGAACAGAGCCTGGGTTGGCTGCTCCCCTATCAGGTGAGAGGGTTGAAGAAGATTCTATTGAGCTGCTTCTGCTTGTGAGAGGAGCTACAAGACAAGATCTGTCTTGACCTCCTGTGGTACCTGCTGACTGGATGGGGTTGACCCAACTTCAGGGACCCCAGGGTGTGGTAACTGGTTGACACAGGGAATGGCTTTACCATTTCAGCCTGATGTTCCTCCTTCCTTGGAAAACTGTTGATCCAGAGGGTTCCTGGTTGTGGTTCCAGGACTCTGCCAAATGCTCCATTTGAAACATGAGGGGTAGAATGATAATTTTCAGAAACTTTATGTTCTTCCTTGATTAGTTTTTGTGCCATGGATGTGTTTTCTTTTCTCAGTTGAAATAGGTTTCTCCCAGGTATCACAGCTCTTATTTCCATATTATGAACTTTATGCCTCTGGGAAATAAGGCTTTCATAATACTCAGTGATTCTATCAACTTTTTCTGCAATGATTTCTGCTTGAATTTTATGTTTTCAGCTTTTCACATCCATTGCTGATGTCTTTATTTGCTTTGGAAAAATATTTCTCCATCTTGATGGGGTAAATTCTCTTTAACTTGACAATTCAATTAAAATTTGTCTCCTTTTCTTGATGTGGATGGACTTGAAGTTTCTGCTGGAGCTTTTGCCTCTCCCTTTCCAGTTAGGAGAGTTCTAACTGGAGCAAAGCTTTTTCAGTTTGGAATCGTCCAACATGATTTTCAAGTTCACTGATTATTTTAATTTCTTCTTCTAATTTTGCATGCATTTCTTTTCTTTTTCCTTAAGACTTTATAAGTAAGTATTTAATTCCACAGCATCAATCAACATTCCTTTGGATTCTTCCACTATGAGGTCTCCATTTTCTGATGTTTTCAGTATATCCAATTCCATGTTCCCAAGATCTATATTATTTTCCTCAAGAACAGCAGCTGAATCAAAAATCTCAAGCAAATCCTCATCTGGATGTTTGATTTGACCCACTTTATTACTAAGAACTGGTTCCATAGGTAATTTAGAGTTTCCTGAGATTTTTCTCTTTAGTAAATGTGCCCAGCTTTCACTTCGGTTTTTGAAATTCCTGTGAAGAGAATTTTGTGCTTCTTTCAAAGCTGGAATTTTCCTCCAAAGCTCCTGGCATGGATGTGGGAAGCTGTTCTATATTTGCCTGAGAGATTTTGAAGGATGATTTGGTTGGAACTACTTGATGTTGGATTTGCCTTTTTGAGTCTTCTAAGGTCAGAGTTTTGCCTGTAGTGTCAACCATCAGGTGAACTTCTTGTAAACATTTAGATGTCTCTCCTTTCCATGATTTTTCTAGACTCGTCTACTTTAAGTCCAAGTAAAGAGTTGCAGATTTCCAGTTCTTTATTCATGGGTTTCACATATACAATTTCTGATACTTCATTCTTGAGCTTGTCTTCTGTTATAGCTGAGTTAAGGTCTCCAAATTATTTTTCAATGTGGTGAAACTTACCAACAATTTGTTGTGTTCCCTCTAGAAGAGCAGAAATGTCGGTGGCCAGTTTTTTGTCTCTCCTCCCATCATAATAAGATTTAATAATAAAAATCCCCACTATAACTATCCAAGCCACCAATTTCCACAGCATTCCCTGGACATCTAGGCTTTGTATAAAGCCCTCTAGCAGAGCTGCCAACACCAGGCACAAGGTCACCAAGATCAGGATTGCACAGAGCATCATGACTATCAGCAGACCATACAATGCTCCCAAGTCCTCTGCTGAGTCACCTCAGGTTGCCAGGAACCTGTTGCCACAACAGAAGATAGAACCCCATGGTGAGCATCCTGCCCAGAACCTCCAACTGCCTGGCAACCAAGGCAGACCTTAGTGGAGGTGGGGGAAGGGTATAGAAAAACAATGACTCCATCTTTCCCACACCTTGACCCACAAATCAGTGATCACATCTCATGACCCAGGGGATAGGGATTAAGCTCTGGAGGCTGGCAGGGATGGCCACCCTAGATTTTTCCCGACTGCCTTAGAAAAGAAAGAGGTAAGTGTCTTCCCATACCTGTAACCATCTGAATTATTTGTTGGGAGGTTTCATGGTAGAGGACTTGCAGACCCCCAATGCTGGCCACATAAACTTTTCTTTTTGTGGCCTAGGACGCCTAAGCCAGCCCATGGTGATCAGATGAGACTCCAAAACTGTCAGTGGCCTCCTTAATTTGTGTCTGCCTGGACTTGAATGTGTGTTATGAGTATGAGAGGGGTTATGACAGGTCCTGCACAGAGATTCAACTCACTTTACGAATTTCATCTTTAAAAACTAACTTAGAAATATTGGAATATTAAAGTCTTTAAATTTCAAGGATGTACATTCTGTCTGTGTGATCTTTGGATTCATTCTCATCTTTCTCTTGACTGTTCACACAAGGGCTGCACTGATCACAAGGATTGCTAGCTGGCATCTGACTCTTTAGCAACATACTATTTTTTTTAACTTTTTATTTTGAAATAATTTCAAATCTACAGGATGGTGCAGAAATAATACAAACCCCATACAGAGAAATCCAACATAATCCCACACTCAAAGTACCCAGATACCCAGATCCAAAAATTTTAACATTTTTTCCATTTTGGTCATATCATTATATTATCTGTCTATTCATCTATCTATCTATCATCTATCTATCTATCTATCTATCTATCTATCTATCTACCATCTGAACATTTGAAAGCAGGTTGTACATGTAATCCTCAAACACAATGCTTCCTTTTAGGTCTCTTAGGAAGGATATTCACTTATTTAATCACCTTAAGTGCAGATATCAGACTCAAGAAAATTTAGTGACATAAACCTCACACTCTAAATCTAAATGCTTACATTGAAAAAGAAAAAAATACTTCAAATCCATGACCTAACCTCAAAACTAGAAGAAGTAGGGGGAGAAAAGCAAACTAAACCCAAAGTAAGCAGAAGAAATGAACTAAATATGAGAACAGAGATAAAGGAAACAGAAAACAATAAGAGATAGAATCAACAAAATCAAAAGTTGGTTCTTCAACAGGAAGTAGCTACAGAAGAATAACCAATGCTTCTCAGAGTTCCCTTAGGAATAAGGGCATGAACTCTCTGAGGAAGGAGTTGAGGCAAGTTAGTATAGTGAAAGGGCAAAGGCAGCAGGCCCAGGAGACAACCTGGCTGACAGAAAACATGGCAGTGAGAACCTGCCAAGACCTTGAACTTGACCTTATGGTCCGAGAATTGAGAGGGGTCCTAGATATTCCAAACAGGTCACACCATTGACCCCCATCATTGGTGAGGTAGTCAATAACATCTGAGGCCCCTCCCCTTAGCATTAGCAAGGGAGGAATCATTAATAGCTTAAAAGGTGACCACACATGTCAAAACCCACTCCCTGCCTAGAAGACCCTGCATCAAATCTTGATGAGTATTTCATCCTTCTTTTCCATTTCTCAGCATGCTCTGTTCTTTTCTCCCATTTCCCAATGAATTCTTTTTACTAACAAAAAAAGTTGGTTATTTGAAAATATCAATAAAAGAAAAAAAGGGAGGGGATACAAATAATGGAAGTCAGAAATGAAAAGGGGAACAGCACTTCCAACCCCATTGAAATAAAAAAAGGACTATAAGTGGATACTATAAATAACTGTATGCCAATAAATTAAATACAATAGATGAAATGGAAACTTCTTAGAAACACATAAATTACCTACATTGACTTAAGAAGAAATAGAAAATCTCAACAAATCAGTAATTAGTAAAGCGACTGAAACAGTAAACCTCTCAACAAAGAGAAGCCCAGAACCAGATGGCTTCACAGGGGAATTCTACCAAAGATTCCAAGAAGATTTAATACCCATTATGCACAAAGTCTTTCAAGAAATTGAAGAGAGAACAGTTCTTAACTCATTCTACAAGGCAAACCTCACCCTCATACTGAAGCCAGATAAAGATACCACAAGAAAAGAAAACTAAAGAATACGTCTTATGAATATAGATGCAAAAATCCTCAAGAATATACTAGCAAACTGAGTCCAACAGCATATTAAAAAGAATTATACACCACGATCAAGTAGGATTTATGCCTCATATGCAAGGTTGGTTTAACATAAGAAATTCAAATAATGTAATATACCACATTAAAAAGTGAAGGGAAAAACTCATGATTATCTCAATTGATGCAGAAAAGGCATTTGACCAAAATCCAGTACCTTTTCTTGATAAAGCTACTTAAGACAATAAGAATAGAAGGAAACTTCCCCAGCATGATATAGGGCATATATGAAAAGCTGACAACCAACATCCTGCTTAATGTTTTAAAAGACTGATAGCTTTCCCTCTAAGATGAGGAACAAAACAAGGATGATCACTGTTACCGTCGTTACTTAATATTGTACTGGAAGTTCTTGTCAGAGCAATTAGGCAAGAAAAAGCAACAAAAATCATCCAAACTGGAAAGGAAGGAGTAAACTTTCCCATATGCAAACGCTGTGATCTTATATACAGAAATTCCTGAAAACATCCACAGTAAAGCTCCTAGAGCAAATAAATGTATTCAACAAAGTGGTGGGGTACAACAACACTCAAAATCAGTAGTGTTTCTATACACTAGCAATGAAAAATCAGAAGAAATCAAGAGAAAACCCCATTCCTAATAGCAACTAAAAGAATTAAATATCTAGGAATTAATCTTAACAAACATGTAAAGGACTTGCATGCAGAAAACTATAAAGGCTAAAAGAAATGAAAGAAAACCTAAATAAATGGAAGTGTATTTCCTGTTCATGGATTTGAAGACTGAATAAGTTATGTTGCCAAGACTACCTATAGCAACTTGTGGATTCCACGAAATCCCAATAAACTTCCTATAACTTTATTTGCAGAAATGGAAAAGCCAATCATCAAATTTATATGGAAGGATAAGTGTCCTAAATAGATAATGCCATCTTGAAAAAGAAGAATGAACTTGGAGGAGTCCCATTTCCTGACCCAAAATATATCACAAAACCACAGTAATCAAAATATCCTGGTACTGGCATAAGGATATGCATATAAACCAATGGAATAGAATTGAGAGTTCAGAAATCAACCCTCATATTTATGGCTAACTTATTTTTGAGATAGGGGCAAAACCACTCAATTGGGAAAGAACACTCTCTTCAAAGATGAAAAAAAATTAA